>NC_056523.1:186907997-187052350 GCF_019175285.1 Sceloporus undulatus | reverse complement strand
CATCATCATCATCATCATCATCATCATCATCATCATCATCATCATCATCATCTCTATCCCTCCTTTTCCCGGATTGAGACTCAAGGTGACTTATACCGATTTTTAATAAAATCATTGAAAATCCACACAATACAAAACTTAGAACATGAGTAAACAATCAGGAAAGATTAAAACCATTTTATTTCATTTCATGTATAGCCTTCTTTTCTCTCAACAGGAGTCCAGGTTGGTTCATGAAGCAAATTAAAATAAAAAATAGCTTTAAAAAATCATTATAATAAAAGCAATCACTTAAAGTTCTTAAATCATAAGTTGTCCTATGAAAAACCAGCCTGAATTGGAAACAGTTGGCAACCATTAAAAGCAGGCTAATGGGCATAAAGGTGCAATGGCTCTCCTGAGGAGATATTTTCTCTGTCCTGCTAGGCACTTCTTTGAGGGAGAAGGTTCAGCACTTTGGACAGTTCTTTGAAAGTCTGGACTTATTGTGCCAGTGGTATGGAAGTCCCCTGCTGCCTTGTGGTGTAGAAACATAGAATTGGAAGAGACCACAAGGGCCATCCAGGCCAACCATGCAGGAACACACCTCAACTCATGGCAACTCTATGGATGAGACATCTCCAGGAATCCGTATCCTCCACTGCCTTGCCCAGACCCTGCAAGCCCTTGCCCATAACCCCCCCCCCCCCCCCCCCCCCCCCCCCCCCGGGCCTGTGGTTTTAATCTCTTTCTTCTACCCTCTACTTTTCCTAGCATTATTGTTTTTCTAGTGATCTGTGCCTTCGCATTATGTGGCCAAAGTATGATAGTCTCAACTTGACCATCTTAGCTTCCAAGAAGAGCCCTGGCCTGATCTGTTCAACAATCCATCTGTTTGTCTTCTTGGCTGTCAACAGTA
This sequence comes from Sceloporus undulatus, assembly GCF_019175285.1. NCBI lineage: Eukaryota > Metazoa > Chordata > Lepidosauria > Squamata > Phrynosomatidae > Sceloporus > Sceloporus undulatus. The sequence continues at coordinate 187,051,452 of NC_056523.1, read as the reverse complement.
TCCTAAGTACTCTTCCCCAGCTAGCCATAAAAGTGTAACCATAATGGAAACTTTAAAGCTCCTGTTCTTTCGGGCACCTTAATGGGCAGATAAGGCCACGATATACATATATGGAAGAAACATGGCAGCAAGGCCATGTTATATATATTAAAACATTCTAAAATCCCCCCTCCCATTTTATATACATATATTTTATATAAATCCAGGTATCAGGTCACTCAGCTGCTTGGTGTGGGCAGCTGGCCCAGCAGAGGATCACCATTTGCATTGATCCTGTACCTACAGGTTTCTATGGCACATTCAGCCCCTGGTGAAAAAAGTGAAGGGCATAACGGCAATCACTGGTTCCCTTTGGTTCCTAACAAGTCTGGTATTGAATGTTTGATGCTGAAGGCGATATACACCCATCATGCCCATTGGTAACATTATCCTCCATGCATTTGTCTAATCCCCCTTCACAGCCACCCAAGTTGGTGGCCACCTCTACACCTTCCACAATTTAATTTGCACATTTTTAAAGATTTCTGTCCTGAATTTCCCACCATTCAGCTTCATTGAATGAGCCCATCCTAATTATAGTATTATAAGAGAAGGAGTAAGAGATTGAGAAGATTGAGAGGTGAACTCATAGTCATCCTTAAAGATATGAAGGGGTGTCATGTAGGAGAGATGGGGCAAGGGTGTCTTCTGCTGCTTCCAGAGACCAGAACACAAATCAATAAATTCAAACTACAGGAGGAGAGATTCCACCTACATTAAGAAGACTGCCTCGGAGGGTGGTGGACTCTCTTTCTTTGTAGGTCTTTAAACAGAGGTTGGGTGGGCATCTTTCAGAAGTGCATTAGTCAGGTATTCCTGCATGGCAGGGGGTTGGACTACATGGCACTTGCAGTCCATTCCAATGTTATGATTTTATGATTCTATGAAAAAATTCTCCTGGCCACTTTCTCTACCATATACATAATTTCATAAACCACTGTTTTGTCCTTCTTACATGCCTCCCACCCCCACTAAACAACAACAACAACAGCAACTATAATCTTTCCTCATATGGGTGTTGCTCCAGCTCCTTGATCATTGTGGCCACCTCTTTTTCGTCAATTTCCCCCCAGATCAACACTACTGTTTGAGGCACAGTGAGCAGAATTACGTGAAATATTACTGCAGCTATAGATACACCATAGATTTGTAGAACAGTATCACAATATTAGGCAGTTTGCTTCTTCTTGTTGTTGTTGACCCTTTTACTAATGATTCCTAGACTTTACACATGCAGGAGTACAACATTTTAATGGAGCTGCCTGCCACATCCTAAGGCCACTTTTCTTGCTTAGGCTACTCCTGGATCATCATCATCATCATCATCATCATCATCATCATCATCATCATCAATCATCATCATCATCCACAAAACAGGAAGAGGAATCATTCGCCACTGCCCACCTCCCCACTGCCACAGGCCCTTTCAGTGTATCATATGCGCATGTGGCCTCTTTGAAATCTGCTGGAGGACCTCCGATTTAGCCAGATGGAAATCCATGTGTCAAGAAACATACCCAGATACTGACAGATGTGCATGTACCTTGAATATCATACTCAATCAATGTACTATGAATATGAATCTCCTCCTCCTCCTCCTCCTTTTTCTACTTTTGCCCCTATTCTGGGACCCAAGGAGCTTACAAGAGTTACTTAATTCTTGCATTTGACAGAACCAAAGACCACAGTGTTTTTTTCCTTTTGAGTTATTGCTTTCTGCTTTCCAGCTTTGTGCTATTGCCAGGTGTGCAGCTTGGCATAGAAAATTTATTATATTTTTTGTAAGATAACTTGTCAGTTTTCACACACACAATCCTCCCAAAACAAAAAGCAACCCTTCCCCAGTAAACCAGTTCTGGAAACAGTATTATATACTTCCCTGTGATTACACTAATCTCACGGTAAAAAACAAAGCAAAAACCCATACATAACCATAAACAGTATACTCCATGCCTCAGATGAAGCAGACCAAGGTCCAAAACACATTGCAAAAATAATCCAGTTAGAGACTGCTTTAACTGCCCTGACTTAGTGTGAGAGAATCTTGGGAACTAGAGCTCTCCGACAGAGAAAGCTAAATGGCTCATGAAACTACAGTTCCCAGAATTCTCTATCATTGAGCCAAGGCAGTTAAAGAGGTCTCAAACTAGATAATTTCTGCAGTGTGTTTTGGACCCAAGTCTACGAAAGCTTACGCTACAACTTATTTTGTACAGTTAGTCAAAGGTACTACAAGATCTCTTTGCACACTTAACCAGAAACTGCTCATCAAAGGACATTCCCACCATAAGTGACAAAACCAATGCCATCCAGCAAGAGTTAGGCCTGTTGTCAACTAAATATGTTAAGCATACTGGTGTAAGATGGCATGAAGTATTTTAATTGAATACTCTTTAAATTTGATTGAGATCACATTAACTGAAGGCTTGGTCCAGACATTTTCCTGTTCTGCCTCTGAGATTTCTAGATCTGGGTCTCTTTCCCAGTGTGTGATGTTTTATTGAAGTTTTACTTTGCTAGGACAGAGCTATAAGGAGCAAAATGAGGGCTTTGCTCCTCACCCCAACGTAAGTTTAGTCCCTGCAAATTAAAATTTTATTCAATTCCCAAATTTTACCCAACCCCACAAACCTACAGCCACCTGTACCTAATGGTGGCTTTTGTGGTTCTTTTTCACTCCCCTTGCACAGGGTGACCAAATGTCCTCCTTTCCCAGGACATAGCCTATATTTCAACCTTCTGTCCAGGAGGAATTCCAAAATGTCCTCTGTTCTGAGCATGACTAAGAAGCCTATTGAGTAACACCATGGACGTTATCAGACAAGGAAAATTGGAAGTATATTCCAATGGCAATCCGAAAGCAATCATGGGGTTTAACGTTATTGTGTGATAGAATACCACATGCAAATTCAGGCAATGGGAAGTTAGTCCAAACGCAATCATGGGGTTTCACATTATTGTGTGAGAGGTGATCACACACAATTTCTGGCAATGGCATGCTATTTTTGGGCAATGGGAAGTCAGTTCGAACACAATTCGAATTCACGTAAATTCGCTGAACTAGCGAATTCACATGAATGCATTCTGGCCCACTTTCTTTTCGTTCGAAATTAAGAGAAACTCCTCCCCTGTGATAAACTCCCATGTTTTCTATTCCCTTACTTGGCTGCCTGTCCTTGCTGCAAATAGGGGGACAAGATGGATCCTTCTAAAGTTCTTTTAGTCCTAAATTATCCACCATTCAGCTTCATTGAATGAGCCCACCTAATTATAATATTATGGCAGAAGGAGTAAAAGACTGAGAAGACTGAGAAGTGATCAGATATCCAAAGTACAACAACTTCAATTTAGTCATCTTGGCTTCCAGGGCGAGTTTAGGTTTGATCTGTTCTAGAACCCATTTGTTTGTGTTTTTGGCCATCCACTGTGTCCTCAGCCCTCTTCTCCAGCACCACATCTCAAACGAGTTGATTTTATTTCTGTCGGCTTTCTTTATTTTCCAGCTTTCACATCCCTACATGGTGATGGGGAATACAACAGCTTGGATGATCCTAACTTTAGTATTCAGTGTTATGACTTTACACTTTGCTATCTTGTCTAGTTCCTTCATAGCTGCCCTTCCCAGTCTTAGTCTTCTTCTGATTTCTTGACTGCAGTCTCCACTCTGATCAATGTTTGACCCACAGTAACTTTGACTATTTTTATTCTTTCATTATCTAGGATGAATTTGTGTAGTTCTTCCATTGCCATTATTTTTGTTTTCTTAATATGTATTCACCATCTAGACTCCCCAAAATACACAGCAACAGTGCCTGAAGGCAGCAGAATCTCTTGTGCCTATGCAGGTTCCCAACTTTTGTTAGTTTCTGGACCTGGAGGAGACATCCTGGGGAGGGGAGCCATGCAAGGTAAGAGGAATCCCCAGCTATGCCCACTTCACTCTGAAGTGAGAGAAGAGAGATTTTACCCTCACACCTTCCACCCCCCATTTCTCTGACTCTGATTACAGTTTTGGTCCATTACTCTTTCCTGTGCTTTTAGTCTCCCTTTCCCTGAGTGCTCTCTCTTGAGGTGCCCCAGGCAAAGGAGAGTTGATTAAGGAAAGACGCAGTGGATGGCTTTGGAACTTATTCTTTGGCGTGCTCTTTTGCTTTCTCTTTCTCTCTCCCTCCGGCCCATGGCCTTTCCATTTGCTCTCTGCTGAGAGATGACGAAGGTTGCCTGTTGGAGACCAACACATGGCAGAGATTGGAGGGGGCAGGGGAAAGAGAAGGTGATAGAGAGATCCACCATGAGGAACTGGAGTGGAGAAAACTGAAATATGGATCGAACGGATCCTCAACTGTTTGGGTTTGGTTGAGTTTTGCAGTAGGGTCACTCATTGTTCAGGTGGGAAAAAAGTGACTTGGTTTGCTCTTGTGTCTTTCTATTTGAAAATCAGTAGGTCAAATGAAAGCGCTTCATTTCTAGTGGGGAAAAACATGCTGGGGCTCATGTCTGCCTGAAAACATTGCCCTGTCATTTGGAAGCATTCAGCACCCCTCCTTCCCAATTTTGTGATGTACATGAACTAACCATACTTATTCTGTGGTGAGGGGAATGCACCTTGCATCTACTCCCAGTGGTCCTTCATCCTACCTTTATTTATTCCCTGCCCCATGAAAACAGAAACTGAAATCAAGCCTGTTCTCATAGCCGTGGAGATAAGCACTGTCACCTCTGGCTGATGACAAAAGGCAAAGGAACAGCAGCTAGTTAAAAAGTGAGCAGGTTACCACTTGCAGGATGGTGCAAAATACTCCATTTTGTGAACCAGCACACCAGCCCTGTTTCAGGGAAGGGATTGGTGTGAACAGTGGGGAAGGAAGGAAGGTGATATACGGGTCCATCACTAAGAAATGGAGTGGGGAAAATACAAACACTGATCTAACAGTCTTCAACACTCTTGCTGTGGTCCAGTTTTGTACTAGGGTTACTCAGTGTTCAGGGAGGGGAATGACTTGGTGCTGGAAAATAATTATACCTCTTGTTGTTGTTGTTATTGTGGTCGTGGTTGTGGCTGTTGTTGTGTGCTTTCAAGTCATTTCCAATTTATGGCGGCCCTATGGTGACCCTATGACAGGGTTTTCTTGGCAAGATTTGTTCAGAGGGGTTTTGCCTTTTCCTTCCTCTGAGGCTGAGAGAGTGTGATTTATCCGAGGTCACCCAGTGAGTTTTCATGGCCCAATGAGGATTTAAACCTGGTCTCCAGAGCTGTAGTCCAACACTCAACCCGCTATGCCACACTCAATCTCTAATAATATCTGTTGTTGTTGTTGTTTTGTGCCTTCAAGTTGTTTCCGATGTAGGGCAACCCTAAGGTGAACCTATCATGGGTTTTATTGGCAAGGTTTCTTCAGAGAGGCTTTCAGCTGCCTTCCCCTGAGGCTGAGAGCTTGTGACTTGCCCAAGGTCACCCGGTGGGTTTCAAGGCCGGGTAGGAATTGAAACCTGGTCTCCAACACTCTCCAACCCTCAAACCACTATGCCATTCTGCCTCTCTATCTATCTATATACCTCCCACGTAACTGGGGCAGATAAATTTGATCTGGTTTTTAATCTGAACTTTAAAGGAGGTATCCAAGTTACTGAAGCCCCTCTCCATCGGTTCTGAGACCTGGAAAGCTCCTTTACAGTTGAGACTAAAACCTGAAGTAGCCACCGCTGCCCTTTAAGATTATTGGAGTAAGCCATTGGCTTGGCCAGTTCTCCTCTCTTAGCCCATCATTGTTTCTTTCACCAGAATTTCATTTCATTTCATTGCTTGATTTTCTTTCATATTCTACTTTTTCTTCTGACAAGTTAAAAGTTTGTCCAAAAAGAATGTTCTTTTTCAGGTGTCCTGCTATTTGTGAATATTCCATAAAACAGAGAATTTTAGAAAGTCCCTTTTCACTGGGCAGTTTCAGTTCGTGTACATAGTGAAAAGCATAAAGAAAAATGACCTGAGAAACTACAGGTATTCTCCTCCATGTCCCCTAAGTTTCTTCATCAGTCTGTTCTTTAGCTGAGATAGTGACATCTTTTCATTCTGATGGTTCAGTATATACAAACTTTGTTTCATGCACAAAACTATTAAAAATATTGTGTATAAAATTACCATCCGCCTGCGTGTATAAGGTGTATATTAAACATAAATGAATTTCGTGTTTAGGCATGGGCGTCTTCTCCAAGAGATCTCATCATACTGTATATATAAGCAAATATTCCAAAATTTGAAAAAACTCTGAAATCTGAAATGCTTCAGATAAGGGAGTTTCAACCTATATTGCTACAAACCTATCCTTCAATGCTGCAAGAGCTGGGAGAAGTTATATGACTATAAAGTAAAATAATATGAACCAAACAATTAGCTCCATAGCTTAAAAACAAAAACCTAAAGCTAAAGTTGGAAGCATACAAAGCTGCTGAAAGGTAATTTCCAGGAAATAAAACAGGTAAAACCTCCAAGTTCTCGCTATATCTAGGGAAAAGAGAAATGAAATAAAAACAAAACCCTTCTGAACAATATATAGGATAGCTGTATCCATGCAAGCAAGCCACTCCTCCTTCTGGCCACATATTTTAAAGTCCAGGAAATAAAATTTAGATCCAGGATGTCCAAATCTCAACAAGATCATCAGTTTACAGAAATTCAGCCGACTGTAGCAACTTGGGGCAATTCAAACAATTCAAAAAAATAAAAGCAGGGAAAGACTTTCAAATGAATGGCAGAGCTCAGAATGAAACAGCCTTACCCATCGCCATTTTGGTTCCTGTGAGGTCCTTAGTGAGGAGGGCAGGAAGAGTCATTCTGAAGGCCATATGGAAAAGATGGAAGAGGGACCTGAAGGAAGACAAACCAGGGTTAAAGGGATATGAAGGAGTCCAAAAATAATGAGCAAGTAGGTTGGGAAGGGGTATCATCCACAAACTGACAAGTCAATCTATACCCCACGCAGTGCCAAAGTTCTGTCTAAACTGTACACATTAAAGTTTTTTGTGGGTTTTTCGGGCTATGGGGTCATGTTTAGAAGAGTTCATCCCTGACATTTCACCAGCATCTGTGGCTGGCATCTTCAGAGAAATGTAACCATTAAAGTTATTCCTTTTCTCATCCAACACAAAGTGTTGTTGTTGTTGTTGTTGTTGTTGTTTCATTCATCTCCTTTTACCAGTGGCCACAGGTGGCATTCATGATAGTTGGATGGTGAATCTGGATTTTAAGAGAGCTTTCCAAGTTACTGAAATCCCCTCCTCAAAATAATTTCAGCACCCTGGACAGCTATGCTGAACTTCTTTTCCGTACAGGATATAGAACTTTGGATAGCTACCGTCACTCTTCAGGCTTAACCAGAGAGGATTTGCCATTCCTCTCTGACATGGGAGCCATCAGCCGTCATAGCCTTCTTCCCCTGTGCCCACATCAGCTTGGGTGAAATCATGGCAAAACAGTTTTGAGCAAGTCATGGCAGCACAAACCAATTATACAGTGGGCCCTTGGTATCCACTGAGGGGTTGGTTCCAGGACTCCTCATATATACCAAAATCCATGGATTTTTGATATACAATGGCACTGTAAAATTATACATAATGGTATTGTGAAAATGGTGTCCCTTATATAAAATGGTGAAACTGTAGTGTGTGTCTGTGTGTGCGCGTGTGCAGGAATATTATCAAGCTGTGGATGTTGCATCCGTGGATGCAGAATCTGTGGATAGAGGGGTGACAGTATATTTACTCAGAAGAAGGCCCCACTGTATTCAATAGGGATTAGTTGTTGTTGTTGCTGCTGCTGCTGCTGTGTGCCTTCAAGTCATTTCCAATTTATGGTGTCTCTAAGGGGAACCTATCATGGGGTTTTCTTGGCAAGGTTTTGTTCAGAGGAGGTTTGCCGTTGTCCTCCCTTGAGGCTGAGAGAGTGTGACTTGCTCAAGACCACCCAGTTGGTTTCATGGCTGAGCTGAGACTTGAACTCTGGTCTACATGGGGATTACCTCCAAGCAAGTATGCCCAGGAGTGCAGGTTGAGGATGGCTGGCTTGAACAAGAGAGGTCACACAGAAATGGGAATATAATTGGGAATGAAGACAGAGCAATAGAAAGACACAAGGATGGAAGTGAGGCATTTTGCTGCTTGAAGTGGAACAGAAAATAGTCTCTCCGCCAGGTGAAGTTGCATAGGGTTCAAGGCTAAACAAGTGATTTGTTTTCATTTGAGACAGAAAATCCTGCCATTGCCTCTTTCCTTTCAGGGGAGTATAAGTACAAGCATAATACATAAACAAGAATTTGCTGCCCATTTATGATACCAAATATGTGCCAGTGATTCTTCATTCTACATAGCAGTAGGTCCGTCCCTGCTGTGTAAAAAAGACTGGACTTTGTGCTGGGGATGGAACAGGACAGGGCACCAAGGAACAGGTCCTGGGAAAGACAGCATATATATTTAACTAATACGGAAGGGGAGTGATTCCAGTTCAGCACTGAAGGCTTATACTGAGATGCTACTGCATGCAGAAGTGTCCCATCTTTTAATTGACAGGGCTTTGTAGTACTGTGGAGCTATCTTCCCATGATGTTTCATGGAGAGTTGGGTGCTTTCTCTTTTGGGGAATTCTCTCTGGAGATTGTTTGGCACAGCTCAACAGCTCTCCTCTCCCAATTTGTGAATTATTTCATGCAAATGCCAGCTGTTTGGGATGCCATTTCACTGAGAGAGAGAGAGAGAGAGAGAGAGAGAGAGAGAGAGAGAGAGAGGCAATTGCATTAATTCATCACTTAAAACAGGGCCTGTATGGGATCTGTTCCAGGACTAGAATCTGTTTGGTATTAAAAACATTTTATAATTATCTGCTCATCCTTCTCCATCTCATTCCTAGCTCCAAAGTTCTCCTGTCCTGTGATTTCTGTTGCTGCACATACAAATTCTGCCGTTTATTTGGATTTTGTTTACTTGCTTGTTTACTTGTTTATTTACTGGCCTGCAACGGGATATATTCCCAGGTATTGTGTATGCAATAGGGTATAGCAGCCTTACAGCTTCTGAAAGATGAGTGGAGTTTGCAAAATACTGAAGGGTGAGGTGCTTCTGTTTAGCAAGCCACAACTCTCCCTCTCATGCCTTCTCACATCCTCCAATCTTTTCCTCCCTTTAAGCCCAAAATAAATAATGCAGTTAGGATGTATTAGGAGCTCCCCTCTCTTAAGAGGATAAATATGTCTGTTTATTTTAGTACAAACAAGCCTCACTTTGCATGTTGCAAATGATGTTGCTTTTGTTTTGGAATTATCACCAAAACATGGGATCTTGGTAGCTCAGCAATTGAGTCTTTGAAGGAATTGCATATTTGGAGGTGAAGAAGGAGGAAATTCACATTTTTCTCAATACTGTATGTGGTTTATTCCTTAGTCAGCATTCCATGCCCACTAAATATACTTAGTGTTAACTGGGCTGTTGTGGATCCTACATTTTTCAGCAACAGGTCTTAGGTTTTGGCCCTAAATCTCAGGGCCTGGCATAATCCTGATCTGGCAGTCATATCAGGAACGGTTGTAGCTGCCTGAAGAAGGAGCAATTTATTCAAGTGAATGAATGGAGAAATATGAAAATGGACTAATAGTTCAGGTCTAAACAGAGCAGGGCAAGATGCATTAAGAACAGAAAAGCATGGTCGCTTCTATTCTTTTTAAAGGTTATAGGTAATCATAGAATAATAGAACAATAGAGTTGGAAGGGGCCTCATGGGCCATGGAGTCCAGCCTCCTGCTCAGTTTAGGACCTTCAGCTAGAGCATCTCCAGAAGGTATCTGTTTAGCTTCTGTTTGAAGAAATCCAGAAAAGAGACCCCACCATCTTGGTCCCAGTGCTGAACCTTTCTTTCCATCAAGATGTTCCCTCTAATGTTCCACCAAAACCAACTTCAAGCCATTAGATCTAGTCCTACCTTCTGGGGCAGCAGAGAACAAACCAGTACCATACTCTCTCACAGCTCTTTAGCTATTTGTTGAGCCCAATTATGCCACCTCTCAGTCTTCTCTGCTCTAATATGTCCCTTTCAGTCAATAGGCCAATGTTCAGATGACTGCACTGGACTATGCACACCAGCATTAGTGGGCTGTAAAACTGGATGAGATGTAGTGATTTGAGCATTGGACTATGACTCTGGGGATCAGGGTTCAATTCCCTGTTTGGCTATGGAAATCCAATGGGCAAATCACGCACTCTCAGCCACAGAAACCCCTGTGATAGGTTCACCTTAAAGTCGTCATAAGTCAGAACTGACTTGAAGGTGCACAACAACAATGCTGGACTACCTTCATAGGGTTTGTGTTGATTAAAATGCTCAAGATGCCTGCACTGATGACAAAGCTTTCCAGAGACCTTGGGTCACCCAAGTTTGTCTGAGTTCCCTTCCCTCCCTTTCCCCCAATTAAATCATCCCTCTTAATTACAATAAAAGGCCAACTGTTTACCTAGATCGACATAATTAATATTTGCTGTGACCAGGGTTGCAAGCTTGGCTTTGCTAGCGGCCGGGGAGTTTGGGATGGGATTTGACTGTATTAGCAAGGGAAGAGACAGCTGTCTTGCTCACTGATACTGGGGAGGGGAGGGGGGCTGGATTAAAAAACGGAGGGCCTGGAATTAGACTCAATGGGGTTGTGCAAGAGAGGAGAGGAAATTATCCACACAAGCACATCCCAATCACAGGTCTAATTGCAGCATCCGTTGTTCCTTATTTATTTATTTTTAAAAGGATTTTTGATTAAAGTGACAAAAATTATTTTCACTTCTGCACCCTGTGAAGTTGGCACATCTCTTTTATCCAAACAGAATGATGAAGGGAAATGTATTAGCTTGGGTACAAGGGGCCTGTTTACAGCAGACAATTATAGTACTGTTATTCCACTATTATTCCATCCTATGGAATCCTGGGATCAGCAGTCAAGGGGGGGGGGGTTTAGGATCATTAGCCAGAAGCTCCTCCTCTGGTGCCTCTGGGAAAACTACAAGTCCCAGGATTCTATCAGAGGTACCCATGACAGTTAAAATGGAATCATTGTGCAAGAACTGTGTAGTGTGAAGGGAGCCAAGGTACTTGGCTATCAGACAGGTGTGGTCCAACCCATGTGAGGAACACTAGCTCAGACAGATATTTTGGGTTGATTCAATCGGAGTGGATCACTAACAGCAGCTCTAGAGATTGCTCTTCTTTGGTTAGTTCCACTCCTTTTCCTTGGGGAGACATATGTTGGCTTTAGTAACCTAGACCTATTGTTCGGATCTCTGGCAACATTGGTGTCAAGAGCTGAGCCCACAGCAGGCCCCCCTGAACCTTTCCTAACCTTATTGTCTTTTCTAATGAGTTGTGACTTCTCATGATGTGACCAAAGTATGACAGGTTCACTTTGAACATCTTGGCTTCCAATTCTGGCTTAATCGGTTCAAGGACCTATTTGTTTGTCTTTTGGCTGACCACAGCATCTTCAGTACTCTTCTCCAGCACCACATCTCAAATGATTTTTTAAAAAATCTGCTTTCTTCATTGTCCAACTCTTACATCCGTACATGGAGATGGGGGAATGTGATGGTTTGTACCATTCTAAGTTTAGTGTTCAGTTGTATATCTTTGCTCGTTTGGATTTTTTTCTAGTTCTTTCATATCTGCCCTCCCCATTCCTAGACTTCTTCTCATTTCTTGGTTGCAGCTTCCATTCTGATCAGTGTTTGATCCAAGGTATGGGAAATTTTTATTTCGATTCGCTCATTGTCTAGGGCGAATTTATGTAGCTCCATCCATGCAGCTCCTTCCTGTTGAATCCTGGGATTTTTAGGTTTACAAGGACTTTAGTGTTCTCTGTTTAGTGCTGGTGCCTCACTAAACTATGAATTCCACTAATCTGCAGGATAGAGCCATGGCAGTTAAAGTGGTGTCAAATTACATTATTTCTACAGTATAGATGCACCCACTGTGAAGTGAGAAGGAAGATTTTACCAGAACATTTAGCAACTGAGGAGGTGTGTGTTTAAAAAGAATGTATCCCCATTAGCATCTAAGTATGAAAATGGGTAAAATGAAAGGAAAGTACACTTCCTGGCTTTAAAGTGCAGATGTGGTAGTCACACATATCATTTTGAAATACAGTGGCCCATTGGTATCTGCTGGGGTTTGTTACCAGGACCACGCGTTGACACCAAAATCCATGGATGCTTAAATAGAAAGGCATTGTAAAATGGTGCTCATTATATAAAATTGGCAAAATCAAGGTTTGCTTTGGGGGATTTTTTTTGTCTGGAATATTTTCAAGTCATGGATGTTGGAATCCATGAATGTGGAATCTGTGGGTACGGAGGGCCAGCTGTATATAAACTAATCCCATTGATTCCCTCTTTGCAGTGGCCACTCTCCCCACGCCTCCCTCCTCAATTGTTGGTTTTTGTCACTAAGATGATTTTCTCTGACATGCAGTCTCCTCCCAGTGTCGGCTTTCTTTGTGGGTTCCCCAGACATAATCCCATGTCCCCATCACAGCCATTTCCCGCCACAACCCACTGGGATGTCATGCAGGATTATGACCTCACATGAGGAAAGCAAGGAGCAAAAACTCAAGCATCACTATAATCCTTTGCCTTCTCTTCCAACAAAATATGTTAAAGTGATCTGCGCAAATACTGAAGTGGATGGTAAATATTATCTTATTATTTACATGACGGGGAAACTGAGATGGTGTGAGACTGATGGATTTATCTTCATGATCACTGAAGAATGGAGAGTGCATGGCAGGAGACAGAATGGTGCTATCTGGATCCTGCAACCAATCTCTTAGAAAACAGAAAAAAATAATCTCAGTTTCCTGTCAGATAATGAAAATAATCCAGGTAGAATTTGGGTTGAATCTTTGTTGCTCACATGCATTTCGAATGCATCCAGTTAAATTCTGGGGGGGAGAGGGCTGCCAAACTGCCCCATTTAACCCGATGTCATCCCCCCCCATATGTAAACAGATCCAAGATAAACCAAAATAAAACCCGTCATGCCTTGAACTGTGCTTCGAAGGAAGGAAGGAAGGAAGGAAGGAAGGAAGGAAGGAAGGAAGGAAGGAATCCTTACTATGGTCATAGACCAGCGCACATGCTTCTAATACATTCACATCATTGACTCCATCTTTATTCAAGCGCTGACACATGTGAGCAACCGAACTCGCAGAGATGTGCTGAGATGTGATTTCGTAGTGTGAACAATTATTATTGTTATATATTTATTTATATCCCGCACTTTCCCCAAAATTGGGACTCAGGGCAGCTGGAATGTGTGAGTGAGATTATTCACATAGTCACGCTAAAAAATCCCACATGTGAATGAACCGCTAAGTCACTAGAAATCACTATGCGTTTCTCCCAGGGGAGTGGTTTCTAAACTTTCAACCTTCAGTGAACACTTTTTTGACATTAGCTTGTCTGCTGAGAAACCTCTGAATATTTGCTGCGAAGGATTCTGGGGACAGAGGGCAAGTTTAAGACATCATGCTGCCTGAGGCAGATTAGCAGAGGGTGCCTTCCAGCATCCCCTAAAATAATAGTGTACATTACCCTAGGCTGCACTTACACTGCAGAATTAGTGCAGTTTGACACTGCTTTAACTGCCATGGCTCCATCCTATGGGATCCTGGGACTGCAATTTATTGTGACACCCAAAGCTCTTTCACAAAACTACAAATCCTAGAATTCCATAGCATTGAGCCATGGCAGTTAAAGCAGTGTCAAGCTGCATCATTTCTGCAGTGCAGATGCAACCCTAAGTTAGCCAAGTCAGCAGAAGCAGAAAAATCTGAATCTTAGAAATGACTCTTTCTCCTCTTGGTAATAAAAAAAAAATGTTGTCAAAGAAAGTAAATAAAAATCTGCATGCATGACAGCCCCCTCTTCTCCATCCTTCTAGGTGAAGTGGAAGAATCTCATGGAGGGAACAGTGCCTTGAAAAGTATGTGCATTTGTGTATGCACTCCTTCTTTCTTAGACTTGATATATTTGATTGAAATGGCACATTCTGTGCCACTGTGGTTGATGCTTAATGTGTCATGCTTAATCACATCATCAGGGCCACCTTTTAGGACATCAAAAGGGGGGGTAATCCCTAGGTCTCAGGTTTTTGCCTTGAAGTCCCAGGGCATGGGATGCTCCTGACCTAGCAATGCTTTAAGGGAGCTATCTCACTGTGCCTAATAGTAGAGATATACCTTCTGAATAATATTTTAGAACATGCACAATTCACATTGGGCATTAGCCAGGCCTGTTAAACCATCCCAACACTTTGCATGAAGTGAATACATTCTGAAAACCACACATTGCTCCTTGAAACTGCACACTGCTGGGAGAGAGACGAAGGAGTGAGCAAGTAAGTTGCAATTTAGAGGAATGGGTCTGTCATTATAGATCTATCCTTACATCGAGGAAGCCCTGAAAAGCTTCTGAGAAATTCCTGGGTTCCCTGGAACGTAGCACGAACCCTGCTGCCCTACCACTTGGAGCAGAATTTCAAAATCCAGGCTTCTAGCCTCAACCAAGCTTCCAGTTCTCCTGTTTCAGAGCAACACAGAGCCATAGAGTTTTGTCTGAGACCCTTCTTGTCTCCTGATCAATAAGATATCCTTTCCTCCTTTGGAAGGCGATTTGTATTAGATCTCCCATTTTGACTGGATTCAATTCTCCACCTTGCTGGGAACGATTTGACTCAGCGTCAGAGTAATGTAGCAGCTGTGAGTATCCTTGGTTTAAATATCTCTGCAGTGAGGCACAAGGTGGCCTTTGGCAAGCCACTGTGCCTCAGTCCCATGGGGATAATAACAGTGACCTACTTTACAAGGTAGTTGTGAGGATTATTGGGAGAACGTACGCAAAATGCTGTATAAACATGGAGTATTAACATGCCTTCTCGGCTTGTCAAGACTGCTGTGATAAGTCAATGGTGAGGGGAAGTTGATTTAGCCAGCAAGCTGACTCATAACATTTATACTGAAAGAGTCCAGGAATGTGTCTGAGTGACATCAGACACTGTGTCGTGTTAGCTTCCGTTTTCCTCTCTAAAAAATCAGCTGTGTGGAAGAGCTTGAAATGAATTGCCCTTGTGTCATCCTGTTTTCTTTTCTGTTGCTTTCTGTCATTTCTGCTAGAAATTCAACATGATCACATCCTCAAGTAATGCAATGTTCCCCATTTGATTAATGGATTCTTGTTTGTTTGTTCTCTGTGTAATTCAGAAAAGGATTTTACAACTGAGATACTTCAGCATACCATCAGGGTGGGGAGTAGGGAGCCCTCCAAATACTGTAGGACTGCAATGCCCAGCAGCCCTAGGCAGCATATCCAATAGTGAGGAATGCCAGGAATTGAAGTTCAGTAACATGACTCTGTGTATGCATCCTGCATGGTCTAATGTAATGTTTATGTAAAAATCAGGGAGCCAGAGACACAGAATGAACTAAAAGACTCTAAAGGACACCAGCCAGTCCTCTACCGTTCAAACGGGTAAGACTTTCATGGCAGCAAAGGACACTAGGCCTCATTAAAAAAATACTTGGTACTACTTTTGGATTTCCCCCCCTCAAGTAGTACAAGGTATTAAAAAATAAGACTGTTTCATGGAGGGAAATATAGAGCAGGTCACTTGGACACCACATTTTTTCCTTTTTCTCTGGAGGACAGTTCACACTGGGCCATAGGTTTTGGTAAACTGAGATGGAATAATCAAAATTGTTTTCTCCGGTACCTGCCTGACTAACCACCTGCCAGTCTCTTATTTCTTTCATGGTAAGGCCATGCCTGGCATTTGGTGGGCCACAGTTCCCCTGGAGTAACCAGGAATACCCAATTGTTGCATTTTTGTGTTGTTTGCTTGTTTACAGAATGAGCTATAAAGATTACACACACCTGAGCCTGCACTTAGAAAGGAAAGAGAAAACTCTAGGACGACAAATGTTCTATCTTTATTTAAACCCACCAAATGCCAGGCATGGCCTTACCATGAAAGAAATAAGAGACTGCAGGTGGTTAGTCAGGCAGGTACGTGGTACCCCGGTTTATGAAATAATTCGTTCCGCCGCCGCGTTCGTAAACCGAAATCCTTCGTAAGCCGAAAAAGCCATAGGGCCCTGGGGAAAAGCCGCGATTTCGTGCGAATAGCGCCGAAAAGCACCAAAAATTTTTTCGTAACCGAAATAACCTTTGTAACACCGGAACAGTTTTTTCTATTGATTTTTTCGTAACCCGGAAATTTCGTAATGCGGTGCTTTCGTATCCCGGGGTACCACTGTACCGGAGAAAACAATTTTGATTATTCCATCTCAGGTACCAAAACCTATGGCCCAATGTGAACTGTCCCTCCAGAAAAAAAGGAAAAAATGTGGTGTCCAAGTGACCTGCCTCTATTTTCCCTCCATGAAACAGTCTTATTTTTTAATACCTTGTACCTACTTGAGGGGGAAAAATCCAAAGTAGTACCCAGTATTTTTTTTAATGGCACTAGTGTCTTTGCCTGCCATGAAAGTCTTACAGTTTGAACGGTGAGGACTGGCTGGTGTCCTTTAGAGTCTTTTAGTTCATGCTGTGTCTCTGGCTCCCTGATTTTTACATAAACATTACATTAGACCATGCAGGATGCATACACAGAGTCATATGCAATTGACGTATCCTCTCTCCACACTCTTACTGGTATATTCTGGCCCCAAAGCTACCCCAGTGTCCCCCTGTTACCTGGGCACTCTGGAGCAATGCTGGGCCGCTGTTCACATGTGCGTCCCGCTGTGTCGCCTGTCACCACCACCAGGTGACTCCCTCTAAGGCTGAAAACAAGATGCACAGTGTCAGTCTCATGGCTGGGCACCTTGTTCTGACCTCAGACGAAACAACACTGGCATGCAAATTAAACCATTGCATTTGTAGGTGTTTTTTGTGCATTTGGGGGTGGAAATGCCCTAAATGGGCCACAACATTAAAAAAAAAAAGCTTTTGGGGAATATAAGCATGAGGTATGATTTCTTGGACATGTCTCATCCACAGGGTCGCCATGGGTCGAAATTGACTCGGGGAAGGTTAACAAATGGTTTCTGTCCTTGTGTGCCGTCAAGTTGTTTCTAACTTATGGTGACCCCAAGGCAATCCTATCATGGATTTTTCTGGAGCTGAGAGTGTGTGACTCACCCAAGGTCACACAGTGGGTTTTCGTTGCTGAGCAGAGAATCAAACCCTGGTCTCCAGGGTCTTCATTCAACACTCAAAGCACTATACCATGCTGGTTCTTGAGGTATGGTATGGTTTAAGGACTCACAAACAGATATGTAACCTGTATACCGCCTGCTCCCAGATCTCCAACTTGGGTAAAATGTTCCTTTCTGTGTTCTACCTCTTCTTGGGCCATAAAAAGAGCAAGGCAATCCCTGCCAGTGTGTAGTGTAAGTGTGGTTTAAGTGAGTGCGCACACACACACATTATATTTATGCATTCCTTCACCTTGATTTCTGTTAATTGCTGTTACTTGGGTCCCTGCTTGAGTTTTGAAGGACTGTGGTGCCATTAATATGCCGCTCAGTGGGAGGTCTGCTCTCCTGCCTGATTTTCAGCTGTTACCAAAGGCAAATTGGTGTGTGTGTGTTGTATGTGTGCGTCTGGGAAGATGGTTGTTGAGCTCCATCTAGTGAAACAGAAGAGAATAGTAGTGAGCTATGAGAACCATTCCTTTAACCATCACCACCCTTCAATATACAATAGTCCCATATTCAGTATGGGAATTGTGCAGCCCTCCAGGTGTTGAACGGTAGCTCCCAGCAGTCTGAGCCAATAATGCCTGTAGTGAGGAATGCTGGGAGCTGCACTCTAACAACTTCTAGAGTTGGCCAACCCTGATTTAACAGTTGTGTATGAGAGGACAATCATTTGGTCCACCTAGTTGTTCAGGCCATACATACTGGAATGCCATCTGCTACACAACTACTAAAGGTACAGGAGCTCTGCCCTCTTTTGTACTTGACCACCCAATGAGTTAATTTTAATAGTTCTGCAGCATTGGTGCCTTCATTCCAGTTTTCTCACTGAAAAAGATACCACTCAGTCCATCTACACTTGGGCTCATCCCTTCCTCCGCTTCTACTATCCCCAAATTGCCATTTGCCACCAACATTTTATCCCTGCTTGGCCATGAAACACCACTGTGTGACCTTGGGTGAGTCACACTCTCTCAGCCATAGATTTGCCTTTGCAAATCTGAAGAAACTTGCCAAGAAAACCCTGTGATAAGTTTGCCTTAGGGTTGTCACCAGTCGGAAATGGCTTGAAAACTCAATAAATTTGTCCCCAATTCCCTGATTAATCTTTTCCCTGACCGCATTTTGCTGGAATTATTTCTCCAATACTGAACCCAAGGGGAATCATTCTGATGACTTCGGACGTTAGCGCACCGGCTGTGCTTCTCCCCCATGACTCATTGGCATGCAACAGTTCCTTCACGTGTTATACTTCACTTATTGCTGAAAATGCAGGCGATCTCAAAGGCAGATTCCATTTTGACTGGGATGATTCCATTAAAATGCAAATTTAATTGTACTGCACACAGAGAAATACCACTGAGATTAGCTGATGGCCAACTAATTGTCTGAGGCCACGGCAAAATCCTTTTGGATTTGTTGTCCAATTTTGCCTTTGGAAACCTGCATAATTTCTTTTTTCCTGTGGATTTTGCTTCTCTGTGTAGCCCCTTGACTGGTGCTATTTATAGGCATGCCTGTTCTAAGAACATCACACCAGGGCTGCATTTAATGAGGACCTCTGTTTCATGATCTTGCTTCAAAGATTCCTTTTCACGCTCCATTTACTCACATTTTTAGTTTTTTTTTAAAAGACAAAGAATAAAGATGATTGCCCTAAATCTCCAAGCCCTTAGCATCCATTAGGAAGGCTTTCCAATCTCAACATTTATGGCTTCCATTCTCTTTTCAATTCTTTGCATTGTTCCCCCACCCTTTTAAATGAACTGGATCTGATTCTAAGCTTGGGACTTTGGCATGTCAGCCCAACCTATCTGATATCATTAAATGAAGGGAGATGTTACCCACACTTGGAAATGGTGCCTTTGTGTCACAGTAAAAGACTGTGGTGGCAGATAAGAGATATTATGGAGCAGGAGGGTGTGTAGACTGTGGTGTTCCTTTGGGTATAAAATGTCCTGTTGAACTGAGGTAGGATCTGCCCTCTCCCAGTGGAGGTACATAGGCTTCAAAATTAGTATTATAACTTAAAAGAAATGGTGTTCTCATGAAGTTTTAAAACCTGGTGAGGACGGTATCAGGGGCTTGCATGGTTTAATCAAATGTTTCATAGACTTTTGAAATCAGGGGCATAGTTTTTAATGAGCTAAATGTGGAGGCATATGCAGTGGGCCCTTAGTATCCACTGTGGTTTGGTTCCAGGAGCCTCTGTGGATCCCAAAATTTGTGGATGTTCAAGTTCTATTATATGCAATGGTGTAGTAAAGTAGTGTGCCTTATATAAAACGACAAAATTAAGATTTGCTTTTTGGAATTTATATATTTTTTGAATATTTTCAAACTATGGATGGTTGAATCCATGGATAAGGGAACTGTAGATATGGAGGGCCAGCTGTATTCCCTGCATTACCAGCTATAATTGACAACACACTGGAATATGTATTTTATCATAATTCAAAGAAAGCAACACATAAAATAGCCACTGTGTTGACACTAAGGATACAGTACACTGCCAGGAAATGCTTCAGGATGATTCCATATGCTCTCCCATATCAACAAAATAAACCATTGTGTTCAACTACTAGGCGGCTAGAGATATTTTAAAGCCATTGATGGTTGAATCCATAGATAAGGAATCTATGGGTACTGCAGTTTTGTCTCCTGAGAGCCATCATGGTGTAGTGGGAGAACAAAATTCTAATCCCTACCCTACCCAGTCATGGAAATACACTGTGTGACCATGGGCAAGTCATACTCTCTCAGATTCAGAGGAAGACCATCGCAAAACATCTTCTGAATAAATCTTACTAAGGAAACCCTAAGAAAGGGTTGCCATAAGGCACATAACAATATGACACATTTCCTGCCCAAAGGTTTATTGCAAGGCAATGGTGGGGACCTTCCTTCAGGCTGAGAACCAAATTCCCAAAAGTGTGCAGGGGCCACATTCCAGTGGTGGGTGGAGACAAAGGCAAAAGAATGGCAGATGGGAATTCTTGTGGTGAGTAAGGCCAAGAGGAAAAGCTTTTAGCTTAAAGTTCTTACTATCAGTAGGTAACTAAGCCTTAGGAGAGGCATATTAGCATTTTAGAATGGGGGGAAAAACCCCTTGTGTGTTGAACTATAGTATGCCTCTGGAGACATGGGGTTGAATCCTGACTCAGCCATGGAAACCCATTGGGTGGCCTTGGGCAAGTCATACTCTCTCAGACTCAGAGGTTCAGTTCATCTTTATTGGCTTCTTTCTTCTTGCAGGCCAGCAGTTTTTTGTTACCTCTCTTCTGCCGGAGCAGCTTTGTTGCTGTTCCTGGCGCAGTACTGGATGCAAAGCCTTGGTAGGTGGTCATGACATTCCTTGTCAAACCACGTTTTTGAGTGATGGTATTGTGGTTGTTGCCTCCAGCGTGCACTATTGTGCTGGATTAGATAATGGAATAGCACTTAGGTAAGAGTGTTCTAATTTTCCAGTACTGTAGTTCATCAGAGGATTCAGCTGATATAGGTCATTCTGAAGACACTGAACAGCCCCAGAGGATGGCAATGGCAAACCCTGTTTGAAGAAACTTGCCAAGAAAATCCTGTGATAGGGTCGCCTTAGGGTTGCCATAACTCAGGAATGACTTGAAGGCACACAACAACAACAACAACACTATCAAACTATGGTGCCATGGGATCAGATTGAGATGCCTAGTGAATTAGATTTAGCTCCAGGGTTCTGAGGATCCCTACCACTATTTCAGAGTGTATAAAAATTACCCTTTCCCAAAGGAGTAGGAAAGGGAAAGATATTTGCTGGATTTCTCTTTCCTTGAAAAACCGGTTTCATACTTCCTGTGACTGACAGTGGAATGAAGCACATCTTTCCTTATGTGGCTGGAATGGTGCTCTGATGAAGGGGGAAAACTTTCAAAAGTATGTCTTCATTTGAAAAATCATGCAGAACTAAAAGTGTGTCTATTGTTAAAATGGACAAAATATAAATCTAGTCAGTGGGGAAATAAGTAAAAATGCACATCATAAAATGCATATAAAGCATAAGAAGATACAGTAAGAAAATAAATTCTTTTGAGATGTAGTGCTGCAGAAGAGTGCGGAAGATATCATGAACAGCCAAAAAGACAAATAAATGGGATCTAGAAGAGATCAAACCTGAAATTTCCCTGGAAGCCAAGATGATTAAATTGAGGCTATCGTACTTTGTCACATGATGAGAAGGCACAATTCACTGGAAAAGACAATAAAAAGGTGGAGGGATGTGGAAAGAGAAGAAGACCACACGCTAGATGGATGGACTCTATTAAGGAGGTTATGGGTATGAATTTACAGGACCTAAACAAAGCAATGGAGGACAGGGGGTCTTGGAAATGTCTCATTCACACGGTCACCATGAGTTTGGATTGACCTGAAAATGGTTAACAACTAATAATGTACATTGAAAGAAATGCACCAATTTCACCAGAAGAAAGCAAAAGTCTTGCAAACCAATATACAACTGGTCCAAGATAAGAACACTGATGGGATTTAGAGAAACACTTATGAAAAATAGTTCTATGTATGGTTTCAACATGTTTCTGTGTGTGCTTGTGAAAGCCAGACAGTGAAGAAAGGTGTCAGGAACAAAATCAACGTATTTGAAATCTGTTGTCGGAGGAGAGTTCTACAGATAACTGTGGATTGCTAAAAAGACAAGTGAATGCGTCTAACAGTAAATCAGATTTGAACTCTCCCTAGAACCCAAGATGACTAAACTGAGGCTGACATATTTTTGACATAATTGTGGGATGATGTGACTCATTGGGAGAGATGATAATGCTTGGTAAAATGGAAGGCAGTAGAAAAAGAGGGAGACCAAGCTACAGGTAGATTGATTCAATCAATCAAGCCACAGCCCTGAGTTTGCAAGACTTGAGCAGAGCAGTTTATAACTGGAGATCCTGGAGGCCTCTTATTTATGGATTCCTCATGAGTCAAAGTCAACTTGACAACCTATTGGTTGTTCACTGCCCCTGAGTCAACCACAACTCATGGAGATCCTGTAGATGAGGCATCTCCAAGATCTCTTGCCCTCCACTGCTCTGTTTAGGTCCTGAAAATTCGGGCCCATGGCCACCCTGATTAAGTCATTGGTCCAAAACACACTGCAGAAATAATCCAGTTTGAGACGGCTTTAACTGCCCTGGCTCAGTGCAAGGGCAGTTGCACTGGGAATTGTAGTTTATTGTGGCACCAGAGCTCTCTGATAGGGAAAGCTAAATGTCTCACAAAACTACAGTTCCCCGAACTCCCTAACATTGAGCCAGGCAGTTAAAGCCATCTCAAACTGGATTATTTCTTGGTGTTAAAAGTAGTTACCAGTTATCATTTCTCTCATGTTTTTCTATTTGTAAATTACATATTCTCTCACGGTTATGTTTGTACTCATTGCCCATATAGACTATAACCACTTTAATTTATGTTTCATTCAAAAATTATAGTAGTATAATTTCCTTTTGATTCTTTCATAAAAACTATTAAGGGTTCCCATGTCTTGTAAAAGTCTGTCATTGATATTTTTTTTTCCTAATAAGGAAAGTCAGTTTATCAATTTCCATATATTCATACAATTTCAACAGCCAAGTGTCAACAGGGGGAATTTCGTTACTTTTCCATTTAGAGGCATATAACAATCTGGCTGTGCACACCATATAAAATAGCAATTTATCATATCTTCTTTTAAGTTGTTCGTCGTCAATTATATTTAGTAGGTATACCTTTGGATCTTTTATCAGATTTATTTTTAGGATTTCCATTATTTCGATATGCATATTAGTCCAATATTCCTGAGCTACTTTACAGCTCCACCAGCATGGATACGAAGTTCCCAACTCTTTCGCACATTTCCAACAGGTATTTTTACCTTTGTTATTCATTTTGGCCCTTATATAAGGTGTTAAATACCATCTAAATTGCATCTTGATCATATTTTCTTTTATTGCATAATTTGATGTGTATTTACTTCTTTCCCCCCAGTTGTTCTAATGGAATATTTTGGCCAATATCTTTCGTTATCTCCGTTGAATAGAGGAAGGCGAGTCAGGAAGAGCATTGATGGAGCATTCAGGAAAGATACAAAGAGGACACTGAGAATGGGTCATTATTCGTGGCATCATTACATGGGGTGATCCCAAGATCCCAGCAGAATTTACCATTCCAGCCGAGGATGATTGTAAAGGATGTAAAGCCTATGGCGCTATATAAATAAACATAATAAACATAATAATAATGATGATGATGATGATTGAAAGGAGACATGGCTAGTGTACTATGTCATGCAGAGACACAACAAGAAGGATATAGATGGATACTTTGGATCCACAAGCACCTTTAGCGATTGAATTGATTTTTCAATGCACAATAGCAGTTATCTTGCAGTGTGCCTTTTGAGAGCTTCTGTCTACTTGGAAGCAAGCCCCACTGAGTTCAGTAAGGTTTAATGTGTATAAGTCATTAATCAATGAACTAATCAGTCAGTATACAGTTTACATTCAATTACCTATTGGAAAACAATTAGCCTTTCATATGGTTTGAACACTGAACTACACCTCCCGCAATGTTTTACCACTGTTTATTCTGGACAGGGATGATGGGATTTCTAATGTAAAACTAAAGAGCCATAGGCCTGTTCCAGACTGCCAAAATAAAGCTGCTTCGGGTCTCTTTGGAGGTATGCTATTTAAATGATGCATGGGTCCTAAGAGTCTGGAGGTCACACCAAAGCCAGACTCCATTCCTAAGCACTGGAGTCCAGCTTTGGTGCAGCTTCCGGATTCTTAGGGTGCACACATCATTTAAACAGCATACCTCCAAAGAGACCCAAAGCAGCTTTATTTTGGCAGTCTGGAACAGGCCATAGTCTCCCAATCCCTGTTTTAATTAGTCCATAAATGAAATTTTGAATTCCTTCCTATGTTTCTCTTCTTCCTATAAATTCCTCACACTGTTTTCCAAGGGACATTTCCTCTGTCTCTCTGCCACTATTTCCAGCCAGGGCCCTACTGTCCTTATTTTACTTCTTGCCATTTGGGCATATTTTTGTTAGTCTTAAAATGTTTGTTGGTGTTAAAGTTGCACGTTTTGGGCCTGAGTTTGTAAAAGCTACATCTCTGCTGAAGAAGTCCACTTCGAAACTGACTGAAATATAGATTTACATTTTGAAATGAAATAAATACATTTGATTCTCCCCAACTCTATGTTTAATATTTACATACAAAGCTACATTAATAGCAGCTCCGCTCTGGGCCCCACAACAAACTACAATTCCCAGGATCCCATAGCATTGAGACATGGCAGTTAAAGTGGGGTCGAAACGGATTTTTCCTGCAGTGTGGATGCACCCTGAGGTGCATGATTTATTAGTGGACTTGTTCATTATTCAGGTTATCACACTACGCTCTTATAGTGCTGCTATTCCACTTTTAATACTCTGGCTGCCTCATGTTGCATTCTGGGATTTGCACTTTAAGGAGGGCCATTTATAATTCTGAGCAGCCAGAGAGGTTTTAGGTCTCAATGAACTACAAGCCCCATAATGCAACGGGAGGCTGCCAGGGCAGTAAAAGCGGAAGAGCAGCGCTATAAGCCTGTGGCGCGCTCCTCCTCTTGCTTTTTGTGAACGTTCGAAGAACAGGTAGAAATTAAGGTCGGGAATTGGCGCATGCGCCTTGAGAAAGCTGAGGGGAACCGTTGCGGGCCGTTTAGCCCTCGTGCCCTCTCAGAACAGACCAGCTCGCGATTGGCGGTTGGCTTTCCCGCCTCTTGCCGAAGCCACGCCCCTCTTCTGCTTCATTAAGGAGAAGCTCCGCCTCATCCTTCCTCCTCAGCCAATAGAAAACAAGGCGACCATAGAATTATAACAATGAAGAGTGACATCCTCCGCGAACCTAAAGAGGCACTTCCGGACTTCGCTACTGCTTTTAACCCACCTCAGAGAGATTTTCACCGTCTTTATATACTACGAGACCAAAAAATATGCTGTAGTCAAAGGGAATAATTGTACTATTGAGGCCAAGTAAATTAAGGCCAAAGAGGTGCACGTAAACCTCCTTCAGAGAGTGTTTCTGAGGAATATCTGTCGACGGGGCCTAGTATCACTCTTAACTTTTCACTTAATCTATGGAAGGGTCGCTCTTCCTTTTGCGACAGGAGCCGTAAGTGAGGCTCCTGGCTGTCGCAAAAGGTTTCCTTTCCGTTCGGCGTGGAGGTAGGCGAGTTCTAAGGTGCTCGACTCTGTGGCTGGATCTGCACTGCGATAATAATAACCCGCTCTGGTGCCTCAGCAGACTACAAATCCCAGGATTCCGTCAGATGGAGCCGATGCAGTTAGAGGCTGCGTCCACACTGGAGAGATAACCCGGTTTGGCACCGCTTTAACTCTTTCCCCCTAAGTATTGGAACTCTTTTACTACTTCTGTTCCTTCATTGTCTGGGTCCTCTGTGGCCATTGCTTTTGCCTTCTGTATGTTCAGGATGCGGGTGGATAAACAGTGTTGATGGCGGGTGCCATTGCTTCCCTCATTGTGCCTGAGCCCTCTTTTTCATGGTTTCTCTTGTTCAGTTTCTTTACAGGAAGAAAGCAGCCTCCCAACTGGGCAAGAGGTATTAGCAGTACGGTCAATCACAGCATGGCTGACACAGGTCTAGAGCAGCATCGGCTGGCTCCCACGGCTGAAGACTTGGCAGAGGACAGTGAAGAGGAGAGGGAAGGGCCTATGGACGAGAGCAAGGAGGAGGAAGATGAGATGTGTCAGGAACCTTGTGATCAAGATGGCACCCAAAATGTTGCCTTGGAGGACAAGGAAGCAGGAAGTGATGATGCTCAGCTGGATCTTTCCAGCCAAGCTGACACCAAAAAGGTTGTGCCTGGCATTATTTACCTGGGTCACATCCCTCCCCGCTTCCGGCCAAGGCATGTCCGGAACCTGCTAAGCGTCTATGGTGAAGTGGGGCGCATTTTCCTGCAGCCTGAAGGTGAGCTGGGGAAGAGTAGGCAGGTGTGTGTGTGTGCATGCCAGGGAAGGAAAATACACAATATACTACATGTGTGCAGGTGCTAAGTAGGGCCAGGTGTGATGAAAGTCATGGTGAAAAACAAAAACCGTGTTGGGTGCAATCTCTTTTTTGAACTGGCATCTCTAAGGCAAGGTGGATGAAGAGTGAGGAGATCCAAGTGGAAATCGCTCTGCGGTAAGTTTTGTTATTGATAACACTCAGGTTGAAGCGTTACGCAATTAGTATCTCCTCAGAAACAAAATTACATTTCTTGTTGAGTGTGTTATTTTATTAAGTTCTTGGACTTGTTTTAATTTTGAACTGCTTTGTGATATCGTAACAGGAAAAGTGCCGTCTTCCATTTACTATATCAAAGACATGCCTGCTTATTTACAATGACACATCCGTAAACCAACATATTTTGAAGTTTGGCTTGAGATTTGAACTAAGACCTAATCCAGGAATGTACAGTTTTTGACCCATCTCTCTCTCTCTCTCTCTCTCTTTCTTTCTCTCCGTCCATCAGAACGATTTATACGAAAGAAAAAGAAGAAAGCTGGAAGCAATGCCAAGAATTTCACAGAAGGCTGGGTGGAATTCCGAGATAAGCGTGTGGCCAAGTTGGTTGCTGCCAGTTTGCACAATACTCCGATGGGGGTCCGCAGGAAGAGCAAATTCCACTATGATCTCTGGAATATGAAGGTACGCAGTGGCGTCACTAGGGGTGTGTGGACTGCACCAGGTGACACCCTAAAAGGGGGTGACACCACTGCTCCTCAGAGACCTGCATCTTGGCAGAAATGGGCTGTGACATTTATCTGCTTCCCTTTAAAATGCTTTAAGAGATGGTGGGGGTGAGGTCAGCCTCAGCGGAAGGAGAAAAGAGAGAGCCCAGAATTTTTTTTAATTCAAATTTAAAAAAAATTTTAAAAAAAATTTTAGATAAAAAAAGTTTATTCTTTTTAAATTTTATTTTAAAATATCATATTTTAACCAAATCTTCACTATGTATATGTAAATACATTGAAGTTGTGCAGATGACATTGTAATTTGAAGGTATGGTTTCTATTTTGTTAGTTGCTTTATGTCACAATTATTAGCATTTCATTCAACAGTACAAGGGAACTACGATTTATGAATAACATTAGTGCAATAAAGTATTACTCAGGATTTTGTATGGTGTGAAATGGGAGGAGGAGGTCAATGGGGTGGGGAGGGTGACACCACGAGTTACTGCACTGGGTGACACCAACCCTAGGGACTCCACTGAAGGTATGTGTGTGTGTTGGGGCTATTCTGGTAAATAAGCCTCCAGCCCCTCATTTCCATCATCTAATGAAATAAGCTATATTCTGGTATGGTGCTGTGCTTCTACCATTTGTAGAGACTGAGAGGATATAATTGTTTGATGATGCTTGCTGCAATTGGGGTGGGTTGGAATATATCCAGAGAGGAAATGGCCCCTGGCCCTGCATTGGTTTAACATAACTTTATGTGGCATCTGGTAATCAAAATGCTGGCCCTTAAAGTAACTGAATAATCATAAAGTAGCACATGTAATTACACAGTAGCAACATTTATTGAAGTTGTAATCAGATATTTTGCTCATTATATCTCTTCTAAGGAAGGAAACAGTGAGGCTCTGTGTGTGTACGTTCAAACAAACAAATATGGTTAAACTGACTATATTTTGTAAGACCAATGGACTGTTGTCGGATGGGCTTCTTCTGGGAAGCACATTGATTTCTCAGCTCTGTTCCTGTTCTTAGCAGCTCACATCCAATTACATATACTTCATATCTGGAAATCCATATGTATCTGAATTCCCTTAGACAAGATGATTTCCCTTTGGGATGGTCTGTTGAACTACAAGCCAGTAATGGGTGGGAGTAAAGCCAGTAGTACAGTAGTGGTCTACTATTTTTTTCTCTTTTCTTTTCCATCTAGTAGCTATTTGAGAGAGTGAAAGCTCATTCTTGGCAGAGATGTGGTCTCCTTGCTTGCTGATTGTTAGGCCAAGGGCTTCCCACCCTTTTTGTAAAGACTTTACTGCCAACTACTATAGTTTTAACTAGCTATAGTGCAGGGATAAGATTCCTTTGGTCCCTAGATTAATGTGTGGAGGACAAAGTGGCTGCTGAGAATAAAGAAGTTGGCCACTCCTTGGTTACACGAATTTCAGATTTTCTTATACTAAAAATGGGCACCAGGTGGTGTTTTAGATAATAAATAAATGTGTTGAGGCTCCATGAAGCATTAAGATGGTTCCTTGTCTTTTGATTTCAGTATTTGCACCGCTTCAAGTGGACTCACCTGAGCGAGCGGCTTGCATATGAACGGCAGGTACGGCAGCAGCGAATGCGTGCTGAAGTTTCCCAAGCCAAGCGTGAGACTAATTTCTACCTGCAGAATGTGGAGAAGAGCAAACACTTCACAGCGAAGGGCAGTCAGGGAGTGCAAGAGGAAAAGAGCTGGGGCTTTGTCCAGCGGCGTACTGAAGATGAAATCCAGACCAGTAAAGGGAAGAAACGTCTGAAGCAGCAGCTGGCCCGTGCTGCTGAGATACAGCAGAAATCTCAGTCAAACAGTTCCCTGTTGAGCAAGATCTTCAATATCCAGCAGTAGTGATGCTTCACTGGAATCCAGGACTTGTTCCCCATTCTGGTCTAGCCTTTGGCAGCTATATTTTGACAAGTTCAGCAGACTTAGGTCTACCATCAATCCTATGGGAAATAAAAATTCTCATGT
This sequence comes from Sceloporus undulatus, assembly GCF_019175285.1. Taxonomy (NCBI): domain Eukaryota; kingdom Metazoa; phylum Chordata; class Lepidosauria; order Squamata; family Phrynosomatidae; genus Sceloporus; species Sceloporus undulatus. Next base: position 187,022,362 of record NC_056523.1, on the reverse strand, counting down.
TGTGCTTAGCACATCTTATGGATATATAGTGGATCTAAATGTACTGATGTTTCTGCTGTGAAGAGCCCCGCTTTAGAGAGGTGTACAGTGCTGAGCAATGATCAGCATTAAATAATTCCCTTGTGGGGATATGGCAAGAGTTGACTCCTTTGGTCCTCCCTTTGGTGCCTTGAGTTGCGCCATCTTAAAGGCCTATGAACCAGTCCCTGCAGTGGAGGTGTGTGCTATGGGGTAAGGCAGATGACTGAAAGGGAGTTGAAATTTGTTGGGAATCTATTTGCTAATATAAGCTATAGTACAGTTCTCTATAAATCAGGGGATGGGGTTAAATAAAAAGGCTGAAGTTCCTTTCTCAGTGTTCAGTGTAGTTTGTAAAATATGAAGATCCTCATCTTTACCTCTGTTTGGAACTCTTATCCAAAATACTATTAAATGGGCAATGTCAAGCAGCAATTATAGGTGCTATGAAGGTGGTAATATTAAATGAATATGTGTCACTGGATGTTTCAGACAAAAAGCAGGAGTATCATGTATATTAAAGACATAAGACTAAAGCAGGAGTATTATGTAGATTGCAATGAGCATTGTCAGGCTAAGAGAGTACAGTGGACCCTTGTTATACGCTGGGGTTTGGTTCCAAGATCGCCCGTGGATAACAAAATCCATGGATGCTCAAGTCCCATTAAATATAATGGCATAGAAAAATTGTGTCCCTTATAAAAAATGGAAAATCAAGGTTTGATACTTGAAATTTATACTTTTTAAAAACATTTTCAAACCATGTATGCCTGAATCCGTGTATAAGAAGGGCCGACTGTATTTCCCCCCTAAAATTATTGTATTGAGTTCAGGATTGCTTATCTTTCTAAAAGCTTGTCCAAAGCCTGTGATTAATTTTTGACTGGAATTACTTCTAGATATTTCCTTTAAATTTTATTTTACAAATTAAATTCTACAAAATCTTTTTTTATACTGGTTATCTCTGTTAAATCAGAGCATTTGGCAATTTGGAGAAAATTTTTATAACAGTTGTGGAAAATTTCTAATGGAGTTTTTATGCAAAGGAGGTATTTATTGTAATTGTGATTAAAAATTATTTGGCATTTTCCCGATAAGTGAACTGTTGGCTGAGAACACAAACTGTGATCAAGGGACTGGACTACTTCCATTGTAAGGGATGGCACTTACTAATTTTCCTTGCGGCCCCAGTGGCAGAGTTGGCTGGTTTTAACCTTGGTTAAAACCAAAGAATTAAAAAATCCCAAAACATTCATGGTTTTTAAAACTGATTATTCATATTATTATTTCCCCAACCCTCTTACTGGAACAACAATGACTGTTTGAATTTAATGTAGAGAGATCTTGTAGCACCTTTGAGACTTACTGAAGGAAGGAAGTTGGCAGCATGAGCTTTCCTCGGATGCATCTGAGGAAGTAGACTGAAGTCTACGAAAGCTCGTGCTGCCAACTTCTTTCTTTCACTTAGTCTCAAAAGTGCTACAAGATCTCTCTACATACTGATTCTACAGACTAACATGGCTATATCTTTGAATTCTACTGTCTGAATTTTAAGATTTTAACTTTTACAGTTTATTGGCATTTGTTCATTGCTAGACCAGTATCGGTGTCAGTTGTTCCTTTTTAATCTCTTTATTTTATAGTGCAAGAAATGCAGTTCAGAAACAAATCTTTCAGTTAACATAAGCTCAACCAAAACAACTTGCTAACAATTATTATTTAAACTAGTGGCCATAACACCTGAACTGCATTTTGCAACTTAATTTTCTGAATGAGTCCTATATTGGTGTAGTCCTACACATTAATGTAAAAATAAAACAAGAAAAAAACCCTGGTTGAAAGAGGAAAAACAGTTTAAACCCAAAAAATCTAGGAGCTTTTGCTTGGTTTTTTTAAAAAATGTTTTTTCTACTCCTGCCCTGTGGTGACATATGGAGATGGAAGTAGTTGATGATGCATGGATGGGACTTGCCAGCAGGCCCCTTTTCAACACGGGCTGTACTGACCAATGGGAAGAAGCCATTGGTCCACCATCTACCAGTCTCATCTTAAAATGGTCCTTCTTCTCTGGCAAAACAACTTACTAACTAGATTCATAAGGATTGACTAAATCAGAGATAATTGTGAATTGCATGGGAAACAAAAACCTGAATTTCATGCTTGCCACCCCAAATATGAGAGAAGTATGAGATATATTTCTCTTTCCTGGCTAGTTGAATCAATTAAATTAGAAGATCCAGAGAATTGCTGTGGAGGAAAGAGGATTGATAGTGGTGTGTAAGTGTGTTTGCACACTAACCTAACATTACAAATGGCCTTTCGAGCTAGAAGAACTGCACCCTAATCTCAGTAAATTGTTTTTATCATCATGAAAGAATACTATTTGCATTGCTGGGAATTAGATATTAGATTAAATGATTCAGAAAAAACGGAGGCATGTCCATGTCCCACAAGATAATCTTCCACCAGAGCAGGGACTAGTAACTGGACTGCCCTGAGGCAGTTCAATGGTATATGCTCAATTTTGATAACACAGGCATCAGTCTCTGCTGCTGTCTTCAGTCTGTTCCTGAAATACCTCAACTCCAGAGTCTTGAGACCTCTAGAATAACCAAGTGCCTTAATCATCTTACAGCTACCTAATGCAATTAAACTATATAGTACACATATACTGGCTGGCCTGTTGAGATCCCAACTGAGGAAAAGCACCATACAGGAGACATTTAAAAATACAATAATTGGTAACTACATATCCATTAAGATTAGCATGCACCCAAATGCAAATGACCCAATCTTGCACGCTGCACTAGACATATTCCATCTACCATATGGGACTCAGTGCAACTGATGTAATCACAGCCATCCTTTAGTTCCCCCATTGCAGCCTTTTCTCTAGACATGCATAGGCAAGAAACAGCTCCTTTTAAGAACAAACAATGCAAAATGTGTAGCTCATCCATAATCTGTAATGAACAGTTCACACAATCCTGAGTGTTTTGGTTCAAACATTCACAAAAAATGTCCTTAAAACAGAATGCTCTTCTTCCTTTGACTTGCTATGTGCAATAGTTATACTTTCTTTGGCAATTCCTTATCCCTCCAGGCAAGTCACCCCTGCCACCTCTGGTATGACACTGTATACATGTGGAGTTACCTGTAACCCAGTCCAGTTCTCTAGTGGCTGGACCCCTGCCTATTTTATAGCGTACTTTTCTTTCCACATCACTCAAGATTGTTTCTTCTCTCCATTGTTATTTGAATTCTGCCACTGAACATAATGTTTCTTTTCTTTCTTTCTTTCTTTCTTTTTTTTGTAGTAAGCCCTTTATTCAGTTACTCCAAATTTTCGTCTTGTTGTTACTTGTATCCTTACAGGCAGTTGCTATAACTTCATACAATAATTTCAGAGTGATGAGCACTGCATGTGGCCATGGAGGAAAATCAATTTGGAGAGCATGACAAAGCACACATCTACACTTGCATGTCTATACACACACACCACACACACAATAATAGATTGTATATCAAACTGTTTTTGGTAGAGCAAGATATTACCTTGGCATTTGGTATTTGATAATAGCAAGGTATTTGGTAATGGCAAGGTATTACCAAAAGGGAGCAGCACAGCCTCTTCAGCTGAGTCTTTGCTGAACAGATCCTGGATCTCCCTGGGCTCTGGGAGGTCTCTGTAGCTCAGATGCTGAGCAGATCGAAATGGCGATCAAGAGTGAAACCTGCAATATTAAATACAAGTTGTGGCATCAGCTTTTTGTGGGCCAGGTCCTACTTTATCAAATCCATGATGTTGAGACTCATACTTTGAACATATGAGAAGGCATGACTTACTAGAAAAGACAGTTATGCTTGGGAAGGTAGAAGGCTGTAGGAAAAGAGGAAGACCACATTGCAGATGGATAGATTCAGTCAAGGAAGCTATGGCTGTCCTGAGTCTGCAAGACCTAAGCAGGGCTGTTGGTGACAGGGTGACTGGTCTCTCATGCACTGGGTTGCCATAAGTTGAAGATTGAACAAGAGCAACATCCTATAGACCAAGGCCTATTAATCCTGGGGCCCCAGCATTATTTTTTAAATTTGTTTTGTTCTCCAGTCCTGTGCTCTTCCTCGACCTTCCTACTCAAACTCTTTCCACCCCAATTTTGTTTCCAAACAAATCAAAACAGTCATTTCTGGTTTTTTTCTAGTGGCGATTTTGCCCTCTTATACTTTGCTCCCCCTCAGTGAAACACCCAAAGGGCTTGCCATCATGGCTAAAGGGGCAATGAGCAGATGATATCTTCACTCATAGGTCACCCCCCTGTCTCTTATTTCTTTTTGGCATTACCAGTATCTTTATTATATTCTATTTCTATTAGCACAATCAATTTTCTTCATGCTGTTGTGTATCACCCCAGAAGCCATCTGCCAGAAGAGTAATTTAGAAATATGGTCTGAGTATCCTTTATGGTGTAGTGGTTTGAGTGTTGGACAGTGACTCTGGAGACCAGGGTTCAATTCCCATCTCAGCCATGAAACCACTGGTGCAAGTCACATGCTCTCAGCCTCAGAAGATGGCAATAACAAACCTCCCCTGAACAAATCTTGCCAAGAAAACCCCAAGATAAGTTCACTGTCTTAGGGTTGCTGCAAGTTGGAAACAACTTGAACACACACAGTACACATATGTATCCTTTATCTGAAAATCCCAAATATTCCAAAATCCAAAACAACAAGCAACAAATGTAAGTTATTTCTGACGTCTAATCGTTATTGCTTTTTGGCTTTGATGGCAATGTGTGCCAAATACATTGGTTCAGAAAGCTATGTTGGAGAAAATGAAATCAGAGCCTCCTAAAGTAGTGGTATTACTAGGATGTGCGGGGGTGATGGCCCACATTGGATCATTTGGATGACACCCCAGAAGAGGGGTGACACCTGGTGGGACCCTTGTTCAGCTTTTCCCCTCTGCCATCATGGTGAAGGAGAGGGTTTTTAAAAAAATATCTGGGGCTTGGGGGGAGCTCTATGGACCACACCCTTGGCTTAGGATCATGAAAGAAACTTCCAGGGAAGGTGGTAGTCTCTCTGCCAATGGGTGTTTTGAAGTGGAAATTGGGTGCCTTAGCTATGGATTTCTCTTGTTGTTCTATCCAATACTCCAGTTCCATGGCTCTGTACTCCAAAAAGTAGTAAGTGGGCCTTGCTGTGTTTTTTGGAAGGGGTCTCTGCTTGTTCTGCCGAGTGAATGCCCCAAAGGCCTGCCATAGCAGCATCCTGGAGTCCTTAATCAACACCCTCCCATTTCTGGTAATCTGGCCTTCAAATGGACTCTGTGGGATTGGTATGTCCTAATACTGTTGCTTCAAGCAAGACTTCTAATAGCTGAGGCAAGCACTGGCATGTCCCAATGCTGTAATACCTATCAAGTAATATCTCAGGCAAGCACTGGCACATCTGTTTTCCAAGCACCAATTCTTAGTGCCCCAATATTGCCTCCTAAATGTTTCTTCCTTCTGACCCAGTCCAGAATTGTGCTTAGACAACTCAGAAAGGCTTGATACATTATCCTTGTTTGTATCAGGCACATGAATGCTAGGAAGGAAGGGGGAAAAGTCTAAGTGGCACATTGAGAAGGAAGGTGGATTGCTGGGAAAACAGTCTGTGTATGACCTATAGGGGAACAAGTGCTTTATGTAGGCCAGTTTTGGGGAACAGCAGGGTGATGTTGGGAAATGTGAGGAATTTCAAACACAGGAATCATTGTCTAGGCAGAAGCTGAACAACTACCAGTCCCATATCAATGAAATAAACTCTGGACTTTCTCACATGAGGCTGTCAAAGTAGAATGATGGCTTCTGTGGCTGTACCTTATCACACACCGTTGTCCTTTAGCATTATCTGAAATGCTTGTGTTCAGAGGTGGTTTGGATTTCAAATATTTTTATTTTTATTTTGTTCAACTACAAGTCTAGACCAGGTGACACAAGAAGGAAAGATTTATGAGGAAACACTGTGACACTCCATTAGCGCACTGGCCCTGAATCCAAGTAGCCAATGTACTCCTGATTCCTGGCAGATGTGGAAGGCGATGATCTAAGGGCTTCACACTTTGTGCCTCATGGTGAGACAACCCAAGACTCCAGGATGATAAAAGCAGAAGCCACGCAGGAGCTGTTCATCCATCTGACAAACTTTGCCAAGATGGAGACACTTGTATTCTTGGGTGTCTGCCTTGTTGTAGCCCTGACTGTGCCCAGTGCTGAAACCAAGAAATTCAGCCAATGCGAACTGGCTCAGGTCCTGAAGAAGAGTGGCATTGATGGCTTTGTGAGCACCAAAGTGGCTGACTGTGAGTACCCACTTGGCCTTTGTCCAGACGGTAGAAGAATTACCCCAGGCAATGCTGCTTTAGAATTGTGGGAGTTGTAGTCCAAAAGAGGAGCATTAAAAAAAGCTTTGGAGCCCATAGGTTAAAAAAGACTTGCTGAGGGATCAAGACGTCTTCACTGGGTCAGAAATGCAAGGGTGAAGGGGGAGAATTATCTTGCTGGCAGATATCATTTTCCTTATGGTTCCTCAGAAGACAAGCCCCATCTCTGATGGAAATGACCTAGGCGGCCAATCAGAAATGTGTTCAGAAGTTGCTCCACTGATTATTCTGATCTTAAATGTCAATAAAGAAATGAAAAATAGCCAGTTTTTACTATATGGGCTATTGTCACTGAAAATATACAAGTGTGTATTTGGAAATAAAATTCAAAATATTGCTTATGAGAGGCAACCAGGATGACAGGCACAGAAGGGATCATTCCTGACTATGGGAGTTCAGTTCTTGGTAATGTGACCTGACCTCCTGATCTTTCTGCAGGGGTCTGTCTGGCAAAATATGAGAGTTCTTATGACACCAAGGCAATCAATGATAATGGCAATAGCCGTGACTATGGGATCTTCCAGATCAACAGCAAACATTGGCATGACGATGGAAGGACTCCAGATGCCAAGAATGCCTGCCACATTGATTGCAGAAGTACGTCTATATGTGTGTGTACATATGCATTGGTGGGGGGATATGAATTGGAGGCAAAAATCACAGCCATTGACATCTAATTATGAACACTCTATTCCACACTCTGGCTTTCATTTTGGACCAAGCCATCTTTACAATGTCCATCTGCATCTTTTTTGTCATGATCATTCCAATTTGTTTCCTCTCTCTTAAGAATTGCTGAATGATAACATTGAAGATGACCTCAAATGTGCCAAGCAAATAGCAGAGGAGGCCAAAGGATTGACACCCTGGTAAGTCGAATTAGGGGTCAAATGCGGGGAGGGGTGGTTAATTGTGGAGGGGAAGCTGGTAGATTTTTAGATTAGTTAGGGGGGAGGTGTGACAAGAAGAGAGAGAAACTTGGGAGCCCACCTGCTTTTTGGTTCTGGCTTAATCACCATTATCTTCAGCCCATTCCACTGCTATTATTATATGAAGCCCTCCCTTCAGCCACCATCTTAGGGGGAGAGAGGCAGGCTAGCTCCAACTGCCTGCCTGAAAGAAGAAAAAGCCCTCCTTCCGACCACCATCTTGAGGGGGAGAGAGGCTTGGCCTGAAAGACTAAGAGCCCTCCTTCTGACCACCATCTTGAGGGGGAGAGAGGCCTGTTATGTTTTATTTTGACTTTGTATTGTACTTGCTGTTGTACACCGCTTTGATCTAATTTGGAAAAGCGGTATATAAATAACATTATTATTATTATTATTATTATTATTATTATTATTATTATTATTAAGCACCTCCCTACACATTACCAGTAAGGGACTCCATCCCTCAACAGTCCTACACCAGTTTCCATAGACCAGTGATGGTGAAAGTTTTGGAGCCCGAGTGCCCAAACTCAGTGGCGTTGCTGCACTGGGTGTCACCTGGTGCTGGGGGGGATTTAGGGAAGGGGATTCTGGGGGTGGGACTTCTGGGGGGGAAAACCCAAGGCACATTCTATCAGCCTCAGAAGAAAGCAATGGCAAAGCTCTTTTAAAGAAATCTTGCCACAAAAACCCCATGGATGACCTCATTATGCCTCACAATCCTACAGTTCCCAGAATCCCAATGAATGCAAGATGCGGGACTTCCACCCATAAGGGCCATGCGATGCCCCATCTTGATGCAGCTCAGTTTTCCATAGGAGAACCAGGTTCCAGCAACGAGCCAATCCAGCCACGCATGCCTCTCCGCCCCTCCTTGCTGTGGCTGGGCATTCCCGAGGCAAACTGAGCCACGACAAGAAGCTGGGCCAGGTATGTGCACCCTGCCCTCCACCCCTACTTCCCATGGCCACCGTGTGCCCTTGGAGATGGCTTCGCTTGCCAGAAAGGGCATGCGTGTTACAGGTTCACCACCATGGCCCTAGACCAAAGACTGGAGATACAAATTCCTATCTCTCCATAGCTATCCCTGTCTAATTCACTGCTCAAAGACCTCAAAAATCTCAATTGAATTTGGGCCTTGATTAGAAATTGACATAGGAGGGATGGGGCTGGCGTGAAATGAGTGGTCTCTCCTTTGCTAAACAAAAGGCCTCCAGGAAAGAAAGAAAGAAAGAAAGAAAGAAAGAAAGAAAGAAAGAAAGAAAGAAAAGGAAAGGAAAGGAAACAAAAGCCTGTCTTTAAGGGGATATGACAATGGCACTAACCTTCCTACAGCAGCTTGCTTTCATTCCCTTTGCAGTAAAAGGAACATTAGTTCTGACTTGTTAGAGGTTTCTTATCAGTGATGGAGGAAGAAACATACTATCATAGGTTGATTCCCAGCATCTCTCCAGTTGACAGGAAACAATGTTAGAGGGACTCACTGCCAGTGGGAGCAACCCCCACAATCCCTCAATCCATATTGCAGCCAAGGATACGTAACAAATTAAGAGAACATTCAATGCAAAATGAAAGTATACTAGATGGAAACTCCCAGAAATTCAAATTAAAAAGTAACTAATTTACAACCACCTTTGCAGAGCCAAAGGAAAAATCCTCTCTCAGTTCTGCGTGGAGAGCATGGATATTATTGCATTAGCTTTGCTGCTGGGATAGATCTGGGATGTAACTTTCTTACTGCATTCACCCATCACTGGGCAGTATGCAGCCAGTATGCAATCCAGGCTTTTCTCACAGCTTTTCAAGAATAGGATTTTCCCATTCTTGAAAAGATGCAGGACAAGCTTGGAGAAGCCTACAGGCTGCATACTGCCCAGTGATGGGTGAATGTGATAAGATCTGCCTTAAGAAAGTTACATTTTGGGTCTATCCCAGCAGTGAAACTAATGAGATAATTTCCTATGTTTCCAGCTCCATTGCTGAAAAGAAACATCTCACAGGTAAAGACCAATGTTCCATCTTCCAGCAATAGAGGTGGAAACTTCCTATCATGGGACATATCAAATCTCCCTGACTGATGGGGTGGGTGAACTGAGGCATATCACTTATGTGGAAATACAGACCATAATACACCTCTTCTGATTCAAAAGTATCCAAGCAATAGTGGCATACAAATGTGGAAGGTGAAGGCCATGTTGCTGACCTACATATATCTATGATGGATGTGTTTGTTGCTAGTGGAGCAAAGGTAGCTGCATTGCAAATGGAGTGATTAACAACTGTTCCCAGCAGCAATATCCCAGTCTTGTTGTAGCATGTTAAAATACATCCAAGGTGTGCCATGATTTTTCAAATTCCTTCTTTGGATTAGGACAAAAGAATGGTAAAATTATTTCTTGAAGCCTGTGAGATGCCACCTTGATCTGTGTCATCATGCTGAGCCACACTGTCTTCATGTTTAATTCTTCCTTTATGTGATCTGCTTTCAAAAAGTTTAGGTATGCTTCAGCTCAAGTTATTAGAGATGTTGCTCATGCCATCAGTGACCTGGATCAGGTCTGCCCTTTGCGGTTCACACGCACCTTTGCTGTCACCTTCTCTGTTTGGATTAGGACTGACCTGTTTTGTACTTGTGGATGAAAAGTTCAAAGAGCCCCTCTTCCAACTGTGCTAAGGTCCTTTCAGGCTCACCATCTTGCTGCACAATCCTGTCTGGGATTGAGGTTTACACCATTTGGTTCTCCTCTTCAGACTGTGCCAGGCCCCTGTGGTCTTTTAGCCTTTTCAGTGTGGCAGAGGTAAAATATTTTCCAGACATATGGCTAAAGTTGGGCATATTTGCCTCACCTCACAGCATAGCTTCTTAACTCTCTCTGCCAGGCCGCTCCTCAGAAGAAAAGGACAGAAAAATGAAAGGATATAATAAAAGCTAAAGAATGTTCTTGTTTTTATAGACAGTGTCCAAGGTAGGAGAAAGCAGACTATAAATATAAGAAAAACAGAGAAGGAAGATTAAAGTCTTGAAGATAAAGCAAAGAAATTAAAAAAAAGAAAGAAAGAAAAGAAAAAAGAAAAACACAGCCTACGAGCCAAAGCAGTAAATAGACTGAGGAATTGTGTTGGTTGCTCCCTTTAGTGGTGGCTCCCTCTAAGTCTACTTCGAGACTATAAAAGCAATGAGGAGGATTAACCCATAATAGGATGTTTCCTCTTCCATTGCCGGAAAACTAGTGCGGACAGAGTGGTCTCTCCTTTGATAATCAGCAGGGCTCTAGGTTAAAAAAGAATAAGAAACTAAACAAAAAGAAATAATACCTTTTCTCTCTGGGGATATGAGAGTGTCAGTAGCCTTCTTGGAGCAGCTTGGTTTTATTTCCTTTGCAGTAAACGTGGAATTTCAGTCCCTCCTCCCCATCTTCTTTCATTGCAGGATTGGTTGGAAGAATCACTGCCAAGGGAAAAAAGTTGATAAATATGTCAAGGGTTGCTTCTAGTCCAGATGCAACAGGGTCTGAAGACAAGACTGCTATGGGGAGAGTTGGCAGTTGAAATGTCGAGGTGGTGGCAGCAACTGGGCATCAGTAGCAGATTGGGGGGCAGGGGGGAGGATGAATTAGCAAAATGTGTCCAAGCAGGCCATCTTGGTGTTTGTGTAACTACCAAGCATGCAAAATGGCCTGATCCAATCTATGGACGTTATCACATGGGGGGAAAGCAGATGTTTAAAATAACATTATCCCATGAAAATTGTGCAGTCGCAGTGAAGATTTTCAAACACATCGCGATTAAAGAGGACTTATCCCAGCAATAACCTGGTAATAACCAGCAACAAATCATTCATAGGATTTCGACTTTGGGCTATTGGATTTCTTAGACAGTACAACTATTGCATACAAAAGACTTTGTACAAACAACAACAACAACAGAATTCTCCATCAAGAAAACCAAAATAGCAAGATTTTGTAAATTACGCAGTATTGCTTTTATTTAGTGGAGAACCTGGATATAAATAATAAAATGTAATTATGTGCTAACTAGCTACCTCTTTATCCCAAGGAGCCCAGAAGAGTCCATTTGTGGACACTCACTTTCAGAGTTTAGGAATAGTTCCCACTTCCATGGCATAATGAGCCACTTAATTTCTGGGCAAAGTACAAAGAGTTGGTTATTACCTTTAAAGCCCAACATGGTTTGGGTCCAGGCTACCTATGGGTCCAGGCTACCTCCTCCCATATTACCTGCCCCATACACTCAGGACCTCTGGGGGACATTTACTTCACCAGACTGGCACCTGTAACTCAGAGGACTTTTTTATTGTCTGATATAGACTGTGGAATAATTCCTAGCCTGTTGGAAGAGATTTGACAGCTAAACATGCTGCCCAAATTTAAAACAGTATTAAAGAGCTGTCTCTTCCAGCAGGCCTAAAGAGTCGGTTTTAAACTATGAATTCTAAATTGGGATATTTTAATTTTATGATAAATGATTTTAATGCATGCTATGTTTATGTGTTTTAATTTAAAGTGTTTAAATGGTTTTAAGTGTTTTAATATGTGTTCTACCCCACCTTGATACTTGCTTACCCTCTAGTGATGCCACTGCTAATGCGATGCTTGAAGCAGAAGTGTATCTTATATTATTTTTGAACACTCCTACTACAAACTCACTGCCTAGTTTTACCTAGTTCCTATTTGGATCGTGAGAAACATGCTGGTTGTCATATTCTGGGAGCTGTAGCCCAAAAATAGTGGGTTTTTAAAAACTGTGCAGCTAGCGGCCTATCTAGTCAAAGCACAATATCCACTATCTGCAGATCAGACATTCAGGTCATTTCATGTGGCATACACACCAGTCAAAGAAGCAGCTGTCTCTAATACTGTTGCATCAACCAAGACTCCTAAGAAATATCTCAGACAAGCATTGATACACCCATTTCCCAAGTGCCAATTCTCAGTGCTCCAGTGTTGCCTCACTAATGTTTCTTCCTTCTGATCCAGTCCACAGTTGTGCTTGGCCAACTCAGATGAGCTTGGTACATTATCCTGTATTGTATCAGGTAAATGAAGATTGTTTAGAAAGATAGAATGAAAAAAGAAAAAATGTGTGTGAGAGAGCCCATGGGGTGGTTTCTGATACAGACTGGAAGCTTGTACAGGAAGTTGAAGTTGTTGGTCTGAATCAAACTACATCTTGACTCAAGCAAAATACAAGTAGGTCATACAGGTAGGTCAAACAATCCAGGTGGGTCATAGATGCTTTGTTGCAGAAAGAGAGTTGGCTTATTGCTTAGTATTGGTGGTGGAACAGCAAGGCTGCATATGGTCCATGGCAATCACATCTTCTCACACCTGTGGCCAACACATTGCTCATAGCTCCACATTGGCCTTGCCTCAATTGGTCCTCTGTTGTTGCCAGCATGATGGTTGGTTACATCTAAATCGTACCTTTTCTCTAAAGAGGTCAAGGTGGTGACCTGGTCAACATGAATCTGGTACAATATAGAGACCACGTGTCTTTAAAAGCTGTGAGCCATGTGTAGACGCAGCCAGGTGCTCCTCTCAGGAGGGCTTCATCTCCCACATATAAGCTTCTGCAATTAAAAAGAAGCTCATCAAGTTTAATAGGGCTTACTCTATTGTATGGATCTTTGGGGCTGCACTCTTCATGATTTCCCTAACTGATTTTTTGGGGGGCACAGTAGGAATTCTCTGGGAACACTAGGACCTACTCATCCCAATCTCTGTAAACAACAGAGACTGGAATATACTGCCCAAGTGGCAATCCTTGAAACTAAGGACAGAAATCATATTGATCTCCATCCTTATTGTTGAAAGTATTTCTAAACCACTCTTCATCCAGATAACTTCTGGGGTGGCATACAAAGGCATGATGAAAAAGGGTTTTGTGTCACTAGAGATGGAATGCACTAAAATACCAGTGACAAGAATGGCCAGGAGGTAGGGAGGTGCCCTCTGGTTGTAATGGTCATGAGATAAGAGTGCTCTTCCACCAATCCTAGCTTTATCATCATGACAGCAAATACTGTTTAAACCAATGGTGCAAGGACATATCTTCCCTTCTAGATGTTGCTGCACCACAAATCCCATCATCTCTCACATGGCAGTCTTTATGGTTTGTCCATGATGGATGTTGTTTGGAAACAGGGATGATGCTGAACACAAGGGACCTGATTGCATGACTTTAATGCTTACAGCTGGTCTGTGCATTGAATGGAAGTATAGAAACCATCAGGTCAGTATCCCTGAGGCAGGGCTTTAGGCCTCCCAGTCCCTCCCTCCTTCCCTCTCTTGCCTCTTCCTCACTAGTGCTGGTGTCTTTCCCTCCCTTCTGAGTTCCCTCCTCCTACCATGGCATGGTTAGCCTTTTGACATCATTTGGAAAAGATGCTTCTCTTTCCCTTTGTATTCAAGGCATACAAGTGCCATATGGAGCATTCAGAGTCTTAACCAGCCATGGCCTCTTTCAGCATACTCCATTCCCTCTCCTTGTCCCCCTCCCACCAATTCTGTGTCCACCACCAAACATGCTCAGTCCTCTTTGGGCTGATTTGTAGACTTCCTTGTCACCACTATTTACTTCTTCGGGGGTTTATTTTTCTGAAGACTTTGCTCCGTCTGAGAGGTGGATGTTAGATGTTACGAACACCTTTGCAAGTTGCCAATAAATTATTGCTATTCTGCAAACTTTGGGGTTCCTGAACCTAAAGGATGCCTTCCTGTCATGTGTGGATGGTGATGTTTTGCCTACATAAGTTTCCATCAATAGCTGGTGTCTCATATATAAAATGGCAAATTCAAGGTTTGGTTTTTGGAATTTATATATTTTTTGAAGATTTTCAAGCCATGGATGCTTTAATCAGAGGGCTGACTGTACAGGCAGAGACAGGCCATAGGAAAAGAGGGAGAGCATGCTAGGAGTGGATGGACTCACTCAAGCCATAGACTTGAGTATGAAAAGCATGAGCAGATTTCAGATGATCAGGACTCTTGGAGGTCTCTTACTCAAAGTGTTTCCATGAGTTGACTTGATGGCAAATAAGAACACAACAAAGGCAACTGACTGGAGGGCAAATGTTGGTTTTGGGGATCCTCCCACCCCTACCCCAGAGCAATACAAAACCTACGGTGGGGGGGGGGGGGAGCAGGAACGAGGCTAGAAACTCATGTCTATGTTAGTACAAACCCTGGTTTTATATTATGCAGATGAGAGAGGAGGAATACTAAATGAGATGTTGATTTCTAACCCCTTCCAGGCTTGTTTTCTGTGGGTAGAGGAGGGACTGGGCACCTGCACCTTATTCCAAGGCCAAATTGTTTCTAGGCCTTCAAGGAATGAAAATACTGGGAGTTTTTCCCCACTGATTTTTTTGGGGTGGTGGTGGTGGTGAGCAGGTGCTGTTGGAGATGGAGGCTTTAACAGGAGAGGCTTGGATAGGACTCCACAAGACCATGGTACAAATCCCCACACAGCCACTATCTGACCTGAGCCAGGCACACTCTCTCAGCCTCAGAGGAAGGGAATGGCAAACCTTCTCTGAATAAATTTTTACAAGAAAACTGTGATAGAATTGTGAAGTTGAAGGCTTTCAAGGCTGGTATCCATAGTTTTTTGTGGGTTTTTTGGCCTATGTGGCCATGTTGGCCTAGAAACTCTTCTAGAACATGGCCACATAGCCCCAAAAACCCACAAAAAACTATGTGATAGAATTGTCATAAGTCAGAGTTGACTGGAAGGGACAGAACAACTAATGGTTAGAAGTGCTCTCAGCCTGTATGTAATGTTACACAGAGACATTGATTGTGTAACGGGGGATCCAGTTTTGCCAGAAGATGACCAGTCTGGAATCTCCTGAGGTTGAACAGGATCTGCCTCCCTCTTCTGGCAATACTTTGCTCATGCCACAGTACCAAAAATAGCTTGCAGCTTTGACTAGATAGACTGCTAACTGCAGGTTTTTTTTAAAACCTACTTTTTTGGACTACAGCTCCCAGAATATGACAACCAGCATGGTCACTGGCCATTCTATCTGAGTAATTCTGGGAACTGTTATCAGAATTGTAGCTTTTGTGGGATCAGATAGCTAGGCAGTTCCCAGATGGGAACTGGGTAAAACTATGCAGTGGATTTGTAGTAGGGGAGTGTTATAAAATAATATAAGAAGGGAATAATATACACTGAGCTCATTCTGTGCTTTAGCTTTTCTGACTTTAAAAATTCCCTTGTAAGCATCCTAGCCTCTATTTGCCCCTAAAATGTCTGTGCCATTACACACCACTTGTAAGCTCCAACCAGCTCAGAGCTCATTTTTCCAAAAGCAAACAACAAAAGAAATCCAACTACTACAAAACAAGGGAAGAAGTCTTCTATGCATCCTTTTTATTTAGCATCCACAGTAGTACATATGAAGGCTTTGGAGAGAGTCATAGATTGGATCAGATCATCTTGCCTGGTTGGTAGTTCACAATCACAAGATGGCTGCTTGGACACATGGTGCTATTTCAGACCCCCCCCCCCCCCCCACAATCTACTACTGATCCCCAGTTGCTGCCACCACCTCGAAAATTCAGCTGCCAACTCTTCCCACAGCAATCTCATCTTCAGAGCCTGTTGCGTCCTGAGTTTCTGGACTAGAAGCAGCCCTTGATATATTTAGAAACATTTTTCCCTTTGCAGTGTTTCTTCCAGCCAACCCTGCAAAGAAAGAAGATGAGGAGGGGAAATTGAAATTCCAAGTTTGCTGCAAAGGGAATGAAAGGCAAGCTGCTCCAGGAAGGCTACTGCCACTCCCATACCCCCTTAGAGATAAGTTTTTTTTTCTTTTTGTTTCCTTTCTTGTTCGTTTTGAACCTGGAGCCCTATTGTTTAGCAAAGGAGAGACCACTCTGTCCACACCACCTCCATTCCTCCTAGGTCAATCTCTAATCAAGGCCCAAATTCAGTCAAGATTATTATTACTACTACTACTACTACTACTACTACTACTTTTAAAGTCTTTGGGAAGTGAATTAGGCAAGGATGGTGTAGATGAACTGAGAATCAGTATCTCTAGTCTTTGGTCTGGCAGAATTGTAGTAGGATGAGGTGGAGAACGTTTGCTCTGTTGAGAGCTGTCATCCTTTGCTAGTAATGGACAGTGGAGGCACTTACTGGCAGTGGACTGGGCTAATGCCAACAGTGATTGAGCCAGAACCAAAACACATGTGAGCTCCCAGGTTTCTCTCTCTTTCTGTCACCCCTCTCCGTTTCTCTTGCACACCACTTAGCCAGACAGAGAAACCACCCACTTCCTCCAAAATGAACCAGCCCTCTCATATTTGACCTTTAATTCTACTTACCAGGGAGTCAATCCTTTGGCCTCATGTGCTATCTTCAAGGCACATGTCATGTCATCGTCAAGGTTATCATCCAGGAATTCTTAAGAGAGAGGAAAGAGGTTGGAATGAGCCACACAGGAAAGGTACAGATGGACACTGGAATGATGGTACAGTCCAAAATGGAAATCAGAGTGTGGAAGAGGATATACTTTCATGCTTCTATTGGCTGTTGTTTCTGCTGATAACACACACCCCAACACATCCCCAAATGCATGTGTGCCCCCCATACACTTACTGTTGCATTTAATATGGCAGGCATTCTTGGCACCCGCGGTCTTTCCATCGTCACACCAATATTTGCTGTTGATCTGGAAGAGCCCATAGTCACGGCTATTGCCATTATTATTGATCGCCTTGGTGTTGTAAGAACTCTCATGTTCTACCAGACAGACCCCTGCAGAAAGATTAAGAGGTCAGGTCACGTTATGGAAGACTTAGTTTTCATAGTCAGAAATGACTCCTATGGTTTCTTTCAGATGCCTCTCATGAAGCCCCTCATAAGCAATATTTTGAATTTTATTTCCATATGAACACATATCTTTTCAATGACAATACCTCTCATAATAAAAATTGGCTATTTTTATTTCTTTATTTACATTTAAGATCTGAGCAATCAACAGGGCAGCTTCTGAATATATTTTTGATTGACTGACTGGGCCATTTCCATTAGAGCTGAGGCTTCTCTCAACACTGGGCCAAGCCATCATCTCTTTGTCTGGCCTCAAATTTCCACAGATTACACACCATTCCTGTACTTTGAAAACTCCTACATGTAACACTGCACATGTTCTGATGCATAATTTTCTATGTAGATAACTCCAACATAATTGTTGGACTGACTCTATAGATTTTTCTTTACCAGTCCCTGAATGTTTTCTTCACTTTTGTTTATGCTCCACCCAATCCCAGATAGTATAATACTTTGTCCCTGTTGGTTTGAAAAGGTATTTTGTTGGAGTAAGTTTCTCATTAATAAATCATCCTTTTATTCTAAAACTGTATAGCAGGGATGTGTACAAGTCTTTTACTCTGGTTTCATGTCCAATCTCAAGTCTCTCCCTTTAAGTAAAGGCCAATCTCAAGTCTTTCCCAAGACACTTTCTGGTCAGGTTTCAAGTTGAGTCTTAAGTCTAGGAGCCAACTTTTAACAGGAAAAAAGGAGGCAGGGTCTGTTTCTTGGATGGGAACAGCAATGGGGGTTGAGGTCTATTGAACAGCCTGTCCTCGCTGCACATTGGAGGAGACTTCTAAAGCATTTGAAAAGCTTTTAAAGGATCCTTCCATGGCAAGCCCGTTGCCTAATTAATTTGCTGCATTAGGATGGGTCTTTCCTGCTGCTCAAAGTGAATGATGCCATCAAGTCAGTTGCTAAAATATATAAGTCACAGTGAGCCAGAACAGACAGGCCAAAATAAAGCTGCTTTGGTTCACTTTGAAGGTATGCTGTTTAATGCATGCATCTTAAGAGTCCAAAAGCCGCACCAAAGCCACACTCCAGTCCTAAGGACTGGAGCATAGCTTTGGTGCAGCTTCTGGCATCTTAAGATGTGTGTGTCATTTAAACAGCACACCTCCAAAGTCACCCAAAGCAGCTTTATTTTGGCCTGTCTGTTCCGGCCCAGTATGACCCACGTCCAAATTGAGTTACTGAAGCAAGATGAATCCAACTTGAGGCCAAATCAATTGACTCACATCTACATTGTTGCTGTATATTAATGAAAGAGGTGTGTGTTTATTTCAGATATTTTAATCAATTAGACTAAAATCTGCCTCCACTGGAAATTGGGAAGGTACAAACCAAAGCATCTTCCTTCTAGATCAGGGCTGAGTAGAGCCATTCTTTCCAACAGAGCTTTCTCTCTCCTCCCACCCCTTAAAAAGCAATGACACACTCTAGGAAAGATATAATTATTTCTTAAGAAAAGTGAGGTCTGCCAGTAGATCAATTCTCCCCCTTCAACCCTTGTAGGTCTATCTCAGATCCAGTGAAGAAGTGTTGATCCCTCAGCGAGTGTGTCAAGAAGCCATAGGCGTGAAAAGCAGAGCAGATGGTTTCCAAAGCTTGGACCTTGCTATTTTTGAGTACTGTACAGCTCCCACAGCTCTTAAACAGCATGGCCTGGGACCACGTGGGCTGGGAGATTGAGCAGTAGCCCAAGAAGTAATTCTGCTAAGGTCTGAACAAAGAGTAAGTGGATACTCACAATCAGCCACCTTATCCTTCACATGCTTCTTCAGGTACCGAGCCACATCACATCGTTTCATTTTCTTGCCTTCTGCACTAGGCACAGCCAGGGCTGCCAGAAGGCAGACACCCAAAAACAGAAGCATCTTCATCTTGGCAAAGTTTGTCAGATGGGTGAGCAGCTCATGCCAGGCTCATCCTAGGCACCTGCTTTTATCCTTCTCTGGGTGTCTTGGGTGGCATCTCACCATGGGGCACAAGGCGTGAAGCCCTTACACCATCCCCTCCCACAGATGCCAGGAATCAAATTGGCCACTTGGATGCCCTCATTAAAATCTAAAACATAGTCTGGGACATTGGATTTTTAAAAAAATCAAGAAGGGTTAGAGGAAGCAATTGATAAGAGTTGGGACATCCTTAACCAATACACTAAGTGCCTCAGTGTTTCCTTGCAAATGTTTCCTTCTTGTGACTGCTGGGAAGGGAGGAAGGCTAGTTTCTAGAATAGGAGGCGGCTGAAGGGTAAGTGGAAGATGGCATGAATCAAACTTGATCATTTGCATACCATTAAAAATGATGACCAAGTCTGCTGTGATCAACAGGGCCAGCCGTGAAATATGACCATGACAACTGATGTGTGAAGCAGAGGTGTAACTTATTACTCTCTGATTTAATTTTTGAATGCTTCCACTGCACACTTACTGCCTAGTTTTACTTAGTCCCTATTTGGTTGGTCAGAAACATTTATGCCCTCAGCATTTCAGCCAGGAGGCCAAACTCCATTCATTTCATGAAGTGAGCTGCAGCCCACAAAATCGTGTTGCAAATCAAATTTGTAAATTTTTAATCTTCCACAAGAGTCTGTGATGTTTGGTGCAACAGACTAACACAGCCCCCCTTTGAAAACGCTGAAAAGAATTCCTTTGTTTAATCCAGAAAAACAGTCCAAAATCTGTTACAAAACTTATTCCAATATGGCAGACCTGTTCTTTCCATGCATATTTCTTCAATGCCAGGAGTTGCATAGGCAACCTACCTTCCATAAAATGTTGGGAATTAAGTGAGATACATTATACAGTAGAAATGTTATTTCTAAGTAGTGGTGATCTCTGAGATAATACTGGAAGGGAGACTAGCATGAGCCTTGCCTGTTCACGGACTTTTCTGTGAAAGAATTTAGTTGTAACAACAAAGAAGGGGAGTATGGGAAAGAGAGGAAAAGTGGTGTTTATTAATTGCAACAAATAGGATTTAAACCCACCTGAAATGTGAAATTGAGTGTATTTTGATTAGGCATTTGTAGCACTTGCTGGTCAGTTCCAGGGTGACCAGATGTCATAACTGCAAAGGAGGACAAGGCACCAGAAGATTTAGGCCATTCAAGAAAAATGTAGGACATCACAAAATTAAAGCTAAACAACATTAATATGAATGTAAATTCATACTTTTTAGTCATGTTCAAAATGGAGGACATTTTGGAATTCCCCTTGAGCAGAAGACTGAAATGCAAGACATGTCCTGGTCAGTTCTGACAATGAACATCACTAGACTGGCTCTACAGTTTCTTAATAAAGATTTTCTGAGTTCTGCAAACTGAGGCTTGATTTTCTGAACTTGATATCCTGCTGGACATGACATTCCAAACTCACAACCTAATAGATTCTGCCTGGTTTCCCTGGCAGGTCGGCAGGTCGATACCCAAGACAGAATGAGCTCCCGTCACTAGTCCCAGCTTCTGCCAACCTAGCAGTTTGAAAGCATGTAAAAGAGCAAATAGATAAACAGGTACCATTTCGATGGGAAGGTAACAGAGTTCCATGCAGTCATGTTGGCCCCTGGAATCGTCTTTGACAACACTGGCTTCCTCAGCTTAGTAATGGAGATGAGCACCGAACCCTACAGTCGGACACGACTAGACAATCTCGTCCAGGGAAAACTTTTACCTTTTTAAGGTATCAAACCTAGTATGACATATGTAAATTGTTCAAAGGGCCATATAATACTTCCAGGACAAATGCAAAACTGTTTTGAGTCCCAAATTGGGGGGGGGGGGGAGTGGGATATTAACAATAATGTTGATGCTTTTGATGTGGAGTGATTCCTTCTAAACGTTCTATTTTGTAACTGTCATTGTTTCAATATACTTTTCAAACACTGAAGAGTCAGATCAAGCATCTGCTTCAAAACGCATCTTCTCATCTTACTTTCTCCCAGAATCTCCTATCTCCTTTTCTTGTGATGCATCCAGACATGTCCTGAGCAAGAAGTGTTCCTCTGAAAAATTCTACTCCAAAGGTGAGGAATAGAGATGGAGGCAGTACATGTTGTAACCACGGGATCTGCCAGCAGGCCACATTGCATTGTAGACCAGGGTGGAGAAAGGATCGGCCATCCATCAATGCTGTCCAAAAGCGATACTCATCTTCAGGGAGGGGGAAACCCTACTTCCTCAGCAGGTTTGCATAAATATGTAAATTGGTGTGTGTGCTTCAAGTTCAGCCCTACCCCCAGGAAAGGGGGCGGAGTGAGGATGATGGTTGGCCCTCCATCACAGTTTTTTTCTGTGGAGATTCACAGACAACATACAGTACCCTTCAATCTAAGGTCAACAGTTACTTGCTGAACTATAAAAGAACAAACTACAGTCAGTCCTTCTTATACATGGATATTTTATACACGGATTTAAGCATAAACAGTTTGAAAATGTTCCAAAAAAGTATAAATTTACCTTGATTTTCCATTTTTATAAGGGACACCATTTTGCTATGTCATTATATTTAATGGGACTTGAGCATACACGGATTTTGTTATACACAGGGGATCTTGGAACCAAACCCCAGCGTATAACAAGGGTCCACTGTATACAACCTTGGCTGGTCTGGTCCAAAAGACCAACAAGTCACTCACATTTGACTTGGGTTTGGTAACATTTCTGCTCCCAGTTTCCTTCTCCATTTCCTTCCTCAGTCCTCTAAGCAAGTTACATGTGCCATGACATGATTTACATACTGATTCACCTAATCCAAGTCAACTTTCCACCTCTTTACCTACAGGCCATCTTCCTTCCAACTCCTTATTTTATAGCAGTTGACTTCTTCCTTACATCACCTTCCATTGCTTATTCTTCTTAACTTCCCTCCCTTTGTTGATTTGGCCAAATAATTGTGATTCCAATTTGAATGCCATCCTGAAACATCACTTTTCTATTTTCCCAATTATTCAGTTACTCCAAAACCTGATTTCTTGCTTTCATGCTACTTGTATTGGCTTTACATTTTTGACCCTGCTGTTCAGTCAAAGAGAGTCAGCGTGGCATAGTGGCTTGAGTGCTGGTTTACAACTCTGGAGACCAGGGTTCAATTCTCAGCTCAGCCATGAAACCCACTGGGGGACCTTGGGTAAGCTACACGCTCTCAGCCTCAGGGGAAGGCAATGGCAAACCTCCTCTGAATTAATCTTGCCAAGAAAACCCCATGATAGGTTTGCCTTAGGTTTGCCATAAATCGGAAATGACGTGAGGCAGTCTCTGATACAAGAAGAAAAAGAAGGGTGGGGAGACGATGAGGGAGAAGATTCTTAAAAGTAAACTCAACCACCATTTTCTAAAGTTAAATACTACGTAGTTCTTATTAGCTGGAAACAATGCAGGAGCAGGAAGAGCTGAAATGAACTCATTGACACTATGCAACTATAGTGCTATGCTTTCACTTTAGAGTGTCCATGAATCTTATCCCCTTCTTCTAAAACTTGATGGAATGGCAAGAGTCAAGGGCCCATGTTCACAGCATACACTGATCACAGCTGCTCTAATGGGGATGGAGGAGAGAAGAGTGAACAGACAGGCCGGTGGTTTTCAGTCACTATCCCTTGGCACATTTGTGTGTCACGAAAGGTCCACAAGTGTGCCTCATCATTGAGCCACAAATAAATGACTAGAAGTGCTGTGCAGGTGGAAAGCCACTGTGATAGGCTGAGTATTCCTTGTCTAAGAAAACCTTATGGAATTCATGGGGTCACCATAAGTCAAAAGGCGACTTGAAGGCACACACATACAAAACACACATTTTTCCCTGCAGTAGTTTCAGAAGTGTCAGGATGTGCAGAAAAAGAGGATTGCATGTAAATACTGTGGGTTCTTGTTATCCACAGGCTTGTCATCCACAGATTTGAACTTCTGTGGACAGCAAGCCTTGTTATTATTAATGAAGGCATGTGCATACAGCTGCATGGCCATAGAGAACAATGAGACTCAAGGTCTCACATTTTTTCTTATCCATGGAGGGGTAGAAAAAAGATCTCCTGTGGATATAAGGGGACGATTATATTGTCTACAATGAGGAAAATGCATTTGTTGCTGTTGTGTGCTTCCAAATCAACTTGACTTATGGTGACTCTTAGGCAAACTTATCATGGTATTTTCACAGCAAGTTTCTTCAGAGGGGTTTGCCATTGCCATCTGCTGAGGCTGTGAGAGTATGATTTGCCCAGGGGAGCATGAAAAATACAATCTATTATGTCAAGCTATTCATCTAAATATACAGAGTAATAGATTTTATTAATAATTCTTAATTGTCCTGTGCCTTCAAGATGTTTCTGACTAATGGCGACCTTAAGGTTATCACAGGGTTTGCTTTTGCCTCACTCAGAGACTGAGAGTGTGTGACTTGCCCATGTTGACTCAGTGGGTTTCCATGGCTAAGCAGGCATTCAGACCCTGGTCCCCAGCAGTAGTGTCACTAAGGCTGGTGTCACCTGGTGCAGTAACTCATGCTGTCACCCTCCCTCCTCCCATTCCACACCATACAGAATCCCTAGTAATATTTTTTGTACTAATGTTACCCATAAATTGTAATTGCCATATATTACTAAATGCAATGATAATAGTTGTGACATAAACAGGAAACAAAATTAAAAGGATACCTTTAAATTACAATATCATATGCACAGAATAAATGTATTTACATATACATAGTTTCGTGAAGTTGAAGTGCAAATTTGATAAAACGTGTTGTTTTTAAATAAAAATGTAAAACAATTAAATTTTATTTTTTTTAAAATTAAGAATTTTGAAATTTGAATTTAAAAACAACAACAACTGGGGCCTCTCCTTTTTCCCCCTACTGTACCTCCCCCCTCTCGTCCCACCTTTTCAGCACTTTTAAAGAGACACAGGTGATTGCCACAACCTGATGCTATTAAAGGACAGGTTGCTTACCTGTAACAGTATTTCTTCGAGTGGTCATCTGCGAATACATACAAATGGGTTTCACTGCACCTGCGCAGTGCTGTTCGGAAACTTCTGGAATCACTGGGCAAAGTTCACTTTGCAACATATTGAAACTTTTTGGCGGTAACTCCGCCCACCCGTTATAAGGCCCCTGCCTTCCCGCTCTTTTCCCCAGTTCCGCAATTTTTCTGCCAAGCAGGCGATGGAAAGAGCCAATGTGAGCAGGACACTGAGGGGACGGACGGGTGGGATTTGTATGTATTCGCAGATGACCACTCAAAGAAATACTGTTACAGGTAAGCAACCTGTCCTTCTTCTTCATGGTCTCTGCGAATCATACAAATGGGTTTAGACTGACAAGCTAAGGTATGCGGCGGAGGGAGTGTCCTGAGATCAAAGCTATGGTGAACCAAAGGTATATTTATTACAAATAAAACACCTTGAACCATAAAAGAGTCAGTCTCTTTGTTCATGCACAGATCAAATAGCAATAACGTTGCTAAACCTGAGGAGGGAACAGAGGTCATGCAAGACCGATCCCATAGAAGTTGTGCAAACCAACATTCAACAAATGTAAACAGTGTCAACTGTACAAGTGTAATCAACACAAACCATAGTACACTGGTGCCTCGGGTTACGAAATTAATTCGTTCCGCCATTCCTTTCGTAACCCGAAAATTTCGTAATCCGAAAAGGCTTTCCGTTAGCACTGGAAAGCCTATAGCTGCACTTTGCAGCATTTGAATTTCGCGCCGAAATGAATTTCGTAACCCGAAAAATATTTCGTAACCCGAAACAGTTTTTGCCAATCCAACTTTTTCGTATCCCGGAAATTTCGTAACCCGATCATTTCGTATCCCGAGGCACCAGTGTAGTGCAATCAATGCAACCCTGAAACCAACACAGCCCTCCCGAAAGCTGCGTCTCGAATGGCCCTGGTGTCCAACCTATAGTGCTTAATAAAAGTCAGAGGTTGGGACCAGACAGCAGCCTTACAGACATCCTCCAAAGGAATCCCCGACAGGAATGCAGAGGATGCTGCCATTGACCTTGTGGAATGGGACCGAACCCTGCCAGGGAGGGGCTTGCCCAACAGTTCATAGCAGAGGTGGATGGTACCAGCCACCCATTTGGACAACTTCTGCGCAAACACAGGCAAGCCTTTCTTCGGTTCCGAGTAGCATTGGAAAAGTCTCTCGGACCGACTTGAGGCAGCAGTTCTGTCCAGGTAAAATGCCAGTGCTCTCCTGACATCAAGAGAGTGTAGGCGTTGCTCCTCATCCGACGTCGGGTTGGATGCTAGAGTGGGTAACACAATGTCCTGGCACATGTAGAAAGCAGACACAACCTTCGGCAAGAAGGTGACGTCCGTACGGAGGACCACCTTGTCCTTGTGGAACCTCAGGAATGGCTGGTCCCTCCGTAAAGCACAGAGTTCGCCCGCACGGCGGGCAGAGGTGATGGCCACAAGAAAAGCGGTTTTCCAAGTCAATAGTCTCAAGTCCGCTGTGGCCATCGGTTCAAAGGGCTTGGATTGGAGAGCGGACAGTACCGACTCCAAACTCCAAGCCGGCGTTGGTACCGACACAGGAGGATACAGGTTGGCACACCCCTTCAGGAACCCCTTCACCAAGGGGTCTTTGAAGAAGGAAACCCTCCCCCCGAACTGATATTTGGCACAAATGGCAGACAAGTAGCATTTGATGGATGTGAGGGACAGCCCTCCATCCAAAAGTGCCATCAAAAACTCCAGCACCACTGGAGTGGACACCTGTGCAGGAGACAAGCCCTTTTGGTCAAGGAAGAGGCAAAATCTCTTCCATTTCAGGGCATAAGAGCGCTGGGTGGAAGGTTTCCTCGCAGCCAGGATCACCGACCTTATTGCCTCCGGCAAGGCAGTCAGGGCCGAATCCTCCAGGCTACCAGCGGCAGGCTCTCGATGTCGGGGTGGAGAATTCGTCCGTCCTGGATCGACAGCAGGTCCGGGCGAGGATCGAGACGGAGGAAGCATCTCCTGGAGAGGTGGAGAAGGGATGCGAACCACGGCTGTCTCGGCCACCACGGGGTGATCAGGATCGCATGCGAGCGGTCCGTTGTCATCTTGGACACCACTCTGATGATGAGAGGGAACGGAGGGAAGGCGTAGAGGAGCTCCCCCGTCCAGAGGAAAGCGAATGCGTCTCCGAGGGATCTGTCCATTCGCTTCCTGGAGCAGAACTGGGGACAGTGGCTGTTCCACCTGGTCGCGAAGAGGTCGATCCAGGGGGTTCCCCACCGATCGAAGAGGTCGCTGACCGTCTCGGGATGGAGCCTCCACTCGATGGCCACCCACCGAAGGAGATCTGCTGAGGCGATCTGCCAGCTTGTTGTCCTCCCCGGGAAGGTGAATCGCCTGGAGGAGGACGCGCCTCTGGATGCACCAGTCCCAGATGCGGAGCGTGAAGTCTAGCAGGGTCCTGGATCTGGTACCACCTTGTTTGTTGATGTAAAACATCACGGTGGTGTTGTCCTTCCTCAGGAGGACCACCCTTCCTGTGACAGCGGACTCGAATGACTTCAATGCCTTTTCCACTGCGAGCATCTCCAAGGCGTTGATGTGGAGGAGCTTGTCTTGTGTGGACCACCTGTCCTTGACGATGAGGTCGAGCAGGTGGGCGCCCCATCCCTCCAGGGATGCATCGGTTGTCAGAGTCAGTTGTGCCTGGGGCTGATGAAAGGGCATCCCGGTGCAGACGTTGGAGCTGTCTAGCCACCATCTGAGGGAAGCAGCCACCGGTCTCGGTACTGTGAGCCACTTTGAAGGAGGGTCCTCCAACGGAGAGAAGACGGAGAGGAACCAGGATTGGAGAGGTCGAAGACGAAGTCTTGCCCAGGGAGTGACGAATGTCGTCGATGCCATGTGGCCCAGGGCGACTTGGACGTCTCTGGCTCTCACCCTTCTGTGGGAGATGCACGGCCTGAGGGACGTTGTCAGGGCCTGAAACCGGTCCGGAGGGAGGAAGGCTAGGCAGTTTTTGGAGTCGAGGATGGCCCCGATGAACTTGACCTGCCTGGTCGGTGTGAAGTGGGACTTTTCCCTGATGACGACCAGCCCGAGGGAGTCCAAGAGGTGCAAGGCGAATGAGACTGCCTCCTGCAGCTCGTCTTGGGATTCGGCTGCAAACAGCCAATCGTCCAGGTAGGGAAAGACCATGAAGCCCTTCTGATGAAGGTATGCCACCACCGGTGCCATGCACTTTGTGAAGACTCGTGGAGCCGTGGCCAAGCCGAAAGGGAGCACGTTGTAGTGGTACGAGTCGGAGCCAACCGCGAAGGCGAGGAATCTCCGGTGGGACTCTCTGATCCCGATGTGGAAGTAGGCGTCCTTCAGGTCGACGGTCGCGAACCACAGGCCTTGGTGGAGCAGAGGCAGAATGGAAGCCAAGGTTACCATTCGAAAGCAACGGTAGTCAAGGAACAAGTTCAATTGTCTCAAGTCCAGGATGGGCCTGATGCCCCCATCCGCTTTCGGTACCGTGAAGTACCTGGAGAAAAAGGCCTGAGAACATTGGTCGGGCGGCAAAGGGGAGATTGCCCCTTTACCAAGCAAGGTGCGCACTTCGTCGAGAAGAGTGTCCGAGGGGGGAGTGGACATGAAGGCTCCAGTTGGAGGGAACTCTTGGAACTCGAGGGCATAACCCCTGCGGACGATGTTGAGAACCCACGAGTCCGATGTTATAGAGGCCCAGGTGTTAACATAGGGCCTCAAAATGTCCAGGAAGAAGAGGGGTGAAGGAGAGACGAAGTGCACTGCGTCCCTTCAGGCTCTCTTCTTCCCCTGGTCGGTGTCCTGCCGGCGGGACTTGCGGTACCGAGGCGGGAAGTTGCGATGGCCAGAGGAGGAGGAAGACTGCGAGGGGAAGCGGTGTCTCTGGGAGCCCTGCTGCTGGGACTGCCGATCCCGGGGGAAGGTCCCCTGTGACTGACCTTGTGGCTGCCACGGGCGCTGACGCTTCCGGAACGGAGAAGCCGGTGCTGAGGACATGCCGTATTTCTTCGCCGCCGCCTTCATCCTGAACTTGCGGTTCAGGCGGTCGTCGGTCTTGGCGTGGAAGAGCCTGGTCCCGTCGAGCGGCATGTCCTCGATGGCCGCCCTGACCGTAGGGTTGAGGTCGGAGGCCCTCAACCAGGCGTGGCGTCGAAGTGCCATGGATGCTGACATGGCCCTCCCCGAACAGTCCGCCATATTCCTGGAAGTGGTGATGAGCCAACTTCCAATGGAATGGGCCTCGTCCCTGATCTCCACCAGCTGCCTCTGGATGTCATCCGAGACGTCCGGGACGAGGGGGGAGATCCGTTCCATGAGGGTCTGGATGTAGGCCCCCATGCAGGCGGTGTAGTTGGCAGCCTTGACCCCAAGAGCCGATGCCGAGTACGCCTTCTTGGCCAGTCCGTCCACCTTCTTCCCCTCCCGGTCGACAGGGGAGGTCGCCTGCTTCGGGACGAAGCTGTGTTGGGCTCCCTCCACGATAGCAGAGTTCGGCCTGGGGTGGTCGGCCAACGAAGGGCAACTCGCCGGGGCGACCCTATAGAGCGACTCCACCTTGCGGGAGGGCGCCGACAGGGTGGCTGGAGAGTCCCAGGACCTCTTCACGATGGTCTGGAGCGAGGGAAGGAGAGGCAGGCACGGCGGAGTAGGCACCCGTCCGTGCACCCGACGCTCAACCGGGTCCTCGGCGTCGTTTTCCGCGGAAGCGAGCTCGATGTCGAGGGCCCTTGCCATCTTGACGACGTGCTCGGTAAAGGACCGGACGTCGTCCGATGGGGAAGACGGCTCTGGGTTGTGCATCCTCTGGGGGGAGGCCGGGTCCGAGAGGACATCCTCGTCCGAGGGTGCCTCAGAAGGAAGCAGCGGCTCGTCTTCGGAGTCCAGGTCGTAGGAGAGAGGGTCCGTCACTCTGACCTGGGATCTCGGGCGGGTTGGAGCGAGGTCAGCTGAAGACCGGGAGCGCCTGCGGGGTGGAGACGGCGACCTCTCGTAGACCGACACAGTCGGGACCGATCTGGATGGGGTGGCCCGGTCTACGGGATGGGGGTTCAGCCTGGTGAACTCCCTCATAGCTCTGTCCTCCGAAACAGACACGTAGTACCGGCGCGACTGCGTGTCGAAGAAGAGGTCGGGAATGTCCTGCCCGCGGGGCTGGTCTTCCTCGTCGTCGGTTGCCGGGTGGGAGGGCGACCGGTGCTCTGGGGAGCGAGGGAGAGCGGTGTCGTCCGTCCCGTGGACAAAGTCCATGGTGGGCAGAGGCAGTGGAGTGTCCGGTACCGGGGTCCCCCAGTCTACCGGCGTCGGCTCCGGGTCGCGGGGAGCTGCCGAAGCGGAAGCGCGGGCCTGTTTGGACGGGGAGCGCTTCTTCTCCTTTGCCTTCGGTGGATCGGTGGCGGGCCGATCCTTGGAGGGCTTGGACTTTTTAGGGGCAGGGTCACGACCGGGTTTGTCGTGGTGCCTCTTCTTCCCAGGCCTGGGAAGCTCCTCCGTTGGGAAGAACGGATTGTCCGGGAGGTCCAGGAGGACAGCGGCCGCTGCCGACGACGAAGGCCTTGGGGACTTTGCCCCTTCCACAGGCCCAGCCAGCTCCTTAGGCTTCGGGGCATGGCACGATGCCTTGGATGCCTTGGAGGATGAAGGCGAGGCGAGGTGGACCTCCGGCTCGGTGGCCTTCTTCGGACGCGAGCCCTCCGATTTCCCCGCCGGTTTGGAGGTCGGCTCGGTACCCTCAGTCCCCGACGACTTGTGGGGGCGCTTGGAGGGTTTGTCGGTGGCACTGGGCGGTTTGGAGCCACGGGCCACATCAAAGGTGGTGGAAGGGGTCCCGGCCGGGACACACACCAGGCTGGGAACGGCGGCTCTCCCAGATCCGACGCTGGACACACTGGCCCGAGAAGATGAGGCGGGGGGCGCCGAAGGGGGGACAGAAGATGACCGCGAACCTCCCTCTTGCACCTTTCCCAGGGCGATCGCCGAAGTGAACCGGGACTCACGATTTTTCCGGGCCTGGGAGGAGAGGGATCTGCAGAGCAGGCAGGCCTTGGTGTCATGGTTCTTGCCCAGGCACAGCAGGCAGGAGGAGTGCGGGTCTTGAACGGGCACCTTGCCCCCGCAAATGTCGCACTTCTTGAAAGGTGCAGGCATTTTCACGGTCGACAAAGCCAGAGGAGAATCCGAAAACGAGGTCAACAGTCCAAAAGTCCGAAGTTACCAGGGGCGGGAGACAAAGAATGGTCAAGATACAGTCCGAGGTCAAAAAGCGAAAGTGATTCCAAGCAAGCAAAGCAAGCGAAAGTTCCCTGAAGCAGCTAGCGCGGCGGAAAAAAGGAACTGGGGAAAAGAGCGGGAAGGCAGGGGCCTTATAACGGGTGGGCGGAGTTACCGCCAAAAAGTTTCAATATGTTGCAGAGTTAACTCTGCCCAGTGATTCCAGTAGGTTCCGAGCAGCACTGCGCAGGCGCAGTGAAACCCATTTGTATGATTCGCAGAGACCACGAAGAAGAAATGCAGATGTTTGAGGAGCAGTGGTGTCACCTGGTGTGGTCCGCACCCCCTGCACCTCCTTAATGATGCCACTGGTCTCCAGAGTCCTAGTCCAGTGATGGTGAACCTTTTAGAGGCTGGGTGCCCAAACTGCAACCCAAAACCCACTTATTTATTGCAAAGAGCCGTGTCCTTCTGGCTTTCTAGTAACCAACTCTGGCAAACTCTGTGCTGGGGCGACGGCACATGTGCCCACACATGCCTTACGTTCGCCATCATTGTCCATCCAACACTCAAACCAGTACACCATGCTAGCAGATTCTACTTCAAGCTATTGTAGGTACTATTGCAATAGCAAGGAATTACCAGAAGAGGGAGGCAAAGCCTACAGCAGATCCCCAATTGATCAATCTTTCTGACAAAATTGGATCTCCCATTTTGTACAATCAATCAGTTAATGTATAACACAGGGTTAGGAAGCAGTTCTAACCGTTTGTTGTTTGGTCCCTTACAGTCTCTTCTGACTTATATCAACTCTGCCACAGGGTTTTTTTTGGCAAAGTTTATTCAGAGGAGCTTTGCCATTTCCTTCTTTTGAGTCTGAGAGAGCGTGACTTGTTCAAGGTCACACCATGGTGTTGCAGAGTCCTAGTGCAAGCCACTCTTGTAAAAGCTTCCATCTTAAATATCACCTGGTCACTCCTCCAAGAAATAAATAAATAAATAAAAATCAGTGGGGTAAAAATAAATAAATAAGTATTTTCATTCCTTGAAGGCCAAGAAACAATTTGGCCTTGGAATATGGTGCAGGTGACCAGTTTCTTTTCTCTCCTTTTTCACTTCCATAATACCAAACCAGGGTTTGCACTAAATTACATGTGGATTTCTAGCCCCTTCCATGCTTTTTTTCCCCTGTGGGTTTTTTAAATGGTCTGCAGTAGGGGTAGGAGGAACCCCCAAAACCAGAAGTTGCCTTTGTTGTGTTCTTATATGTTGTTACCTTATGGAAACCCTGCCAATGATCAACCTTCAAGAGTCCCGGTCATCTAAAGCCTGTTCAAGCCTTCCACACTCAGGTCCATGGCTTACTTGAGTGAGCCAATCCACCCCTAGCATGGTTTCCCTCTTGGCCTACCTTCTGTATAAGAACAATAACCTCAGCTGCATTTGGTGGAAACTTATGTAGGCAAAACAGCACCATCCACACTTGATGGGGTGGCATTCTCAGGGTTTGGGAACCCCAAAGTTTGCAGAATAACAAAAGATTTCAGAAAAATAAAACCCTGAAGAAGTAGTGGTGATGATGGGGTCCATGAATCAACCCAATGAGGACTGGTCATGTTTGGTGGTGGACAAGGAATGGTGACTGGTACTTAGGCAGAAAAGGGAAAAAAAGCAGGGGTGGGTGGACAGGGAGAGGGAATGGAGTATGCTGAAAGAGGCCGTGGCTGACTGGGACTCTGAAACAGGAACAGCGCTTCATATGGCACTTGTGTGCCTTGAACAGAAAGGGAAAGGGAAACATCTTTTCCAAGTGATGTCAAAAGGCTAACCATGTCTGGCATGATAGTAAGTGGAAAGAGTAACTCAGAGGGGAAGGAAAGACACCAGTGCTAGTGAATAAGACCCAAGAGAGGGAGGGAATGAGGGACTGAGAGGCCATAACAACAACAACAACAACAACAACAATAACAATAACAATAATAATAATAATAATAATAATAATATTTTAGTTATATTTCCCTGCCTCAGGGATATTGACCTGATGGTTTCTATAGTTCCATTCAATGCACAGACCAGCTGTAAGCATTAAAGTCATGCAATCAGGTCCCTTGTGTTCAGCATCGTCCCTGTTTCCAAAGCAACATCCATTATGGACAGACTATAAAGACTGCCATGTGAGAGATGATGGGATTTGTGGTGCAGCAACATCTGGAGGGCCATGTTTCTTTGCTTCATTTTAAACAGTATTGGCTGACATGATGATAGAGCAAGGATTGTGGGAGGAGGCACTCTAATGTCTCCATTACCACTTCAACCACAGGACACCTCTCTACCTCTCGGTTGTTCTTGTCATTACTGATATTTTTTCTGGTATTCTTTTCTATTGACACACATCTCATTTTCTTTGTGCTTTTGCATTTTGTGCCACCCCAGAAGCTACCTGGATTAAGAGTGGTTTAGAAATATTTTGAATACCCAAACCAAAAGGGTGATCAATATCGATCGATTGATCGATTGATGCAACTCCAGAAGGTACCCTCATGAATGGCAGTAGATAGAGAGACAGATACTTCCAAATTCATTATAAGGTTTGGAAAAGTTACTGTTTGTGCTACATCTCCTATATTGGCCAGAGTGTTGTAGTCAAAAACAGCAGATTTTCCAAGCTTAGGCTGGAGTCTCTTCTACTGGCTTGGGATGGAAAGTGTGAGTGCCCCCTTGGCCTATGTTCTGGGCTTCCTAGAAGGATCTGGGTGGCTGCTTGGAGAACAGGGTGTTAGACACAAAGATTCTTTGCCTGATCTGTCAAGGCTGGGCCCTTCTTACATTCTAAAGAACTTTCCTCTTTCTAAAAATTAGTCTAATTAGTCTATTATTAATTATCGTTACCATCACCCTCATTTCCACTCATTGCTACTTCAGGGTCTGTAGAAGATGCATCACTTTCCCCCCTCCTCTATGTTAGGTGTGATTAGTCCATTCAGCCACTTTTGAGGTAGAGATGTAGGAAGTACACCCTCCTGGGAGGAGCTTATGGCTGCATCTAAACATGCTTCCCCACATTTAAATTCCAATGAACTCTACATTGTACCAGATCAACACCTTGACCTCCCTAGATAAAAAGCAGGATATAAATGTAATCAATAATCATGTTGGCAACAACAGAGGACCACTTGAGCAATATGCTGGCCATAGGTGTGAGATGTGGTTGCCATGGACCATGTGTGACTTTGCTCTTCTCCAAAAGTAGCCTGCAGAAGCCACTCTTGAAGTTATATAGGAGTTCTTCCCCCAGCAATATTAAGCAACAAGCCAACTTCCATTCTGCAACATACTGTCTATGACCTACCTGTATGACCTACTTGCATTTTACTTGAGTCAAGATGTTAATTTGATTCAGACCAACAACTTTACCTTCTTCTACAAACATCCACTTCATATCAGAAACCAACCAGTGGTCTGCATGTCTATCTTACTCTTTCTTTACTTTACTTTTCTTTTTACTTTACTTTACTTCCTAACAGTCACCTGATACAAAAAGAGACAACGTACCAAAACTTTCTGAGTTGCCTAACTTCAATTCTGGACCAGATCAGAAGGACAAAACATTTGGGAGTCAAATACTGGAGCACTGAGACTTGGTGCTTGGGAAATGGGTGTGCCAATGCTTGCCTGAGACACTTCTCAGAAGTCTTGATTGGTGCAACAGTACTAGGAAATGCCAGTCCCATGGAGTCCATTTCAAAGGTCCCCATTAGAGAGGGCTGAGCTTGATGTAACTCTGATTCCCAGCAGGTGTAGGAAGGGGTTGCCTAAAGATCCTGGTGGTGCTGCTAAGGCAGGACTATGTCTAGGTTCAGGACTTCACACAGCAGATTGAGAAGGAGCTCCTCTCCAAACAGAGCTGGTCCTCAACTAGGATGTCTTAGCTGGTGTCAATGGATGGGTAGCAGGTGGCTCATGAACTGGGCACAAAAGGATATTTTTCTTCAATTAATTTCCTCCCTGTAACTTTAAACATTGTTTTTATGAACAAAAATATTTTTATGCTATCCTATGTAGAAATTTTTCATACCACACAGATTCTGAGACCAGTTTAGCTACCAAGGATACATCCTGTGGGGTCCTGAACTTATAGTTTTGATTAGACAGTAGAGCTCACTGGCAGAGAATTCTAAATACTACATGAAACTGCCAATCTCATAGTTTTGTAGGATGGAGCCGTGACAGTGAAAGTGGTATCTAATGGCTATAATTATCTAAACAGAATATGCTTGTTTGCTTGAGGTGAAAATGTTGGAAGAGTACCTGCATAAGTTTTATCTAGTATGGATAAGAGAGGGAGAGAGGTGATTCAAAACAAAAAAAAAAAATTCACAATATATGCTGTTTGCGTGTACATTTGGCATTCCATGCTCCTGTGATTAAATTTTTGAAAGAGAGAGAGAGAGAAACATGTACACAGGGACAAATCCAAAGCAAACAACCTCAAAACTTCTGTTAAAGAAGTACTCTCAAGGAAAACATCTATGATACTTCTAAATAGTTCTAACTTGTAAATAGTTTTGAAAGTAGAAAGCTAGGAAGGGTATGAGGGTTCCTAGAATTTAGTGAAGCCATGAACCAAGTGTATACCACAGCTGCAGGCCAACCTGTTTTTGAGCCTCTTCCATGGTCTTCATGTTCCCAAATATCAAGATGGATGTTTTTATGGCCCCAGAATGACCATTTCCACCACTTCTTCCCCACCTGACCTATGAAAGGCCTATAGAGGTTTTCCTCCCCCTTCAAAATAGAAAGCCATACTGGAAAGGCCTATCACAAGGTTTGGAAAAAAAAGACCCATACAGGCTTGAGAATGGGAGGAGGAGGACAACTGATAATCTGGGAGGAGGATGGACAGACGGTAGCACTCACTTCTTCCATAACACCAAACTTTTGGGAGAAAACATCAAGTTTCTGGAAGCTGGGCTAGTTCACCTGAAGCAGTCGAGAAAGTTTCTCAGATGAGGCTTTACGGCTTGTGGTAGCAATGTCCCACTTCATTCTCCTTTGCTGTCACAGAAAAGGAGGGCTTGAGGCAAAGGAGCATCTTCTTCTAAGGAAGAAGGAAACCATGTCTTGGAAGGGGCCACCCTCTAGGTGGTCACGGAACAGAAGGATAATTTCTCCAACCAAGGATCCCTTTTCAGGTGGTTCATGATAGTGCACAATTTGATCATTCGAAACATAGAGAGCTGTTTTTGTGACTGATGCGTAAATCACGTGAAGTGACCCGAGGGTCTTGTGTGATGACAGTGGATGTCAAAAAATGGATGAACTTCTGAGAAAAAAATATATTATTTTTTGGACTACACCTCCCAGAATCTCACAGCCAACATGGATGTTATCCAAGGAAATAACATTTCCAGGATCTGGTAGCTAGACAGCATTGGGAAGGATAGCGTAGTGTTTGTGGTTGTGGTGTATATCAACATGGCTGAAATGATGAGGGTAAAAATATTTCTGACCTTTCAAATGGGGACTGGGGAAAACTAAGCAATAGGCATGCAACATAACTGTTTAGTAATAGGTTAAATAAAAGACAAATAAAGTATGGCTGTTTCATACCTCACCTGTCATGATCTCATTTGACAATCGGCTTGGTTGACCCTAGCAGACTTGGTCACTACTTTTAACAGAATACGAATGACAAGTTTAATTTATGCCACTGTCTGTTTTCCCATCAGCCACCACCGTATTCTAGAAATCAACTACTTCCTTCTTTCCTTCCCAGCATTCAGAGAAGAAGAGACAGTTTTATGGGCCTTCAGAATTGCTCAACTACAAGTCTGGAATAGGTGACAGAAAACATTTGTGAGGAAATATTGTGGTACTCAATGATGGCATTGGTTTAGCACATGTGCCAATGTCTTATTATTTGCCTCCTGTAATCCTTCTGGATTGTTTTGATCCAGTGCCCCAGGCAATGTTTGGAAAGTCACCAGAGGATTTTATTGAGGGCAGCCAAGTAGCCAACATAACTCTGATTCCTGGCAGATGTGGGAGGGGATGGTGTAAGGGCTCTACGCCTTGTGCCCCATGATAAGATAAAACCCAAGGCACCAGGAGCATAAAAACAGGAGCCTGGCAGGAGCTGCTCACCCATCTGACAAGTTTTGCCAAGATGAAGATGTATCTGTCCTTGAGTATCTGCTTTCTTGCAGCTCTGGCTATGCCCAGTGCAGAAGGCAAGAAAATAGAACGATGCAAACTGGCTCGGGAACTGAAGAGGCATGGCTTTAATGGCTTCTTGCGAAGTACAGTGGCTGACTGTGAGTATCCATTTGGGTCTTTGTCCAGACTTAGAACAGTGGTTCCTAAACGTTGGTCTTCCAGGTTTTGAATTTCAACTCCCAGAAGCCCCAGCAAGCTTGATTAATAGTCAGGAATTCCGGGAGTTGAAGTCCAGAACATCCGGAGGACCAAAGTTTGGGATCCACTGTCTTAGAAGAATTACTTCTTGGACCACTGCTCCTAAGATTTGTACCAGCAAGTAAAAATGTTAGAGGATTAAATTATGTCAGATAAGGTGGGAGAAAACAAAAGAGAGGGCAGCATTCACACATAAACTTGTAACTAAAAATCCATACAGTTGGTTACTCTGTGAATAGAATCATAGGTGTCAGAACATGAATATCACTCCTGGCATTAAGAAGAATCTGAGAGTGTGAGGGCATTTATGTTCTTCTGGTTTGGATGCTGCCAGGGAGACCAAAGTACTGGAATTAGGTTTTATCTGTTTTTGACTTGTGACCAGAAAAAACTAGGATTGCCACTCCATGATTTCCCCAGACCTCAGATATCTTCACCCAAACCTGAGAACTAGGGAAGGCCCTTGTGCTGTCACTAAGCTTTATGCGTGAAGTACAACCAGAGCAGCTCATAGCTTGTCATTGAAGCACACACAGATTGAGAGAGAGAGAATATATTTTCCTGTTTGGAAATTAAGAGAGAAACCTTAGCTAAAGGGGCTGTTCCTAAATCAAGGTGTAGTGAGACAACTATTCCTTCCCACTTACTTAGGAAAGTTTGATAAGGAACATTTAATCTAGCCTACTTGCTTCTAGCCAGAAGGTGGCTAGAGCAGATCAGAAGGTGAGCTTTTGCACCAAATGACTGGGAGGGAAGAAGGAAACCAAGTACTATCGGCTCTTCTTATACACAGATTTTTCAATGCACAGATTCAAGTATATTCAAAAAAGTATAAATTTCAAATATCAAACCTTGATTTTCCATATTTTGCAAGGGACACCATTTTGCTATGTTATTATATTTAATGGGACTTGAGCATCCATGGATTTTGTTATCCACAGGGGATCTTGGAACCAAACCCCAGCGTATTACAAGGGTCCACTGTAATATATACACCCTGCTATAAGAGAGTCTTTGCAAGTTGCAGCAATAAACCAACCAATCCTTGCAAATTATTGCAAACTGCTGCTCTCCTGTATGAGCTGGAATTTTGCCCATGATCCTTTCCTCTTGCTTGGATCTGAACCACCCCAAACTGGAGAAAGTTCACTCTAGTCTTCTGCCTGGAGATGAACCATATGGCAGCCCTTTACAAGACAGATTATAGATAGGTCCAACTGTCTGAGAACTCCATCTTTGATGTAACTGATTTAAGTAGCAGATCAGAGATGTATATAGCAGTTGTCTCCTTAATTATTCTGTTCTTAAACTACACTAAATAAATAAACTGGCTAGTTCTGACTAGATGTGCTATTATTATTATTATTATTATTATTATTATTATTATTATTAAACAATTTTGAGAAAGTGTGATTTGGCTCTTTCACTATAGTAAAAGTGTGAAATCTGTTTGTGAACATTTGAGGCCAGTGAAAGAGATGGTGGATTAGTCCAGTGGTGAGAGAAGCCCCATATTTGATGGAAATGACCTAGGCAGCCAATCAGAAATGTATTCACAAACTGCCACATTGACTACTCTAACCATAAATGCCTATAAAGAAATAAAAAAAAATAGTTTTTACTGTGTAAGCTATTGTCATTGAAAAGCTAGAAATGGGTAAATGGAGATAAAATCCAAATTATTGCTTATGGGAGGTAGCTGGAAGGACAGGCACGGTAGGGGTCATTCCTAACTGTGGGAGTTCAGTCCTTGGTAATGTGACTTGGCCTCCTGATCTTTCTGCAGGGGTCTGTCTGGTAGCACATGAGAGCAATTACAACACTTCGGCAATCAAAGATAAGGGCCATAGCCATAACTATGGGCTCTTCCAGATCAACAGCAAAGAATGGTGTGACGACGGAAAGACCAGCGGTGCCCAGAACGCCTGCCACATTAAATGCAGCAGTAAGTGTGTGCAAGCACATGGGAACATATATGTGTGTGTGGGGGGAGCATTGTCAGCAGAAACTGCAGACAATGAAGTGGAAGCATGAAGGCACATCCTCTTCTGGTTTCCATCTTGGACCATGCCATCTTTTCAGTGCCCATCCATCCATACCTTTTCTCTCTGACACATTCCAATCTCTTTCCTCTCTCTTAAGAATTTTTGAATGATGACATTGAAGATGACTCCAAATGTGTCAAGAAGATAGCACTGAAGGCCCATGGACTGAGTGCCTGGTAAGTAGAACTAAAGGTCAAATGGAGGGGGAAGGGGGTAGTTTGGCTGCTTGGTTAAGTGGTGTGCAAGAGAAACGGAGAGGGGTGACAGAAAGAGAGTGAAACCCTGGAGCCCACTGTTTTTTTTGGTTCTGGCTCAATCAGTGTTGGCATCAGTCCTGTCCACTGCCAGTAGGTACTCCACTGTACAATCCCAGTAAAGGTTGGCATCTCTCAACAAAGATACTGTATTACAATTTCCACAGAGCAAAGATTGCAGGTACCAATTCTTGGCTCCTATCAGCCACCCACTGCCTAGTCCACTGCTCAAAGACCTCAGACTTTAAAAATCTTGACTGAATTTGGGCCTTGATTAGAGATTGACCTAGGAAGGATGGAGGTGGTGTGGACAGAGTGGTCCTGCTTTGCTAAACAACAGCCCTGCAAATTTAAAAAGAAGAAGAAAGGAAACAAAAAAGAAAGAAAAACCTTGTCTTTCTCAAAAGTTTTACCCATTACATCTACAAGCCGACGTTGCACCCCTGACCCTACTCAGCGTAGTACATGAACACAAATATTTGTTTCTTTAGTGGTCTATTTTCATTCACACATCCACATATATTCACATTTTAATATTTTATAAGGAAATAGCTCTCCTCCTCCTTCTCCTCCCTCAGGCAGAGGCCTCAAGCACCCTCCTCGCTTTTCTTCTTTCCTCCAGGATAGAAAAGTTTTGGAAAGAGGGGGAGAGGGATCAAGGCTTCCAAGCCTTGCACCCCTCCTCCTTGAGCAACTCTTTTGCCCCCCCTCAAACCCCACTATTTGAGAACAACTGCTCTAAGGGGAGATGGGAGTGGCAATAGCCTTCCTGGAGCAGCTTGCTTTCATTCCCTTTGCAGCAAACATGGAATTTCAATTTCCCCTCTCCATCTTCTTTCTTTGCAGGCCTGGCTGGAAGGAACACTGCAAAGGGAAAGATCTTTCTAAATATGTCAAGGGCTGCTTCTAGTCCAGAGACTCTGGACACAACACAGGATTGCTGAGGGGAGAGTTTGCAGCTGAAATTTTGGGTGGCTGTGGTGGTTGTATTAACAGCATGTATTCAAGTAGGACTCCTTGGTTTTTGTGTACTTACCAAGTGTGTAAGATGATCTTATCTAGACATGATCCAAGCATGTAAAATGATCTGATCCCCTCAAAAAATTTCATAGTGGGATATGTACAACTGTTGGGAACTAATAAAAAGAATGTATAACAGATCCTGTAGTCTTTTGTTTTATTACAATTGTTTGCTTTCTTTTGTTGTTTGTGATTTAAAAAAAGGTCTGAATTGTAGAGTTCAGGGGAAAGGATATTACTGATCTTGACATAACTTATTTCCTATTCCTACAAATTATCCAAAGCTTTAAGGGGGCAGGAATTAAAATATATTGACCATAATGTTTTACAGGAGTCTCAGAAAATCCCCTGATCTTAGTAAACAGAAAAACATGGAACAAAAATCACATGGCTAAACTGAACATCTTCTGGATGAACTCAAAGATATAGCTGTGTTAGTCTATAGAATCAGTATGCAGAGAGATCTTGTAGCACCTTTGAGACTAACTGAAAGAAATTGGCAGCGTGAGCTTTCGTAGACTTCAATGTAATCCAAATACATCTGAGGAAGTAGACTGAAGTCTATGGAAGCTCATGCTGCTAATTTCTTTTTTCCAGTTAATCTTCTGGATGGTAAAGAGGAAAAAGTGCTTAAAACTGTTACCAAGCTCTGTAATGTCCTCAGTTATCAAATATGTAGGGATGTGGTTCTAATTCTCCTCACTCTTCAGAATTGCCTGGATATAGTATGAAGCCAAGATTCAAGAGCAAGAAAAGAAAGAAAGATGAGGTTAGTTCAGATATAGGTGCCTGTGAGAATGGTTGGTAGCAGGGGGATTGCCAGGCCTCAGGGTGGTAGCTAAGGTCTTAGGGAATTACTCTGCTTCTCCAGATGAGGGATTAAATCTCAGGACAAGCCCAATTAGATGATAAGGAAATTAAATTGTTGTGTGTGAAGTTACTTTCAGTCCTGATTAATCTCTGTTGTATCATTTATTAAACTGCTTTTAAAATGTCCCAGTTTTTCTCTTCCTCCCACTTTCCTCCTTTGTCCTCAGCTTACCTCCATCTCTGCATAGAATCATAGGCTCTTCCAAAGGACCACAAGGGCCATCTAGTTCAACTCCCTGCTGTGCAGGAATACACAGTTATAGCAATCCTAAAGGAAACCCATCCAACTTCTGCTTAAAAACCTCCAAAGATGAAGAGCTTACCATCCTCTGAGGCAGTCTGTACCACACTGTTGAATAGCACTTACATTAAAAAAAAAAAGCTTTTCTTAATGCTTGGGTAGAATCTCTTTTCTTGTAATTTGAATCCACTGGTACATGATCTAGTCTCTCGAGCAGCAGAAAACAAGCTTCCTTTATCTTCTAGGTGGCATCCTTTGAGAGATTTAAAGATAGCTATCATGCCGCTTCTCAGTCTTCTCCAAGCTATACGCACTCGGCTTCTAAGTTGTTTCTCATAAGGCTTGGTCTCCAGACCTTTGAGCATCTTGGTCACTCTCCTCTGGACATGTTTCAGTTTGTCTACATCTTTCTTACATTATGGTGCCTAGAACTTGACACAGTACTCCAGATGAGGTATAACCAAATCTGAATAAAGAGGGACTACAATTTCCCTTGATCTAGCCACTATCATCCTGTTGATGCAACCCAGAATACTCCTGGCTTTTTGGGCTACCACATCACACTGTTGACTCGTGATTAGCATGTGGACTTTATCATACTAACCTGCTGCCCCACTACAATTGTGCTAGTTTAAGAATGGAAGCATATTGGTTTGGCATAATTTTTTATCACACTTTTCCCCACTATAATGCTTTGACAATTCATCATAATGATCTGTTTTATGAACTGCCGAATGCCACTTTCTGGGAGGAAGGCAAGGAGAAGTGATTGTGGCTGAGAACCTTCTTTAGGAAGGTTTTGGCAGCTGTGATCA
Source organism: Sceloporus undulatus (assembly GCF_019175285.1). Taxonomy (NCBI): domain Eukaryota; kingdom Metazoa; phylum Chordata; class Lepidosauria; order Squamata; family Phrynosomatidae; genus Sceloporus; species Sceloporus undulatus. Next base: position 186,980,287 of record NC_056523.1, on the reverse strand, counting down.
CAGCTGCCTGAGAAGCTGCAGCGGAGAAATTGTGGCAGAAGGGACCTATCTTACAAAGGCAGTAATGGAATAGCAGTAAGATTGAGAGCCTATTGATAGGTTTTGCCCATCCATGAAAAAGCACACTACAATAACAGATGAAATGCAAGGCAGAAGCAGGATGGGCATGATGTTGTGTGATAAGTACCTGCCAAATACTGTTTTATCCTGTTAAAATTCCACTTTTACGCCCTTGTGTGATAGCCCCAAGACTCCTATATCTTTTTTCACACGCACTGCTTTCAAGTCAGTTATCACCCATACCATATTTGTACATTTCATTTTTCCTGCCTACATGTAATGCCTTACATTTGTAGTCAAGATATACTTCAACTTCAACCACATCCACTCCCTTGATACACCAAGTTTGTAACTCTATTAAAAAAGAGAGATATAAGATTAGTTTGGCATGACTTGTTTTTGAGAAACCCAGGCAGGCTCTTAGAAATCACAACATTCCTTTCCAAGTGCACACAGATTGACAGTTTCCTGGTATCCACATTAAACTGATTTGTCAGTAGTTGCTCTGGGCCTCTTTTTCTCCCTTTTTGCACTCAGTTAACTCATCAGAGGTAGAGGAGAGGAATCTTGCCCTTCCCATGAGGCTTATGCCAAAGTAAACAGCTGCAGCCTGTGTGCTGTTTCCGATGAATAATTTCCCTTTTTGATCATACTCTTATGTTGCTTGGCCACACATTTTCATCTGTGAAACATTGGAGGATATGCTAGTGGCAGCAGCATGGAGTCTGGGTCAGGGCCTCTCCAAGAGTTGGCAGTGAGCCTTCTAGAAGCAAATCTCTCAATAATAATAATAATAATAATAATAATAATAATAATAATAATAATTCCTTACTCACCTCTCCCCATGGATCAAGGTGGGGACAACAACAATTAACCAACAAACCACATCCATTAAAACACATCAATTTAAAAGGATAAATAATATGTACACATATTAAAACAATCCACATCAAAAATTCATCATTTAATTTAAAAATCATCTGGATAACCCTGCTGGAAGAGGCTGGTCCTTAATGCTCTTTTAAATCCAGACAATGTATTAAGTTGCCAAACGTCTGCCAGCAGGTTATTCCATAGTCTAGGGATGGCTGTAGAAAAAAAAAATTGCAATGTGTTCTTTTGATAAGTCTGTACAGGACGTAAATGCTAAAGTGTCATTTCAACACCTGGGCACATTTTACCACATATCTCAACATCAACCCTGCCCCTCATGCTCTGAGTTGCATATTACCTAGTGAGCTGAGATTTACCATATTCTGACTGAGCAAATGTTCCTGGATTTCTTTCATGCTTCTTTCTACAATCACCTGCCCCAACACCAATTCCGGCATCTTGTCCAAATTTTGCCAGGTTGACCAGATGTCCTTCATTTCCAGGACATGTCCTACATTTCAGCCTTCTGTTCCGGAGGAATTCCAAAGTGTCCTCCATTTTGAGCATGCCTACAAAGCATGAATTTAGGTTTATATTAGTGTTTTTAGCTTTTATTTTGAAATGTCCTACATTGTTGGGTGTTTTGTCCTCCTTTGTGGTTATGACATCTGGTCACCCTGAACTTTGCTTGCCAAACCATTTACGTTAGTTGAGTATACTTAAGGTTATCCAAGGTTATCCTAAGAGCCTTAGGATGGCAATTTGAGAAATGCCCTGGACTTCTTATGTGCTCCAGATTGCAAAATGTGGGAAGTCTGTTAACACCTTTGGGAGAGAAGAATCCATGGCTGGCTGCACTAGCCCAGGCGAGTTCCAGCTTGCCCAGGAATGGCCCTACCATTAAGTAGAACAAGGCAGCAACTTCAGGCAAGAGATTTTTGGCATCATCACAGGGCAACAAATTGTTATTTAATTTTTTAAAATTGTGTTTATACTCTCAGGGAGGGAAAGAGATGCTCATGAGACTTTCTGTCTAAGATGCCAAATAACATGCAATTTGCCTTTCTGCCTCAGGCAGCAAAATACACTGTCTTGAAAAACCAAACCCAACTTTTCTGCACTGCTTTAGGAGCACTGTCAGGTTGGGAATTCATAAACGCAATGCTTATTTGAAGTGTTGTTGTTATTACAGCAACGTGTATTTTTGTTATTACGAATTCTTATTATGAGCTAGAGTCCTGTATGAACTTTCACTCAACACATCACTCAGTGACAGCAGGCTTTATATCCAGACAAATCAGACTCTAAAATGGAACCTGCCACTTCAGAGTGCAGGCAGCAGGTAACACTCTTTGACATTGAAAAACTTCCTGCAGATAATCAGTGCAGAAGGGGAAGCCTAGCCTAGAAACACAGTTCTGGATGTGCTAATATTCCATATGCGGGGAGAGGTTTTTTTGTTTTTGCACATGAAGTTGTTCAGAGTGGCTTACAATTATTATTTTTAATTAGGCAGCTCCCTGCCCTCAGGTTTACAATCTAAAAAGACACAAAAGGAGAAGGGCATGGTGGTGGAGAAGGGGATCAGGTACAGTAGTTCTTCTCTCCCTCTGAGGCTTGGTCAAGATCGCTACATTTTTGACTGTAGGTGGCAGAAATTGTGCAGAGGGGGTTCTTCTGAAGCTGAGAGAATATGACATGCCTAAGGTCACCCAGTAGGTTTACATGGCCAAGTGGTAATTCAACCCTTCCTTGCACTCTGCACTAGATGTCAATAGTGGGAAAGCAAAACCATACTGGCATTGAATCCACAGATCTGTTCCTTGATCCCAGGAAAACGTATTTTTAAATCCAGGCCTTTTGAATGCTCTTCACTGTTTAATCTAAGTCACAAGGTCCAATGCTCATCAATAATTTGTAATGAACAACCTCTGCAATCCTGAGTGCTCATCTCTAAGGGATCATCAGAACAAATCAGTGAAGAGGAACGATTTCCCAGTTTTTTTCCCCTTGCCTCACTCCACTCTACCTGGGTCATCCCTGGCACTGTGCTTTTTATATGCTAACTCAAATGGAAAAGACTAAGAGGTGATTTGATTCTTATATTTAAGCACCTGGAGGGATCTCATGTAGAAAATGCATCAAACTTCCTTTCTCTGCTCCAGAGATTTGGACATGAACCAATGGGTTCAAATAGAAGAGATATTTGACCTAGAGTATGAAAAACTCCCTGATAGCAAGAGCTGTTTGATAGTTGAAGTGGATTGCCCTGGAGAGTGTGGGACTATCCTTCATTGGAGGTATTTAAACAGAAATTGCACACCTCTCAGTACTTTAGCTGTGGATTCCTAAAAGCAAAAAGGTAGCAAGGAGGAGTCTTTTGTGGCTACCACTTTCCAGCTGGGCAAAATGGGCATTTCAGGGTCAAAGTACACCTCCTGAGTTTGTCTGCTAAGTGGCTCACTGGTTGTTGAGGAGAGCAACACAAGAGTAGGTCTTCTACCTTATGTGCCCTCTAGGAGCTCCAGAGTGAGCTAGCAATGTAATAGGGCACAGAGTAGCCTTTACAGGCATTTTGTCCTACCATAGTTGGAAGACAATATTTTTCTGAGAAAGATGAGTCAATTTCCCTTGACCAGGGAGAGGAGATCCAACAACCCAAGCTGCATTAATGGCAATTATTTTGAAAATCCACTTGCCCAACTCCAAATCTGTCCATCAATCCTCAGGTTTTGTGGAGCTGGGGTGAGACACCTTGTTACTTACCTGAGGAGGAGCAGAGGTTATGGGTTGCCCCTAATGTGGATATTGACTTGGCTCTGACACACAGAATATTCTGTAAGGGAAGATGATTTGCAAACCCCCTTTTATACTGACATTATAAAGTGAACTTCTCACCTCTTGTCTGGTTAGACATGCTTCCAGAGACTAGGAAGGGAATCACCCCTTCAGACTTATCTGAGAGACCTAGGCTGCATCTGCTGCCACAGCATAGCCTATCCTGCCTAGACTACCAGAGTGGGAAAAGGGTAATTTGCTAATGGGTCAAGAGCCCTTAACTAGTAGGCCAAGCTACACTTGCATTAGAGCTGACAATCCTGAGTCTTGGACTTCATCTGCACAGGCAAAAACTGTCCTCACCCCAACACTGGTGCCACCTCGTTGCACGATGCACAACATCCAGTGAAATACCATGGGTCTTCCCCATTAATCTGACTATGCTAAGTCATGAGAAGTTTCAGTGTTTCCCCAAAACCCTGAGGTTGGGGTGGGATTTTGTTGTGTGCAAACAGTGGGATCAGGCCAGACTGCTGTTCAAATGCCAAGTGTTGCACCAGCCCCTAGCCCTGTGCTGAGCAGCATAGGGAAGGGGATGGCCTGTTCCTAGTTTCAGCAGCTGCTGCTGGACCTACAAGGCCTCTGTTGACGGGCTGCCTAGCATGCTGCAGCTTCTCAAAAATGGCCCCTGCAACCAATGAAGAGAGTGGTCAGAGGAACAACCCAACCACATGTACAGGTGAGACCATGTTGGGCAGTGTATCCCCAGAATTTCTGCAAGTACAACAGGGACAGTGGCGGCTGTGGAGACAGGGGATGGGCCAGGTGTGACATCTAGTGTTGGCCCAGCTGGCCTGTATGAACAATGCTATATCACTTAACTAGATGCAGCCTGGTGTGTGCAGAAACCACCATGGCTAGTCCAGGGCCAGTTCTGGAGCATAATGCTCCTGACTGGCTTCATACTATTGGCCAGTGCAGACAAGGTCTGGTACAGCCAAAATACCATGACTAATATCCAACTCTTAAATCCAGCTAAGGCTGACCCATTAAACTACCTGCTGGAAAATAAGGGCCTGAACAGACAGGCCAAAATAAAGCTGCTTCGGGCCATTTGGGAGGTACAGTGGACCCTTGTTATACGCTGGGGTTTGGTTCCAAGATCCCCTGTGTATTACAAAATCCGTGTATGCTCCAGTCTCATTAAATATAATGACAAAGCAAAATGGTGTCCCTTAGAAAAATGGAAAATCAAGGTTTGATATTTGAAATTTATACTTTTTTTGAACGTTTTCAAACCTTGGATGCTTGAATCCATGTATAAAAAATCCATGTATAAGAAGGGCTGACTGTATACTGTTTAAATGCTGCATGTGTCTTAAGAGGCTGGAAGCCACGCCAAAGCCACACTCCAATCCCAAGGACTAGAGTGCAGCTTTGGTGCAGCTTCTGGCTTCTTAGGATGCATGCAGCATTTAAACAGCATACCTTCAAAGTGACCCAAAGCAGTTTTATTTTGGCCTGTCTGTTTGGGCTCTTTGTCAACATGTATTCAATGCTGTTCAACAGCATTGAAGACCAGTGTCTTCTGGCAGCCTTATCCAGTTGATATTTAAATTGTGAATTTTAAATATAGATCTTTTTAATATGTGTATATGTTATTTCTCATTTTACATTTATGTGTATTTTAACTGATGTCTTTTTACTGATGTTGTTTATCTGTTCATTGTTGTTGTTCCTTGCCTTGATCCATGGGAAAACGCAGGTAAGAAATTAATAATAATAATAATTCAACAGGCCCACTCATTTGCCCACTCCGAGGCAATTGACTAGCAGTTGGATTTAGGCTGATGGTACTGATATACACTGAGAGGCTTAGAAGATTTCATAAAAGAGACTCCGTTGCTGTCAAGTTCTTGTTGCAGACTGTCCAACTGGGAGATCAAAGCCATCCCCAGTCCCAAAATTACTTGAGCAATATATGAGACTTTTCAAAACAAAACATGCACAATGATTTGAGGAAGGTGTTTATTTAAAGACAATTTGTTTCTGGCAAAACATTTTTAAAGCTTGATCTCATGCTTGTATCAGTGGCACCATAATATAAATTATTTTCTATGGGGTTCTGGTTCCTAATGTCCAATATCCAGCATTGCTCCCTCAAAGAGGATCAAAATCAAGCCATCCCACTTCCATTCAGTGCGCCAACCCAACTAGGCAAATTGACTCTTGGAGCTGGGGGAAGGGACAAGAAGGGGAGTTATATTTGGCAATGAATGTTAAGAGCATCCATTCCCATAGAGATCCCTAATGTCTCACTGTATAACATTAGAAGTGATATATTATGATCCCCAGCCCCAAAAGTAGCTTTTTGCTAAGTCCAAAGCAGTAGCCCCTCCTCAATGGAGATCACACACTGCTCATTCTAAAAAACAAAGAAAGGAAAAGCAATGCTTTGTTCTTCACATTCAGAACAAATGGCTCCTTTGGAGAAGACATGGACAATTACATCTATCTTGCTACCCCGCTCTGATGAACAGAAATCTACCAATTTTGTTGTTTTTGTGCCAATTCATGACCAGAGATTTCCCAGGTTCATTATCTTAACCTGATGGGTGTTCTTCAAGATTAATCTGACTTGGGGCAGTAGGAAGATTCAAAGAGAGTGATGGCATCAGCTTTTGAGTTAGCAGCCAACTAGTGAAGAGTTGTGAAGAAGGACACTAAATGTCCTTTCTGTTCCTCTGACAAAGAATCCCCTTATGTACCTTCTTTCCTGAACTACCCTGCACCTTGCTCACAGCGAGTTACAGCAGTTCACAGAAGGCTTCTCAGCATCAAGAGATTTTTAAAATTCATAACCTAGTTTAGAACCTTCATAAATAAAGGTGAATAATAATAATAATAATAATAATAATAATAATAATAATAATAATAATAATAATAATAATAATAATAATGTGTCAGGAACATGACCACCATAGGGGAAACTAAGGGCCTCTACAGACGGGTGGCTTAACGCCACCCCTTTGAGGCCCAGATGGAGGCTGTGGCAACCAGATGCCACGCCTCCAGAAGGACCAAAAAGAACCCGCTTCTTGGTGGGTTCTTTTTGTGTCCCAGAAGGGGTACCACAGTTTTCGTGGAGCGCCATTTGGGGCTCGACAAACTGGCAGTTTATGCCGGCCTTAGCATAGGGCTGAGCGTTCACATGCTCCAACTCCTTCCATCACTCATTGGTTCCAAGATGGACTTCTTGGGGTTGACACTGAGACCCAAGTTGTGGAGTAGTGACCAGGTTCAGTGAATATCTCAATACAGCTTGCTCTGGGAGGACACCAACAATCAATTTTTTAGGTAGAGTTATATCTATATTCCTTGAGCCCTGAGAAAGAAGACTACTATTGCCATACATTTGGTAAAAACGTTTAGGGCTGTGGAGAACTGCAAAAGAAACACTGTGTATTGATAGAGGTCTTTGCTGATAGCAAATCTGAGAAACTTGTGATGTTGTTGCCTTATGCTAATGTAGAAGTAAGCACCAATTGGCGGGAACCAGTCCCTCTTGTGAAAGAATGGCAGAATGGAGTGCAGTGAAATAGTTATGAGGTGCTGCCATTTTGAATTTCCTTGGTCTTATACGCCTGTTGACATCACAAGGATCCAAGATAGGATGAAGATCATCAGCCCTGTTTGGGATTGTAAAGTATCTCGAAAAGTATCAATTCTGCATCAATCTGGAATTGTTTTCTTGACATCTTTTTATAGTAAAGAGGCAATCTTGTCTATCAGGGACCTTGAGGGAGGAGTAAAACAAAGAAAAACGATATGGGCAGCATACTTGAAAGCTCTATAGCATAACCCAGAGGGATAATAGTGAGTACACATGAGTCAGTTGGTGATGTTGTGCCAGGTGGTGAAATGGCAGTATAGTGCGAGAGCATAAGTTGACTTGACAAGTGAAAAGTTAAATGTGGTGCCATCCAGTAAGAACAGTCAAAGGAAAGATCTGGATGAGCCACAGGATTTCTTTGAAGAAGCAGGCTAGAAATAGTACTGCTTGGAAAACATGCTGTTGGTATAAAAAAGTCTGAGAGGGCATGTTTGCTGTTCTAGATGGCAACTTGCACCAAGGGAAGAGTGACAAAAGACTTTTCCAAGACCTGCATGGCCATTGTTATTGATGTGGCATGCCAAAGCCATTTCTTCACTGTCAGTCTGGCCTTGAGCAGGTTGTCCAAGTTTTTAGAACCGAATAAGCCTTATCCATCGAATGGCTGGTACAATGTCTGGTGTCCTCAGATAGTCCAGAAGAATGCAGCCATGCACAGCAGTCAAAAGCAACCTCTCCTGACATCACTTTGGCTGTACAATCAATGTACAGCCAAAGACCACATCAATTGTGGTCTCTTCCAACTCTATGATTCTATGAATGAAGTGCCAAGCTGATTGTATCTGTGGTGTCAGCAGGGAGTGTGCCTCTTGTTAAAAAGCAAGGTTGCATTCTTTTGAGCATCTAGAAGAAACGAAGGCAAACCTCTTGTTCCATAGGAGGTACTGGTACACAGGTATGTAAGCCTGCATTGTTAGGCACACATATCATGAGGGCTGTGGAAGAATAGAAACAGTACCCAAACATATCAAAGTACTTTCTTTCTCAGTTGGCTGGGGTAGAACACAAGTTCTTGCAGCTTTTAGACTGGGATGGAATTAGGTAGAGGATGGGTGAAAATAAAAAAAAAGAAGCTCTTGTCTGCTGAGTCCTATATAAATTCTTGAGACTGCAAGAAGCTGATAGCACAGAGACTGGCTTAAGCCACAACTGCTTAGTGAGGTTGTGGACAGCAGGCAAAAGAAGGATCATAGCTGATGTAGGGGCCTATGAATCCTCCATAAAAAACTAAAAACAGATTGGAGCTGTGATATCTAACCCCAAGGACTTAGCCATGCACAACACAATGTCCACAGACATTCTGATGTCTTCTGGAGATGATGGAAGAGTGGTATCAACAGTAGCAGAAGGAGAGGAAATGAGCGCAGAAAGTGGTGCTTGGGAGGAGGAATCAGTCAAGTCACCCCTAGAGGAATCAGGAGAAGCCTTTTCTCGAGATACAAGAACTGGAGGGACCATAGTGGTGAGTGGAACAGCAGTGGTCTGAGCAGTGATTGGTATATCTGTGGTAGTAGCAAGTACCATCAAAGAAGGTATAACGCTGGGGATAGGAGCAGGGTAGATTGTGGTAATGACAAGAAAAACAGTTGGAGGTACCATGACTGGAGTAGGTGAAGGAGGCCTGGACAGAGCTACTGTTGCAGAGCTACCTAGGCAACAGGAATGGAGGGTGGCATATTGCTGAGAGTGACAAATGCTCTCATGGTGTAGATGGATGATATGGAAATTGACAAAGAGGAGAATCAGGTAGCAGATGAGTATGCAGAGATCTTCAGTAACTTTGATACTAAAGATATGGAGAACAATGCCAGTGGGCAAATTCATGATCATGGTAGCTATCTTGGTATGATGGGGAGTAGGTATGGTAAAATCTGGGAGGTTCTCTCCACAGGCATTCTTGTTGGTGCCAATTGATACACAAGACAGAAGTATAGGGAAAATCTTTTCTGTACCAGTAGTCCCTGCAAGGACTTGGAGATGCATAGGGCTGGTCCCTTCAAAAAGGATATCTGTCATGCCAAGATGATGGTGGAAGTAATCTATGTCTGGGTGAACCATGACAAGGGGACACAGAAGAATGCAATGCAGGAGGTGAATAAGGAGAGGGAAGAGAGGTCTGATGAATAGGCACTTTCTGTTCCATTACTGGTTCCACCTCCTGTACCAAAAGAGGCTCAAGATCAGCAACACTTGATACCAACAGAGGCACTAGTGGCATCCCAATAGTCAAGTAATTCCTTGTGCTGATGGTATATATTTTGAAGCAGTTGTTGAAGTTGGTACTGTGAGGATGCTTAAGAGTGCCTAGGCCTCTTCTTTTCCTTAAGTCTGCTCTTTTTTTTTTTTAATGCTGAATGCCCATCTGGTGACATCACTCTTTTAAAAATCAGATTTAGAGAGAGTTGCTCTACACTTCACTTTGTGTGCAAGGAAGGTCAGATGGACAGAATCCTGCTATTAGAATGGCTGTAAATGCCGGGTTCAAAAGTATCGGTATTGAAGAAACAGTTGATACTCAGTGCACCATCAATACAGTAGACTGAGTTGAAGTCGTTGGTACTGATACTGATATCGGTACTGATCCCATCTTCAATTTCTGATGGGCCTTGGGATTTCAATGTTGTTGTAGAGGCCATTGTAGAAACCAAAAATGAAGTTTAAGCTGTGAAGCTCAATTTTTCAAAGCCTGAGGTAAAACCTCTATAGATCAAGCACTTCTCAACTAGATGTCCCTCCCTGAGGCAAAACAAATACTCTTAATGCCCATCAGATAGAGAGACCTTCAGCCACATGAATAACAGAATTTGAAAAGAAAGTAAGTTGAGGCCCCATAAAAAGTAGAGAAAAGAGCCAGTTTTTTTAAGTGGTAGAATATAAAGAAAAATGGTGGAGAATGAACAAAAGAATGCAAGAACATGAAGGCAGAGATGGGATGCGGCAGCTAAAAAGGCCAATGCAATTTTAGGCTGCATCAATTAAAGTATAGTGTCTAGATCAGAGAAGTAATAGTGCCACTCTATTCTGCTCTGGTCAGGCCCCACCTGGAATATTGTGTCCAGTTCTGGGCACCACCATTTAAAAAGGATGTTGAGAAACTGGAATGTGTCCAAAGGAGGGCGACTAAAATGGTGAAAGGTCTGGAAACCATGCCCTATGAGGAATGACTCAGGGAGCTGGGGATGTTTAGCCTGGAGAAAAGAAGGTTAAGAGGTGATATGATAGCCCTGTTTAAATATTTGAAGGGATGTCATATTGAGGAGGGAGCAAGCTTGTTTTCTGCTGCTCCAGAGACTAGGACCTGGAGCAATGGATGCAAGCTTCAGCAAAAGAGATTCCACCTCAACATTAGGAAGAACTTCCTGACAGTAAGGGCTGTTCGACAGTGGAACACACTTCCTCGGAGTGTAGTGGAGTCTCCTTCCTTGGAGGTCTTTAAGCAGAGGCTAGATGGCCATCTGTCGGGGATGCTTTGATTTGGATTTCCTGCATGGCAGGGGGTTGGACTGGATGGCCTGTGTGGTCCCTTCCAACTCTATGATTCTATGAACAAGAAAGGAAATGAAAAACTACTCAGCTACACAGAACACTCTAAGAGAAGTCACTCTGGTTTAGGATGGAAAGAAACTGAGGAGACAGCAGTTTTGGTAGACTAGGACATGAACGGCAGATGGGAGCAGGGCCTGGTTCCTACCAAGCTACTCAGTTGGCGCAGTTGTGAAAAGCACATTTGTGCCTGCCACAGAGACTGTGAAGAAGTGGCTAGTCCTTCTTATTTTCTGGTCAAGGAAGGTGGGGGTAGGCCTGACAGCTGGTATTACACTTCCTAGCTTCCTGGCAAGGGAAACAGATGGGGGGGGGGGAGTTTGGCTAAACTTGGAGAACATTATTTTGCTAATAGAATAAAAAGAAAGGCATGAAATCCAACACACAAACAGCAATAATGGGTAAAAGGAAAGATGAGACTTACCAAGGTGTGTGTATTCTTTAATGTGGAGAATATATCCATGGATGGGTTGTGTCTCCCACTTGTTCCAATATGAAGAAATATGCAAATCACTACATTGATCAGAATCACGATGCTGAATTTCACATGGTAGTCATACAGATGATTACTAGAGGCATCAGTGCCAAAAGAAGGAGAGCTGACCATCCCTGCATTTTCCAGACATAGTGGAAATAAAGGCGTCATAAACTAGCAAGATGCAGACAAAGATCCATCTCACCAGAGCCATCTAGAAGATCCACCAAAACTATGATGCTTAACTGGGGAGGGGGGGAGTAATAGATATAAAACCTTGAATGAAGCTGAGGTACATTTTGACAGCAAACAACATTGGATTGTGTCATTTCCTTTCAAGTGATTTACCTGGGGGATGAAAAAAGTAAGTGTTAATTTCAGCAACCAGATCTGTAAAAATGAAGTGTCAGGTTAACATGCAACGCCAACCCTTGTGGAATACATAGGTATTCATATACATATATATACATACACACACATATGCACTCCATCTCCACAGTCAGGTATACTGTTAAGTGGGCAACTCTGTATACCAAAGTGATGGCCATAGAAAAAGCACTGAAGAGCATTTTTTACGATTGGAAAACCTTGGGTAGCATCTCAAGAAAGGGGTGGAGAGGGTCCTTAGGACTGTTCAAGTTCTAAATAACAAACATAAACTGTAAGCAATTTCAAAAGTTAGCCATCTCAAGAAGATCTTGATGTTGACAGAGGGACAATCAGCATCCAGGCATATGATAGAAAGCTGTTCTATTAATGGAAATCCTAGAGCCAAGATGGCATTTGTTTTTTTTTAAACTGATTTTATATCTCATCTTTCTTCCAGCATGGGACCCAAAGACTCTTACAATGTAAGTTAAAACAAAGTACATACCTCCTAGAGCCTAGACTCCAACTTCACTGTTGAACTATCTACTCTGGTGCAAAAATCAATCAGGATCTATTCGTATGGTTACTTTCTGGTTGAAGTGGATCTCTAACAATGGGTGAGGCCCAGATTCTTCAATGCTCCTGATAACAGTATCTAGACTTCCTTGACCTGTTTTGAAGTTGCTACAAGTGTCTGTTTTCTCCACTCAAACTTTGTGAGGCATTGTTGCTATTCAAATTGCAGTTAAAAAGACATACATCAGACTCAGGGCCAATGATAACTGTATAACCATGCCTTCTGGACCCTGTGGACTGTACCTAGAGATTATCCATTATGAGTTTACATCAGTTCCTAATAAGGCTGCCAAAAGTTTTACAGAGGAATGGAATGAAACTGGCTCACAGATATTTTTCTGGAATTTGTGGCCTGTAATAGCTTACCGTACTTTTGTGTCAAGTCATTTCCAACTCCAACATGGCCCTCTCATGGTGTCTGCTTGGCAAGATTTGTTCAGAGGAGGTTTGTCTTTGCCTTCCTCTGAGTCTGAGAGAGTGTAACTTGCACATGGTCACCCAGTGGGCTTCCATGATTTTGTGGAGAGTCAAACCCTGATCTCCAGTTGCAGTCCAATACTCAAATCACTATACCACCCTGGCTCTGTCTGTAATAGCTTACCTGTCCAAAATTCATTGTTGTAGATTTTAGAATTTTAGAAAACAGAGAGAGACAGAGAGAAGCTGTGCAAGCTCACACATGATCAAGTAGTCAATATATTAACTGTGTAAGATTTGTTCTTGGTAGCAACATAGATCCCTCCCTCTTTTTGTCTATGTATGAAATCTAACAAATCCTTTAGTATGAATGTTGGATACTGCTTTACTATGTCATCTGTATACCTGTAAGAAAAAAAGATCAATGCAATGGTTAGGTAAAATATATGTCAACATGCAGTCTCTGTAAACACCAGTGACTCAGTAGAGAAGCATGGAAACACCTTGTATTAATATAAATTGCTTCCATAGGTACAACTGATCTGTAGAACTTCTGGAATAGATGAACAGACTATCTACTCCTATGAGATATACAAAGTTTCAGTACTAAAGAAGCCAAGTGTTTTGTTCTTTAGTGGTCTTGAACCTGTGATCCAAGGAATTTCTCCACTTAAGGGTGTTATGAGGATGCTATTATACTACTGCCCTGGAATACTGTCTGCTTTTAACTCCAGATTATTATTGTTGTTATTATTATTATTTATTTATAGAGCGCTGTAAATTTACAGTGCTGTACATACAATCAGTTAAAAATAAAATAAAATATGGAGATACTTTAACCTGCATGAGGATCTGAAGTCTCATAGCTTCCACAGTACTAAAGAACAGAATAACAAAAAACTCAAAATGAGGTGCTTTCCCACTGATAATGAAGGCACCAAGGTTCCAATCCCTCTGAAAGCCTCACTTACCTCTGTTGCCTGGGCCACTGGTTTGTTTTCAATCCGAGGGCAGATTAGAACCTGCCCATGATGAACACCCAGTTACACCAGTGCTATGTGAACCTATCTCTTGGAATTAGCCCACTTCTTTGGTTAGAGACAAAAAACTCTAAGGAGTATTTACTCCTTAGGCAATGGACCCTCAAGGGAACTTCTACCTAGCGGAATATAATAGCTGAAGGAAGGCTCCTATTTTCCAAAAAAAGTGCCCTTTCTTGCCAGGAGAGGGGAAGGGCTTCTTGCGTTTCCAGAACTGCTCACTTCTTGGAAGAGTCTGCTCAGCTTTCCTCTGTAAAGACTGAGTTCTTTTAAATTCTTGACAGGGTCTGGCAGACAGACCTTTAAGCAGAGCTCTTAATATTCCCCTCAAGCCAGGTTCCATCAAGAACATGCTTGTTACACAGTCTGAAAATTTCTGTGCCTCATCTGGAATCAAGTCACTTCTTTCTTCCGGTACACCTTTGCTCCTGTATGCATTAACAGCCTGAGGACATATAGGTGTGTGCATACATAGAGTTGGGTCCACTGAAAAATCAAGGGTGGAACTGGCAGGGGAAAGAGCTGAAGAGCCAATTTCTTCAGCACTCGATCATCTCCCCATATTACCTCCAATTCCAATTTGGTCAGCAGGTACCGTTGGATCAGTTCCATCTTTCATCACTTCTGTAGAGACTTTGGCTGTCTTCCAACACTCAGATTGGACCAAGCACCGTCTTTGTGCAAGGCCTACCCTCCTTTTGGTGGCACTTGCAATCAGAAGTTCCATTATGAGCTATCCTGAAAACAGGTGAAGGCTAAGAAATTGAGGTGGAGAAGCATCTTTACAGAAGCCACTTAGTGAAGAAAGAGAAAGGGAAAGCTGATAGAAAAGGGACAGAAAAACTTCTCCCTTTCTCCCAAAACAGAAAGAAGTTTTTTAGAACAAGAATTCAATTGCAACTGAAATAGGAAACCAGCCCTGTGGAAAGATCCCAGGCACAGCTTCACTCCTGTTGGCTACTGTTTCGCTTAAGGAGCCACCAAGCTTGTCCAGCTGTTCTGCCTTATCTGGAGAATCATCATCATCTGCTGTCTCTTGAGATGAAAACAGGAGCTACATCTTCATTCCAGGTGGACAAGGACAGTTGGACAGTCCCTAGGCACACCCCTACACCAGCGTAGGGGTTGGAGCTAGGCAGCAACTGGATGCCTCAGGTTGGTTTTGCGCACTTGGTAGTAAAGGCACTGCATAAATACAGTGGTCCCTTGCCTTATGTGGGGATCCGTTCCAGACCCCGCCGCATAAGGCAAGTTCTGCCTATGCTCGAGTCCCATAGAGGATAATGGGGCTTGTGCACGCAGCGGCGTGAGTGCTGCAGGCATGTGCACCTTCTCAGAAATAAAGAGGGCTTGTTCCTATGTGTGGAATTAAATTAAAAATTGAAGCTGCTACAGGGCTAGCTTTAAATTTTAAATGTCATGTATACATGGTACATGTAGCCATTACAATCTTGCCATTTTGGATGAAAGGGGAACACCCCTTATGCATAGTACAGACAGCAGTAACTACAATAAAAAAAGCTAATTCAGACTTGCACAACTTTACAGTTGGTAGGAGTCAAAACTAAAATAGGCTTAACTTCTTTGGGCTGCAGATAGGTATTAATTAATTAATTAATTATTAATATGAATTCTGTCTCCATCCTCCTCTGGCTGGCCCTTCTCAGGTCAGGTGGCAGAGCCTTGCAGGATAAGGGTTTGCCTATCTTCCTCTGATGCCTGACACTCTCCTTGGGAGATGACAGAACTGTAGAGCCTTAAAGGACAAGCATACACCTGTCTTCCTCCTTCTCCACACATTCCTCTCCTTGGAAGAAAGCCAAGTTCACCCAACTTTTTCCTCCTCTGCCCAGCTCATCCTTTGGAAGAAGGCTGAGCAGCAGAGAGCCTTGAAGCTCATTCTACATCCTTGTGGGCCATCTGAAATCCTTTGGCAGACCACAAGTGACCTGCAGGCTGCCTGTTGCGCCGCATGTCTGACCATGGAAAAACCTACACACAAATGTGCAAAAAGAGATCAAGATTTTTTGTTTCAGGCAGGGAAAGGCAGTTAGCTACCATAAACACAGCCAAACACAAAATACGGTATTGTTTTTCCTAGCCATATTTAGCCTTCTGCTGCTAGACTACTTGTTTTACAGAATTAAAACCTAAACCCACCCAATTTCATTTTTATTGGATGGTCGAGCCCAACTGTTGATAATGACTGCACAATCATACGCACAAAACAGACGCTCCAGAGAAGTACCCAAAGAGAAAGTCTGTCAACTCCATCCTTGAGGTAAACTCCCTTCCAGGATCCAGAGGTGCCCTTTCCACCTGCCAAATAAAGCCATGTTACAATTCTGGCTCAACATTTTATGGCATGATCATATTTCATCGGTGAAGCCTTCCTGGAGCATCCCTGTTTTGGGGCTTCTTAATGAACTTTGTGAGAAAAGGGCTATTTGAAACCTCTGTCCACAAAACATGATCAAAGACAAAAGTTGGCAGCACTTTGGTTTTAGAAACAGTGGAAGCAAGCAGATCAATCTGGTGCCTTACTAAACCTATAGATGCCAATGGAGTAACCTCAAAATATGAATTCTGTGTTATTGAACTTTTAAGGCATTTTCTTAATGCCTACAGTGTCATTCAATTTATGGAAAAATCTGGATTCTTGTATATTAGCTACTCTCATTATGCCAAAATGGGAAATACTCAGCAATATCCATCTAAATCAGCAGCCAAATAAGTCCAAGGTAGAATTTAGAATGTTTTAACTATGCAATGGTGCAACCCCTATCCTATGACCTATGTATCACACACAAACAAATGCACACCCTAGTTTTTTCCATTACTTTTTGGAATGATTTTATTTTTACTCTTACCTATAAACAATAGGTAATACACATCATCCCATGCTTTAAACCTGGGGTTATTCCATGGAGTTACATTCTTACGCCCTTTAAACAGGGTTTGATGCAGTTGCCCACTAAATCAGCATTTTATCTCACAGGTGTTAAGCACCAATAGTTTTAGTTGTTTTTCAGGTTCATTACTAATCTTTAATACTTGTTTTAAATTCTATTGGTAGCCACCCCTGGAGATCTATGAAAGACAATATATGAAAATCTTAAATAAAATATTAAGATAGTGGGCCATTCCCACCTGTGAAGGTTTGGTTCCATTCCCCACCCCACACTCCGCAGATGGGAAAAACTTGGGGTACTCAAGCCTATATTAATCAATGAGCAGTGATGCACATGTGCCCACATCTATGTGCCTGTGGGCTCATGTCACTAATGACTAATATGGGGCAAGGCAATCTGCAGGAGTATCAATCCATGGATGGCTAGCCTAGTGATATATAAATATCCAAAATGAGTAACTCCCAAAGCACCTACCATCTATGGACCTTGGTGTATTATGCCCACATGGGAAAAAACCAGCAGAAGAGGGCTGTCACAAACCAGACGGAACTATTTTGAACATGATCAATTAGTAGAGGCTCAGCCAGCAGCAGACGTTTCCATGGGCAGTACACTTGAAGGAATGTTGGCCCTGCCATGATCTGTTTCTTCCTTTCGTAAATCATGCGAGTCCCCCAATTTTTATTATAAAAATGAGCCAAACAGTAAATATGACCAGAGCTGTTTGGCCACAAAGTTGTACCTGTGCTCCCTCCCTGAATGCCAGTGAGTAACAGCCAAATTATGGTTAGTGTTAGTCATGGCAATTGACCAGGTTTGCATTGATTCTGCAATGTTAACCCACAATACATAATTCAATTTAGCAAGAAACAGGTAAAGGGCAAAGAGCTCTGCAAAATTCTGAAACTGTGTTCCAACTGGACAACAGTTTCTAAGATTTCAATATGCCATACATTCAAGTGGATTTTCATAGCCTCAAAGCAGAAAGCTTATTCCTACCTTTTTGGAAAGTAAGGCTCCCATTTTCAGGAAGCCATGCTCTATACCAAATATAATTTGGAGGCTTTCTTATTCTCACTACACATATAACTCTACCTATGCATTACCACCTTGACTGTCAATCCACATTTTGGGGGACTTGAGCCTCTTGGAAGCTGTAGGGTTGAGAAGATCAGCAAAAACATCCCACCCATTGGTGCTCTTCTTCCTTTGCAATGTGTAGCTGTAGATGGGTTGCTTTATCAAGGGGTGCACTTAGCTCCCAGACTGATGGCCTAAAAGTTTGGCTGGCATGTTTGTACACACCCAGGAATGCCTCTACAGCAGAGCAGCTTTATAGTAGAAAAATCAATTGATTCTCTCTAGGCATACTGTGGAAGTATGAAAGTGTCCAAAGATCAATGCTTCTGATTTTACCCTGACCACACCCTGGTACACCTCATGGGATTCTTCAATGTCATCTTCAAAGATTTCCTTTTGTCAAATATAGACACTGCTGTTTAAATTGTGTTCCAGACATGTGGCCTCAGACTGGCTGCATATATAGTTTATAGTGTTAAAAGGTCACGAACAGAATTAATTTTCAGAAGGGCATTTAATAGGCTTCGTGAAGCCAAAGAACTGAATACAGGAATTCCTTAACCACTTTTAGTACAATATCGAGTTACATGTGAGTCTTCCAGTTTAAAAAAAAATATAAACAAACATTTTTCAAGAACAACTTGCAAGTTCTGCAAGCTTCAGTTCTAGGTACATCATACAGTATAAATTCTGATTTCTGAAGATCAAACAAATGAGACTCCCTTTATAATGAAGGGGGGTTTGCCTTCCACCACACCCCTTCCTTGCTACACCATAGGACTTTTACAAAACTACAAGGTATTAATGCATTTATAAAAACAAGGAGGATCTTCACACCTTGTTCAGATTCTGGGGAATTGTATGTGAAATATAGGTCAGAGCCCCCATCCTAGCTTGTTAAAAGAATGTGAGGGCAGGGGAAGCAATGCAAGTATGTATTCAAAATGCTTAAACACACCTGTAAAAAAAAGGCAAATTAAAATGTTTTTCTCCAGAAAGCTCTAACAGGCCATCCTGTAGCAGAAGCTGGTGGGCTGCTCATGATAAGACTACAAAAAAGGGAAGATACAGGTAGAGAACTAAACAAGATTCAGCGAAGCTCCAAAAATCTTTATAAATACGACCATTGGAAGGACGATCTTGATTCAGGAAGGATTTATGCTCGGTGTAAGCTGAGGACAAGAAGCAGGTACAAGTCGTAAAGCACACTGAAGAACACGTGTACACTCACCTAAACAAGACTCCCTCCACCCAGCCCAAGGGAAGACTGTTTGCAATGGGGAATACGGGACACTGACCAATAACGTAAAAAAGACCAAGAAGTGGTGAGATGGGTCAGGACCAGGCACTGAGTTTCCTGTTTTTCTACTCTTCTTAATACGCTGATCTATCAATGAGTGGGTATTTGCAGACTCTTTGGTTTTAGAAGCATGACCCTATTAGGAATGTGGCAGTTTAATTCCCACAAACTTACGGTTCAGAGGAAGTTCCTGTGCGTAAAGGCCGTAGTCAAGATTTTTACAGGCTGGCCCAACAGAGTCTCTTTAAAGTAAGTTTGTGTGGATGGGTTTAACTGTCCCATTTTGTGTTATTCCAGCAGCAGGCCAGTTCTCCACATTTATGCTAGACCTCTGATGAGGACAGGAGTTCTGCTGGCAAAGTTAGACTAGGTGGTTAGAGGGCTGAATGCTATGCTTCCATAGCTACTGTATGACAGGTGCTGATGAAATTTAAACCTGCTGGGGTCTTTTAAACATATATCCTTACCTAGTTATCATAGTTGTCTCTGTAGGAACTCCCAGAGTAACGGTCTCCATAGCCTCCCTGATTCCTGCAGTAAAAAAAAAATACAGATGAAAACTGATTAAGATCACTACAGGGTTATAGTTAGATTCTATGTATTAGTCCAAAGCTGAAAGCAGATTCTTCTTAAACAAGACAGAATTGCTCAGCTTACCTCCTATGAACCTCTTTATTGGCTAAAATTAATGCATATAAACTGACACTTCTGATCTGTTTCTACCTATGTCCACTTTCGACATGTCCTTCCATCACTGCACCTAATATCAATAGCTGTAAGAAGGCAAAAAATGCTGTTTCCTCCCTAGTTCTAGAAGGTGTTAATTGATGCCGAGTTGACTAGAGAGACTATCAAAGCACCATTTTCTATTAGCTGGAGTAGCCACAATATGCTAAACTCAATGGATTCTATGACTCTACACACACACACACAAATAGCTACACTTTTGTTACATACTTGCTAGTAATTGCTACTATTTTATGGAGTTTATCCATAATTATCAGTCACTCTATTGTATCTAATGCAAACTACATGTAACTGAAACAATCCCATAAACTTTTGTTTACATCAGTCCCTACCATTATTATTATTATTAAACTTTATATCTATAGCGCTGTAATTATACCATCCTCAGGCATCCTTTGAATTATTTTAGATTGCAAGTCTCTTGGAACAGGGATATGTCAAATCTATTCTTCATCAAGTTCCATGTATCAAGGCACAGTAATTATGTAGTAGATTTATATTGCCAAAGAGTACACATATTCAGCTACATATCATTAAACAACACAATCATATTCTTAATTTAAGACAGTGGTTACTAAATTTTGTACTCCTTAAGGGGAGACAGAAGCAAGCTAGAAGAATTTCCAGCATTGCTCTCCACCCTAGAAGGCTGGACCAACCAAAATATATGAAGAATCACAAGTTTACAACAAAACTGTTATTTGATATGCATATGGGGTTAAGTAAATCTGTAGGTGAAAGAACTATACCGTGGCCAGATGTCTACCAAGTACTAAGAACACCAGCATTTAAAAAACACCATCCACTTGCTCCCCATTAAGTACAGCTCAAATCCATCAGAAAATTAACACATATGAAACAAGGATTGGTGTATTTTCAAAACTGAAAGGACCACATAAAATTTTACTATTCTGAAGCAGAAAACAAGGCTTAAATCTGTTAATCCCATCTAGAGTATATCTATTGACTCAAAAGAATTCAACTGCATGTTGACTCATTATTCAACTGACTGAGTGGCTCTACTGTAATTGTGACTAACCAACAGTATTCCTGCCAAGATGGTAACAATGATAGTTTTAGATACCACAAATTGCTAGTAGGCCGGAGCTAGACTGCTCTTACTTGTGCACTGGTTAGTTAGTTCTGAAAAAGGGTCTAAATTTATGATATATAACGTTCTCTATGACCCAGCTGTAAGATCTACAGTTTCCATCTGCCAGGCTTACCTGCTGCCATAGTAGTCTCTGGATCCTCCATAGCCACCGCTTCTGTTGTCATAACGGCCACCTCCATATCCTCCACCTCCTGAGACAAAGATGCAAGGATTAACTCTGTTCCTATGCAGCTAAGCAGTTAGCCTTGGAGGGAAGATACCACAGGAAAGCTCACCTCTAGAGAATCCACGTCCACGCCCTCTGCCTCCAGAAGAGCCACGGGAAGATTTGCCAGCCTGATCAACTCTGATCTGACGGCCATCCACAGACTTGAGGGAAGAACAAGCGAAGTGCGAGTTAGAATTTTTAACCAAGATGATAATAATGGCAGCAGAACAAAAGCAAGAGGAGTCTCTTTTGGACACCAGTCAAAATATGGATAACACATCTGCTTTGATTCTTAAGAGTAGCCAAATTTATGCCTCAATTAAACATCAGTCCTACTGAGTCAAATAAATACGTTAGGCCCTTTAGACTGAAATACTGTTCAAAGATATAGCTGTGTAGAATCAGTATGTAGAGAGAACATGTAGCACCATTCAGATTAAGGTCCAAAGCACACTGCAGAAATAATCCAGGATGAGACTGCTTTAACCGCCCTGACTCAATGCTAGAGAATCCTGTGTACTATAGTTTTGTGAAACACCTAGCCTTCTCTATAAAGAGCTCTAGTGCCACAATAAACTACAGTTCCCAAGATTCCCTAGCATTGAGCTAGGGCACATAAAGTGGTCTCAAACTGGATTATTTCTGCAGTGTGTTTTGTCCTTAACTGAAATAAAAAAGTTGGCATCATGAGCTTTTGTAGACTTAGTAGTCTACTAATGCATCTGAGGAAGTAGACTGAAGTCTACGAAAGCTCATGCTGTCAACTTCTTTATTTCAGTTAGTCTCAAAGAGACAATAACTCTCTACATATTAATTGAAAACAAATGCTACTGAACAACGGGATTTACTAGCAAGTAAATATGGCTAGAAATGCCAGGCTAGAAAAGCATTTGTTTTTGCCTTGGTTTAGAATTGCTTAGTGTGCAGTAAACACCAGTAAGAGGCTAAATCCTCCAACAACATAAAAAATAGCACTGACCTGCCAATTACGTTTTTAAGGAGACAGTGAAATTGCATTTTAGTTTCTCACTCTTTAGTTGAAATAGATGTACAGTTAAAAAATAAAAAAAAACTTCCTGCAGAGCCTTGGCAACAATAGCCATAACTTTTTCTTTATGTGTATGAGGCTTAAAGTCACCTGTTGACTTGAGGCAACCCAATGGGAAAATCATAGGATTTTCTTAGTCAAGGAATACTTAAGAGGTGGTTTTGCCACTCCTTTCTTCTGAAAGATAGCCTACAGCATTTAGTATTCATTAGTGATTTTCCCATCCAAAGTACTAAGCAGAGCTAATTCTGCTTAGCTTTCAATATTAGATGGGATCTGGTGCCTTTAGAATATTTAGGCCCTAGTTTTCTTTAGAGGGAATTAATAGGTTTTATGAAAAGGTGGTTCATTACAGATACAGATATATTTTGCTTTTTTAATTCCTGCTTCAGAATGAAAAAAAAATTACCAAGAAGCTCTGCTATCAAAGATCATTTTGATAGCGACCTGGGAATCATAAACCAGGATTTAGTTATTCAGACCTAAATCCAAAACCTAGCTCAAACTGAAATGTGTCCATCCTGGTATCAACAGATCAAGACAGTGTACAGATATGTGTATTTGAATCAATATAAAAATAATTAATTTATATGTTTACACACTCAAGCCAAAATCCTTAATATACCAAAGGCGCTGGTTAGCTTTGTACTGAAATGAAGTCAACACTGATGACAAATATGCCTTCAAATGAAGGACATTCCACAACCAGAGTAGAATGCCAGAGAAGAGAGTAGTCTTAATATTCAGCCTAGTACATATAGGGAGACTACACCTACCATCACTGGATGCTAAGTCAACAATTCAGTGAGATTGCACCACTAGAATTAGCAGTTAAATGTAGGTGTCAGGCAGCTTAATGCTCACTGTGAATTTCAGGTTAAATATATGTGTAAAATGGAAGGATAAATCTAGCAATCCTAAAATATTCCAAGACAGTGCTGAAAGAGACGGATCTTAAGTGCTCACCTCTCCATTCATGGCTCTCATAGCATCCTTTGCATCCTCAGGGCGGCAATAGGTAATAAAGCCAAAGCCCCTGGACCGCTGGGTCTCTCTGTCTTTTACCACAACCACTGGAAATGACAAAAAAGTATCAATTTTATGTCACTCTACACTTTCAAGTCACATACAGAAGAAAGTCATTAGTCATGTTCTCTTAGCTCCCTATTTAGTCAGATTGTCTGGAAGGCCACCATAATCACTCAAATGTAAAAAGATGCAAAATTAACAAGCGGAGGCTTAAGAATCCTGCTGTCTAAAACAGCCTTTCTCAACATGTTGCTCTCCAGATATTTTGGATTAAAGCTTTAATCAGCCACTGCTAATAAGGGGCAATGGTAATGTGAGAGTTAACGGGAGTTGAAGACCAAAGCACCTGAAAGGCACTGCTTCATAGAAGGCTATCTAGATTATTGGGGCAAATGAAATATCATTACTAATACGCAGACAGCTTCATGTTGTAATGCTGGCATGTCTGACATCTTTCCTCACCTTCTGCAATGTCTCCATAGGGGGAGAACAACTGCTCCAGATTCTGCTCATTGGTGTCAAAACTGAGTCCTCCAATGAAGAGCTTTCCTTCATCTGATGCCATTGTTCAAGTGATCTGCAAATAAAAGAATGTCTTTGTTAAGATCCAAAAGGAACCACAAACTACACATTTACGAACAGAGAAAGGTTAGCAACTCCAACACCTGTTTTCATCTCTTACTAATTATTTATGTTCCAGGACACTATCCCAAGATCTTTTACAACCCCATTTTCCTTCCATCTTGGCAGATTACATCACTAAATAATCTGGTGCAAAGCATGGCGTGTCATTAAGCAATAATATGCTCAATGCTTTGTGACTACAGATTGCCCCAGATAAGCAGGGCTAAATCTTTCCAAAGGGTTGGGACATGTTCTATCGGCTGCTAGAGCCAAGGGATAGTTTCACTTTGTACTGGGCAGTTTTGTTTAATATCCAGTTGAGAGACTTATAATTATCTGTGCTACTAAAATACCACACGGGGTTAATGTTTACTTTCTCCAGCATGCCCTTAAGCAAACTCATGTGGAATCTGTTGTTGGTTTTTATTATTATTATTATTATTGCTATTCATTTCTTAGAAAGCTAAAGGCTGCAAAGCACTTTTCTGTTTATGTTCTGTCTCCCTGATCATTTGCATATTTACACTGAAGAAATGCAGAATTCAATGTTCTAATTTTCTAACAAACCCAAAGAAATGTAGTCTCTTATATATCCAGACATAGTAGTCGTTTTTATGGGATCTTGCTTTCAGGTAAACATAAATAGAACTGTATCTCTAATCCTCTACAAACTTACATGGAATTATCAGTGAAATCAGTGATTTATTTGCAATTAAATAGGTATGGCTAGGAGTGTATATATACATCTGGGGAGAATGGGGAATACTCATCTGTGACCTCTTGCAGGATTTCAGGGAGATTAAAAAAAGTTGAGTCAAACATCTCCCATTTTTTTAGAGGCTTCACTCTTAAAACTGTAAACTCAGGGCAGCTGCCTTTTTCTTTCAGTATGTTTACACCCATTAACAAATTGAACAGTATGTTTCTAATCTCCTTGTTTGTGAGCCTACAGCATTTTTGCAACCTGTGAATTTTCAAGGATGTGAATGAACTCCTTGCTTTGTGCTGGGCCATACCCTTACATTGCACACAATGGTGCGTTTTAATGTACATACAGGGATGAGCCTGCATCATATTTATCAACACAACTGTAGGAGCAACTATCTACTAGGGAAAAAAGGTTGCATATGCAGTAACTATAATCAAGCACAAGTGAATTAACACAACTGCGTGCTTAACTTCATTGGTCAAGGACCTAAATATTTACAGGGGTCACAGTGCAGAGATATGTGACGGCAGGTAAAACAAGACTATCTGAACCTCTTCCACATTTGCAGCTGATAAGGTACCAGGGAGACTTTGGGGCTCAGATCTGCTTAGAGATGGTCCTGGGAAGCCTCCATTTTCTCTGAAGCCTGTTTCAGAAAACTAGAAGGGCTTCTCCCAGGAAGCATATCCAAATATGGCATCATTCACACATCTCAAAAGTGGAAGACTTAACCTACTTTGCTACTGAGGGAATGCTGCCTTTCATATATCTGCGATAGTAGTGCAGCACTATGTAGTAATAGTATTACACCTCTCTTATACCTCACATTCTATGTGCTCTGGTTTCTTATTCAGATTTCCTAGCATACTGTGTCTCTACTGCTCTAATCATAATAGCCAAGTATACAGTGCTCTATCTTACAAAGGAAACTAAAATGGCAGTTCCTTGGTTATATATACTTGGAGCATTTCTCCCATCAGCATGACTTCCAAACAAAACATGCACAGAACTATGTCAATACATTGATTTAAAGACACAGCGAGATGAATGAATGGAAGGACATTGCAGGATTAAGGAGGTGAAGGCGGAATGAAGAGGGTGAAGGAAGGACTAGAAGGGAAAGGCAAGATAAGGAATGTTAGGGGGAGAATGTAAGGTGTGGGGTGTTATAAGGCTTATGATATTGTGTTGTTTAGGAATATGTTTAAAAGCGCATATTGTGAGCTTTGCATTTGGTTGGCCCCATTAAGGCATCACTGTTTTGTAGATTTGGGGTGTGATTGTGGTTTGCCACAAGGCCAACAGGGCTACTCCGGGATATGTTTTAGGAATACAGTGGGTTCTTGGTATCTGCTGGGGTTGGGTTTCAGGATCTCCCATGGATCCCAAAATCCACGGATGCTCAAGTCCTACTAAATATAATGGCACAGTAAAATAAAATGGTGTCCCTTACAGAAAATGGCAAAATCCATGATGTGCTTTTTGTATGTGTGTGTGTGTGTATTATAGTCCTGAAATACTGAGAGGTCAATATCTCAGTTTAGGAAGAGGAACAACTTGGAAATGGCTTACAATTCAAGATGTTAACCCAAATAAAGGAAATACTGCCAAGAGAGAGCTTGCGGGGAGTGAAACAAAACATAGGGAGAAGAGACTGATGGCTGGACTCCCCTCGAGGGATAGCGATGCAGGTTAGCTGCAATATTTGAACCTCCAATGAATGTATAACAGGGGTATGAACGTTTAATTCAGTGTAACCCATGAAAACGTGATTTGTAGTTCCCTTTGTTCAAAAAGCCCTAAGGCTCAGGCAAGCGGAATGAGGGCCCCCCCCCGCTTCCTTCTCCTTCTCTGACCGACTAGTCTCCCCCGCCACAAAATGGCCGCCAGCACGTGGTGCTGCCTCCACAGAATGCGGGAAGGCGAGCCCAGCGCCGCTCACGTCCCTTAACGGCAGGCGCGCGCATCAGCCCGAGCATGCGCAGAAGAGGGCGGGACCCTGCCTGCCTCGCGCTCCGAAGGAGAGGGGAAGCCCAACCGTCCTTTGTGTCCGCGCGCGCGCAGTCGCTGCACCCACCCCCTCCCCGAGGGCGCTCTCCCTCTCCTTCTCCGCCGCCGCCGCCTTACTCTCCTAGTACAGTAGGCCCCTTTTCCTCCGCAGTAAATACGGGAGTTAAAACAAATAATAAAATGGGAAAAAAAGAGGGGGAAGGCGTCTGTGCGGTTTTATTCTGACTTTGACGCATGCGCACAACAGCCCCGCCACCGGCGCCATTTTGTGGCGCCACTCTCTATCTCTCTCCTGCAAACTCCAGAGAGCCTTTTCTCCCCTCCGCCCTTTTCAATGTCTCCCTCCCCTGCTGGGCTTCCAAAGCCTACCTTAAAGGATGCTTTCTATATACATATTGCTTATATACACGTATATATATTTAAACCCCCCACCCACTCACCGCAACGGGGCCTTGGAGCAGGTGATGCGCAAGGAGCCGTTAGGGCTGGAGCAGGAGCGAGTATCGCGATGGCGGCGAGAAAGAGGCAGAGACAAGAGAGGGCCAGAGCGAGGCTGAGAACAGGCCACGCCCTCAGCGCCGTCCCGGAGAGACGATTGGCTGGAGAGGGCCAAGGGCGGGGCTTAACCGCAATGGTGGCCACGCCCACCTCCCCCATTTTAAATAGCGGGGGCCGCCAGAGCCTCTCCATGAAGGCCCTTCGGCCATTTGCCTTCATTGGGCCCTTCCGTCATCCAAATAAAGCTGGGACCCGGGCAGTTCCTACCTGGGAGTAGCCAAACTTAGGCTGCATCCACACTGGAGAAATAACCCCGTTTGGTACCGCATTAACTCTTTGTCTTGCTCAAGGATATGGAATTCTGGGAGATGGAGTTTGTTCTGGGCCCCACAACGAACTCCAACTCCCAGGACTCCGTTGCCTTGAGCCGGGAAAAAAAGTTAAAGCAGTGCCAAACCAGGTTATTTCTCCAGTGTGGATCCTGCCTTAAAGAAAATGGCACTGCAAAAATAATCTGGTTTCGCACCAGTTTCATTGCCATGGCTGTGCTATGGAATTCTGGGAACCATAGTTTGCTGGGGGTCCAGGACACTCTGGAGGGGCTAAATGTCTGAAAACTAGTTCCTAGAGTTGAGCCTTGAGTATCAAAATGGATTAGTACATCAGTGGTATAAGAAATGTGCTTGCTATTGCAGTGCAGATGCAATTTATACCCAAGGCTCCATGCTTCCTTAAGACCTGCATGGCCTAACCTGCCTTAGATTTCACACCTGGCTTCAGCATCCCTTCTATCCCAAAGAGCAGGAAGCAGCCCTCCAGGTCACTCTCAGATGAATTCCCATCACCCAATAGCCCAAAATCTATGGCCAAAATCCCTGTTGCTCACTTTGACTAGACTAGGCCATATGTAAATACCTTTGAAGCCACTGGAATAGACCTCATGCAAAAGTTTTGTCTCTTGCACAAGCATTTATTGCATCAGAGAAGGAAGACATGCTGTTTGTCCTGTCTTTGCCTCTCCTATTATGTAGCAGAAAGCTTTATTACCCTAAAACAATAGTCAAGAGCTTTGGTAACTAATGCTCACTACCAGTAATTATATCCCAGGAGAAAAGATACCACTCAAATGTTTGGGAGGAAAGTCTAGCTAGAAAATAATAAAGTGCTGCTTTTGCTTTTATTCCTAAACCTACAAAATTGACACCCAGTTGTATTCTTGAATTAGCTCTATCGAGTTTTAGGGCTGATTAGTTTTATGGTAGCAGCCTGCTGAATGGGTGAAGAAAAATTCTGTTTATGTTTAGCAAATAGACATATTATGCCAGAGAAGTTTCGTAATTCAGTATGAAAGCATTGTCTCACAAAGAAGCTTTCAAGCAGCTTTCATGGCATTTAGGGGAAGTTAGTTCTTGGAAAGGAACTAAAAAGGGAAGGTAACGTTTTAAAAAGACAGTGTTTGGACATTGGACTGTAGTTGTCTTAAATTTTATGTAGTGATCTAGTTTCACACAGCAATGGTTTCCAATCCCATCCTATCAGGCTGCTACATTACTTACTGAAACAGCCCAAGGGAAATCTAGGAATCTAAAGAGGGAAGGACAAATGAGTCTTCACTTTAGGTTTCAGCCTTTGCAGCAACAGGATTTTAAATCAGAATTGCTTAATACACAAAGGCCAACTTCCTTCGGCCTTCAGTGGCAGTTAGAGCAATGAGTGGTTCTTCTTTAGAATTCCTAACTGATGTCACCACTAACCTTCTTATGAAAAGGATTAACATGTTAAAATTTAATTTATAAGTATATGAGGCCTGAATTATGAAATGTATGCTCCATACATTTTATAAGGACTTTGAAATGCAAGGTATAAAAATGACAAGAACGGGTTAAAAGGCTGCTTCTGGAATGGGCCTTGCATTTCAGCATCCTTTAATCCAAACTTGGGGCAACTAGCAATGCAAATGTTCATTTTACTTCCCATTCACTGTAAGAACAGCAGCTTACTTTGATATCAAATAGCTGATATAAAATTGTTCAGTGTTAGTTTTAAGTGAATTACTTTGTTAACTCCTTCAGGAAAGTTATACCTATCATCTAAACATTGTGCACCATTTCCTTCCAAGGTTATGGATATGTTAAGACTCCTTTTGTCAGCATTATCACAAGCAGAAAGACACTGAGCCAGTGACTATTCTATCAAAACAATTTTATTAAAAATAGAGAACAGCTTTAAAATCAGATGCCATGGCATAGTCTTTCAGAAGCTTGTTCTTAAAGCATTATTACAGTGAAGATTTTTTATACTGCAGGAGTCTTCATGTTGCAGACTTCAGAAAGATGTTTCATCTAAGCACAGTACAATCTTACCCCAGTTAGAACACACACACACACGGCATCAGACACAAGAATGAGCATCTGCAATTAGGAAAGTTCAACAACTTGCTGGATGGACACTTCCATTTGAACTTGAATGACAAGAACACAATTACCATCCTGTTGTCCAAGTGTCCTGGTAAGTAATTACATTCCAATAACACTACATGCAGTACAAAATCACAGTTCTTTTGCTTTGCTGCCACGCTGTATCAGCCGACTGATGTCAGTTCCAATGTCATCAACCTGATAGGTAATAAAAAACTGAATAAGCAGTGAACTAAGGCATTGGTTAAGTGCAAAGCAAGCTAACACACAGCTTGTACCAAAGGCGTTTTACGGTATTTGTGTCCTTAATTCAAGTGTATCTTTGTTCCCACCCTCACTTCAATTGTATTTCTACAGTTTTAAACAAACCTGTCTTGACCGCTGAACTGCTCTCCTCCACCAGAAGCATCATCCTTCTTCCCTTGACATATTCTAGCAGCTTATGTTCCAACAGCTAAGATCTGAAAAAAGCAACTCCTCATTATACAGTATTGGCTGCCCCAATACCAAAGAGCTGGATAAAATGCTGTTTTTTTTTTAACAACTTCTACTTTTATCAATTTACAAATACAGCATTACCCATTATTTTGAATCAGTTCTAAAAGCATTTGCTTCCAACTTATCAAAACCAATAGTATGGGCTGCTTGCGACTTTCATGAAGTAGTGTAAGGTATCGCCAGGCATCAAACTGATGCAGGCATGGACACTACTATTTTCAGGGTCTCTACCTCATGCACAAACAAGGTATCTCATAACATTTTAATTGTGCTCTGTGACTGCTGAAGCATAGAACAAATTCAACAGTGTCACACACCCCTTTACCCTCTTCCCCCACTGAAGTCTAACAGGGATATTGTCTTGCAGGGAGAGCCCCATGCTTCAACAGTAGTGGAATTCAAATCAAAGTCACATGATTTCATACTAGTGTTGAGGGGAGAGAAAATCTTGGCTTACTGCATAGCATGGATTCAGGATCCTGAGTAGAGCAGTCCATCTCATATTCCAGTACTCCACAGCTTGATCAAACGGGAAATAGCCTTTCAGGACACAGAAGCCACCACTCTTTTCTTACCTGCCAAAAACAAGTCAGTATCACTTAACACAAGAGCATCCAAATTCTTAACTCCAGCAAATTATGCAGTTCTAAAAGAATACTCCAGGCCTAGGTGATGCTGTTCACCTAGCACTCAGGAGATTTCCCAAGGTAGTATATTATCAGATTCTTATCCCACATTTAGATCCTTGACCAAAACCACCACATATTAAGAATAGGTTGTTTTATGAAGTGGAAACAGAAGCCTCCCACACCCAAACCATGCTGCACTGGGAAAAACCTTTCCAAGTAACAGTTCAAGGTCCACAGTAGTCATGATTACAAGATATTGGACAAAACTGGTATCAGAGGCAACTGGATGAATCTTAGTTTACTTGACTGCCTTTCCCTTTTAGAAAGCAGAATCTCAAGTCCCAGGAGCCAAGGAGGCCCTCCCCCCAGGACTAAAAAAAATAGTAGCAGATTCAGTCCAAGTTCTTCTGGGGTCCCAAGGAGACCCCAGACATGCCTATTTTTTTAAAAGCAGTAATCAGTGGTTTGCTGTAGCCACAAGTATGGAGCTCTGTGGAAGAGAAGATGCAGACATGAGCAAAAGAGTTACCTCGAAATACAGGACTATTTCCACAAATGAACTAGCCAAGAGCAGCTTTCGTCTCACATGGTTCGCACTGAAGGAGGCACAACACACTTCGGGGTCTCCAAGGACACTGGTTTCCACACGCTAGCAGAGAATTCTCACAGTGTAAGAACAGGACAGAGCTAACTACAGGTAGGCCCATCTAGGTACCAACATCAGTTCAGCCTTAAACCTGAACAAAGCCACAGGCCCCCCAAGCTTCATGAGCTTCCTTCACCACCTCAACAAAGCCAAGTTTTTCCAAACCAAATAGGACACATCCTATTTTTGTACAAGTGAGGAGATTCCTTCCCATATTTTCTTTCTCACCAACAGCAGTACTAAAGTGTATTGCAATTGGATCAAGTGCCGCTAACCCTTAGGTGTTATTACAATTAATTGAAGGTTTAAGAATTTTGAAGTTACCAAGTCATTACCATGCAGTAGAGTGCTTTACTACATTGATGGTTAACATTCCATGTCTTGTTCCCTCCATACTATTGACTCCCAAATCAGAAATGGTGATTTGCTTACTAGAATTGAGACTTCATTACATAATTCACCATTTGATGGGCAAGCTAGAAAACCCAATTACATACAGGTACCACCATATTGATAGTCCACTGAGATTCAAGTCAAGAGACTCTCAGGGCGAATTTTACCACCACTCACTGGCTGCCACCCACTTAGCAGTACAAAATTCATTTTCCCACGAAAACATTGCAATGTTGATACTGACACCTCTTCAAACATTCTGGAAGATCAGAAACATTGGCTTTGGCCGATACAGATTACATTTGATAGCACCCCTTTAAAATCAGAGCCATTTGATACGAAGTTACTTGGGTACAACCCGACTAGCAAGATGCTTCTATAGATTATGGCTTTAAATCATGCTTAGACAATGCTCCAACAATTTACAGAAGAGCAGATAGATGTTTCCAACTAAATCGCGACATGTTGCCAGGTTCTGTGTCATTTTTTTTTGTTTCGCATCAACATATATTGGTGTATAACAAACTTATTACCAGGGTACTAACCCTGGACTTTACCCAAAATAAGGCCCAACATGCTTTTACTTTATGTGCCCCTGAATTATCAAGTTGTGCAAGTGCAATATCATGTTAAAGGTCAAGAGCAGAGAATTGTTTCAGATGGGATTTTAATGGGCTTCGTAAAGCCAAAAACTCAGTACAGGAACTTCCTTATCCACTTCAAATACAATGTCAATCGATTTATGCATGTTTCTTCCAGTAAAAAAAGGACAATATAAACAAACATTTTCAAGAACCTCTCAAAGTTCAAATTTGTGTTCTGGGTTTACTTTACAGTAAAACAGCTTTTACTAGTGACCAATGTGAATCATTTAATGCTTTAGTAATACCAAGGTGGTTCACTTTTGTCACCTTCCCTTGCAATACTAAGAAGCTGAAATTCAGTGCATCGCACTTTTTCAAAAAAGTCTGCTGAGCTTCTGTCACTTTTAAGTTGTCGGACCCCATGTGTCAAGTTAAAAGAAACCTTGGATTGAGAAAGCACGACAAATAAAACTGGGTTTCAAAAATGCTTAAAAACCACTCTTGAAAAAACCAACTCTTGAGCAAAATCTAAACAGACCATCTTGCAGAGGAAGCTTTCAGGCTGCATGTGACAAAAGCTATATAGGGGAAGATACAAGTAGGTAACTAAACAAGATTCAGCGAAGCTCCAAAAATCTTTATAAATACGGCCATTGGAAGGACGATCTTGATTCAGGAAGGATTTTTACTCGGTGTGAGCTGAGGACAAGAAGCAGGTACAATCATAAAGGCACAAGCATATGGACACATTGCAGTAATTCACTACTCCTAGACTTTTTAGATTAGTGATGCTAGGATTCTCTGGCCCTCCCCCAGTTAGCACTCTTGACAATTTCGCAATCTGAAGTTAAAATATCTTTAAAGGTCCAACATGCATTTAAGTTACTTATCGGTAATGAGAATGGAGGCCTGCAATGTTTGACTTGAGTCAATGGCAGATTTGTGAAACAACGATCTTTGATATTAACAACTCAGTAAGGAGCTGTAGTTTCTGCCACTAGCCAGTGTAAGTCGGAACACTGAAAATTTAAGGGCATTTTGACAAGTCATTGTTTCAAACCCTTCCCAGGATGCACTTACCTCAGTTGTCATAGTTGTCTCTGTAAGAGCCTCCTGAGGAGTAGCGGTCATTATAGCCTCCCTGACTTCTGAAAGCAAAGTAATTTATCTTTTATTCTTGGGAATAAATCACAGAATCCCACAAAGGCAATGCTGGCTGGGGGATTATGAGACTTGCAGTCCAAAAACTAACTTTCCCAACTTCTGCTCAAACTGAATAAAGAAGCAGAGCACACCATCTTAATTACCTGCCATAATCCCGGGAACCACTGTAACCTCCACTTCGGTTTTCATAGCGTCCACCATAGCTTCTGTCTCCACCACCTGCAGTGAAACAACATATTAATGAAAGCTGAACCAACAGCAATCCAACTCTTTCACCATTAGTCCAATGTAATCATCACCTCGAGAATATCCACGGCCTCGCCCTCTGCCTCCAAAGTATCCACCACCTCTGGATCCACGGGAAGATTTTCCAGCATGGTCAACTCTGATCTGGCGTCCATCTACAGACTGATAATGAACAGGTTATGTTAATTGCACGTAACAGATTTGTTAACAACTCACTTGAATATCTTATCTAATGGAATTATGAACTGCCATATGCATAGAACATTTTGATTTCCAACTGAAGTTCTGTTTCATCCAATTTAAAGATATTTCTGTATTGCCTCTCAGTCCATAAGGGCTCCTGAGGTAATCAAGAAATAAAAGAAATTAAAACAGTACACGGTAACTTAATTCTTAATTAACTGAAATTAGTAAATGTAGTCAAGGAGCTCAGTGGTCTTACCTTGAAGTAAGGTTTGGCTGGCATTCAATGTCAGCATCAGCTTAAATCTGACCAGTAAACTTTAACAATTACTTTTGCAAGCCACTTTAGAAGGTTTTAGGGCCATAAAGTGGGATTTCAAGTATTCTAAGTGAATTACAACCACAAGTCTGCCATCACAATGTGAAATGAACAGAAGCAATTAACTAGTTTTTAAGTGCTCTGCATGTTTTTTCTGTTACCCAGCTCTACACAAATCAAGGATGGCAATCTGCCTTTATACCCATACTTTGCATTACTCCTAACCTTTTCGGAGACACTTTGTATTATTTTGAAAAGCTAAGTTTGATCCGCATGCATTTCTGGGAAAAACTGATCAGTCAAGTGCACAAAATGGGAGCCTTGTGCCAGCTTTTCTTTTGTTAGCATGAACATCTCCCTTCAACAATAAATTGGCATGGCTGATGGTACAAGCTCATTTTGTTGTTCAGCATTTTTAAGACATCGAGCCTAGTAGGCACAAAGTGAATCAGGTGACAGTTATGTCTTGCAAATTCCTTATCTCATCGGAATGAGGACAGTTAAATTGATCTAGACTCTAAACAATGTAAGTTTTAACAACCAAAATCAAGCCAAATAAGGCAGACTACTGTTTGTTTTGCATCCTTTAAGTAGTCAGGGCAGTTTTAAAAAGTGAGCCACAAACTCAACAGCAGAACTCTCAAAATCCTCACCTCTCCATTCATGGCTCTCATGGCATCTGATGCATGGTCAGGATTGGAAAAGGTGACGAAGCCAAAGCCCCTTGATCTCTGGGTCTCTTTGTCTTTGATCACAACAACTAGGAACACAATGCAAAAACAGATCAATGAATCCCTTCACGATAATGCTAAAGGTAGCTTCCTCCACCTCAACTACCCAAACTTGCTTACCTTCAGAAATATGACCAAAGGAGCTGAAATGCTGCTCCAGGCCTTGTTCATCAGTATCAAAATTCAGTCCACCAACGAACAGTTTTCCTTCTTCAGAAGACATGATGGTGATGAGGAGTCTGAAAAACAGAGATGCACAAGGAACAGAGATATGGATCAGGACTGGAGATAGAAGTGAGAAAACTTTCCTGTTCAAGACAAGCCACTGGCCTAGCTGCAGACTGTCCTAAAATTTCAAGGCAGCAGAATATATTGTGAATAGAGCTCCCTATTTTCCTTACTGACTGTTCCAAGTTGTGCATTTTAGAACTTTGCCCATGAGGCCCGGAGTTTGACTAAGGCTTCAACCCCACTGTAGAAATAATCCAGGTTGACACCACAGCTCAGTGCCATGGAATCCTGGGAAACTATAGTTTTATGAGCTTTTAAACCTCTTCTGTCATAAAGCTCTGGTGCCAAAGAACTACAGCTCCCATAATTCCCTAGCACTGAATCAAGGCAGTTCAGACGGTGTCAAACTGGATTCTTTCTGCAGTGCGAATGAAGCCTTACTCCAACTCTGGACCTCATGGGCAAAGTTCTAAAATGTTGGATTGGGAACGTTCGCTTAGAATACTTTAAATCCCACTCTATGGCCCTAAAATTGATTGCCACCAACGAAGACCAGGCTGGCCATGGTTACCCAGAGGGCCTTTTCATCTGCAGCTCCCAGATTATGGAACGGCCTGGTGGAGGAGATCCCACATATAACCAACCTCGAAGGCTTTAACAAAGCAGTCAAGACAGATCTCTTCTGGCAGGCCTTCCCTGAATAACTGACTCAGTCACCCCCACTGATATGGACCATCTTATTGACTACCCCTTGACTGTCCTGTTTTTGTTTTAGCAATCATTTTAACGATTTTAATCGTATTTTATTATAGACATTGTTATATTTGTACTTACTGAATTTTCATCATCATCATTGCAAATATTATTATTATTATTAAAACCCTCTAAAATGGTTTTTACTCTATTGTATTGTATGGGTTTTATCGATGTAAACAGCCTTGATCTTGTTCGGAGAGGCGGGGTAGAAATAAATGTCATTATTATTATTATTGTAAGTATAAATAAATAAGTATCTTCAAGTACCACTCTACTATTTCCCATCTGATTGTTGCTGTTATTAGTATTTTAACAACTGCTTTTAAATTGTGTTGTTTAATCTTTTTTTAAAGGGGGGTTAGATATAGTATTGTAGACTGTATGTAACGTACATCAACTGTCTGTCTTTTAATCTTGTAACCTGCTTCGATTGCAGAAAAGCAGGGTATAATTAAGTTTTATTTATTTTATTATCATTAAAATATTATTATTATTGAGCCCCTCTGAAATGGCTTTCATTCTATTGCATTGTATTGGGACACCCCTCCACTTCTTTTCATGAAGCCTAGTAAACGGGTTTACTTATTAGCACCTTCAAACAGCCCCCCTTCAATACGGTAGAAGTGGAACCAGTTGCCCTGAGGGCAATAGTGGCGGTGGAAGGGGGCAGAATGGCCGCCGTCTGAGGAGGAGAGGCTGGGCTGCCTCCTCCTCCTCCTCGCCTCGGGCGCCATCTTGTTAACCCCAGCTCCGAAGCGAGGGCCAAAGATGGCGCCGGCTGCGCCACCGCGCTTCGCGCCCAACGGGCCAAGCGGCCCCCTCAACGAGCCAGGCATTTCCTTCCATTCCGCATGCGCACTGCGCACCCACCGCCAAGAAAGAACTCCCCCCACACACATACATACAAGCTGGGGCTTCTACGCATGCGCAGCACGCCGCCAAGGCCTCTTAAAACAAACAAAAAAACAAACGTGCGCGCGCTTTTAAAAGAGACCCCTTCGCCGTACTCCTTAGTGAGCCCTGACTTCCCTTTCCTTTATAACCCTCCCACCTCCCCTCTATACTGTTACGGAGCTTACCAAAACAAAAACGCGTTACCAAGGCTGGAGCAGCGGGAAATGCGGCCGAGACACCGCCCGCACCACGCTTATATAGGCGCCCGCCCCCTCCCTCTTGCGCGGGGCGGTCACGTGACGCCCGCCGTTTTTTCTCCCCCCTCCCCTCCGGCTCCTGCGCATGCGCTTTTATGTGTGACTGTTGCCCCAATGGTTGTCTCTGTTTCTGAGGGTGTTCGCCTCTTCCTCCTGTTACATCCGGGGATTTTCCCTTTTTTTTTTGTATGGCTTTTTCTTCCCTCACAAAGTCGGTTTTGAAATAAATGGCGTCGCCAAAATGTTTCTGGCCCTGTCCCCTTTGTTGTCACATAATGAAAATAATGTCTTTTTAAAAACCTGACTTCACCAGAGAGAGAAAGAGGGGGATAAATAAAAAAATGGGGAATGTGGAGAAGACCTAATAATAAATAAATAAACAATGGAGTGGTTTGGTAAAGGCATTTACTTGGCTTTTGTTGATATCCATAAGCCTTTTGTGCCTCCAAATCGACCCTAAAGCGAACCAATCACAGGGTTTGTTCAGAGAAGCTTAGCCATTGCCATCCTCTGAGGCTGAGAGAGTGTGACTTGCCCAAGGTCACTCGGTGGGTTTCATGGCCGAGCCGGGATTCGAACCCTGCTCTCCAGCGCCATAGTTGAACACCCAAACCACTACTATGCCATGCATACACAATATTTACTAATAATTTACCAATAAACTCACCCAGTGGGTTTCATGGCCGAGCCGGGACTGGAACCCTAGTCTCCAGAGCTACGCCATGCACTGTATGCACACACAATATTTACCACAGATTTTAGGCCTATGCACCTCCTGCCATTCCCCACCTAAAGAGTGTACTTTTGCTCTCATTTTAGAGCAGAAAATCAAAACAAAACAAGCTGTTGTAACTGTTGGGCAAGTAGAAGAAACAAAAGGAGAAGTGTGTATCTGGCCTGGAAAAAGGGAAGAAGGTGGTTGAACAGATTGAAAGATCTGTTTTAACTGAGGGGGTGGGGGTGGGGGTGGGGTCTAATTAGTGTTTTAATTTCTTTCATACTTTTTTCTCTCTAATGGTATCATTACTTCAATGCACTAGAACAAAAAGGAGTCTCTGTCACTGTGCTCTCTTAGGCCTACATGCAATATGAGTCTCACAGCTCGCTGGACACAATGGAAATTACTTCCAAGTAAAATATGCATAGGTTTACTTAGAATTCAAAGATATAATAGCCATGTTGGTCTGCAGAATCAGTACATAGAGAGATCTTGTAGCACCTTTGAGACTAAAGAAAAGAAAGACTAAAGTCTACTTCCTCAGATGCATCTGACTTTACAAAAGCTCCTGCTGCCAATTTCTTTCCTTTAGTCTCAAAGGTGCTACAAGATCTCTCTACATAGTTAATTTCCAATGGCCCTACAAATGAGAGACCTCAGGGCTGTGGCTTCCTTGATACAGTGAATGCACCTGTAAAGCCGTCTTCCTCTTTCCCTGTTGTCTCCCACTTTAATGAGCACTACCATCATTTTTTACAACGAGTCACGTCATCTCATCCTTTTCAAAATACACCGTATATAGTGAGACCTTCTATCACCTTTGAGACTAACTAAAGTTGCTACAAGAACTCTCTACATACTGAACACAGCTATTATAGCTTTGAATTCTACCAAAATGCACACGTCTCTGTTTTGTTTTTGTTTTTCCTAGCATAAATTCAAGTTTGATGTGCTCTTGGATGGACCCATTTGTTTGTATTTTTAACAGTCCGCAGCATCCGTAGAATGTTTCTCCAGCACCACATTTCATATGAGTGATTTTTTCCCCATATCAGCTTTTTTCACTCTCTAGCCTTCACAACCGTACATAGAAATCAGAAATATTGTAGCATGGACAGTCTTGATTTTGATGCTCAGTGATATCTCTTTGTACTTGAAGATTTTATGCAATTCCATTAATCCTTGCAATCTGATAATCTGAGATTCATGACCCATCTGTCTAGGAAGTTGCTGCCATGCCAGCTATTGACATGTTTTTAATTTGCTTTTAATTGTGCCATTAATTAAATATTGTTTTAATCTTTGCTCTTACTTGGGATTTTAACTCGTTGTAATTCAATATTACTGTAAATTGCCTCAAGTCCCATTTGGGGACAACAAACAGAATATAAATCCAATAAATGAACAAATAATATGTCTATGTGAAAAATGCACACTGAATTAGTCAAACTCTTAACATATAATGCTCCAGAACATCTCACAGATGACAATGTAGTTGTGATGTACCTAACTAGAGTCAATGTAGTGTAGTGGTTTCAGTGTTTCATCCATGAAACCTACTGGGTGACCTTGGATAAGTCACTCACTCTCACAGCCTCAGAGGAAGGCAATGACAAACCTCTGAACAAATGTTGCCAAGAAAACCTAATGATAGGTTTGCCTTAGGTTCGCCAAAAGCTGGAAATGACTTAAAAACACACAACAACAACCTATAAAATATCGTTACATCCACAATCAGGGTGCTAAAGCACGATCCTATCAGATTTCTTGTGTCAAGCCTTGCTAGTTGGTGGGAAGGGGGTGGAAACATCATCCCACCACACCATGATCACCATTAGAATGGACTTCCATTTTCCACACAGCTGATGCTCAATAAAATTGGTTGTGTGTGTGTGGGGGGGGGTGTCTGGGCCAGAAGGCACTAAGCTACACAACTAAAGTTGTGTATACATAACTACATAATGCATGAAGAATTTTGTCCACCATCCTTATTTTAACTTTGCAGATGCATTTGCAAAATGCGTGTCCAAAGGAGGGAGACGAAAATGGTGAAGGATATGGAAACCATGCCCTATGAAGAATGACTTAGGGAGCTGGGGATGTTTAGCCTGGAGAAGAGAAGGTTAAGAGGTGATATGATAGTCTTGTTTAAATATTTGAAGGGATGTCATATTGAGGATGGAGTAAGCTTGTTTTCTGCTGCTCCAGAGAACAGGACATGGAACAATGGAGGCCAACTGCAGGAAAAGAGATTCCACCTCACCATAAGGAGGAACCTCCTGAGAGTAAAGGCTGTCCGACAGTGGAACGTATGTTCCACTGTCGGACAGCCTTTACTCTCAGGAGGTTCCTTCCTCTGAGATTTTAGTGGAGTCTCCGTCCTTGGAGGTCTTCAAGCAGAGTCTGCATCCTATGGAATCCTGGGATTTGTAGTTTGCTGAGACTCAGAGGAGCTCCCTAGCTGAGAATTCAAATGCCTCCCACTAAACTGCAAATCCCAGGTTTCTATAGGATGTTGCCATGGCAGATAAAATGGAATCATAGTACTATAACTATAGTGTGAAAGTAACCTAAAACAGAATTTAAAATCATAGAGAGGGAGCAGAATTGCCATAAGGCACTGAGACATCGGCTAAAACTTGAAATGTGTCACTAGTATACAAAAGTCTTTATTTTTATCTGTGATATTTTGGAGAGTATATAAAGCCACTCAAACTGCACAGATCTACACACTTGCAGAAAGGAGCTGGAAGAAAAGCACAAGCTGAAAGATGGTGCAACCTTTCAGATCTGCTTTTCTCCTGAAACACTGGATTGGAATTCCCATCATTCTCAAGTGCTGACTTGGAATGGTAGGTTCTTCAATATGACCAGAGCCAGCTCATCCATACAGGTGAACTAGGCAGCCACCTAGAGTGGCAAAATTTAGGGGTGGCTTGGCAGCTTTTTTGTATAATTTTTTGCGTAATTAAACAATATTAAAGTGAAAACTCATTACAGCAAGCAATGTAAAAGCAAGCTACCGTATGTCGGTTTCTTTGTACAATGGCCAAAACATAAATGTGTGCACCCTTATCTCCATGGTACGGTCACATGGTACATCATCCGCCTTCCACCTGCGCCTTGAACATAACCGCAAAGTCAACAGCCCCTCTACTCTCACCCTCACCCACCTTACCCCTGGTGCCACAACACGGAACACCAGTCACCAGTCGTCTTCAGTTTACTGTTCACAACAAACAAACTAGTCTGTTTTCATGTTTTGCATTGTTGGTAGTGATCATGCAATAGTGTTTCACAAATGAAACAGCTGAAATCAAGGGGTGAAAATAATTATGAGGGATGATGACATGGGGTGCCAAAATATTTCTCGCCTAGGGTGGCCAAATACCTCGAGTCAGCCCTGAATATGACTTCACTTCAAAGACAGAGCACAAACAGTGGCTTCCCTGGGTCAGATATAAGATATTTATTTATTACATTCAGAGCCTGCTTTTCCACAAACAATGGCCTTTGTGGAGACAAAATATACATGCAGAGGCATCTTCGGTGTCGCGAAACCACCAGGGCATGGACTAGAGTCTTGGCAGTAGAGGCTGACAGGAATGGACGGATCTTGGCAATGTTGTGGAGAAAGAATCTACAGGCCTTGGCGGTGGCCTGGATCTGGGGAATAAATGACAGAGAAGAGTCAAAAATGAAGCCAAGACTGTGGGCTTGATGAACCGGTTGGATAGAAGTGTCGTTGACAGAAACAGAAAAGGAATATTGAAGTTCATAACAATGCATTGTTTATTGGTAAATCAGTTTCCCCTCCACGTAATGTGGGAATTGTGGATAAACTCAGAGGAAACAGAGGAGTGTAAGGAGGGTGGTAAATGATGACAGAGTCCTGCCAATAAAAAGCACTGAGCTCCACTATACCACTAGATATAAGGCCTAGTAAACCTGGCCAATATCTTGCGTATGAGCTGAGTGCACATTCAAGAGCATCCCAAGGAAGTGTCAGTAAAGCATAGGTCATCTTTAGCTAAGGCATGGGTGTTCTTCAGCAGATTATTATTATTTACGTTATTTATACCACGCCCTTCAGCCCTAAAGGCTCTCAGAGTGGCTTACAATTATTATTATTTTTAATGAAATGATTCCCTGCTTACAATCTAAAAAGACACGGCACAAAA
Organism: Sceloporus undulatus; assembly: GCF_019175285.1. NCBI lineage: Eukaryota > Metazoa > Chordata > Lepidosauria > Squamata > Phrynosomatidae > Sceloporus > Sceloporus undulatus. The sequence goes on along the minus strand of NC_056523.1, from coordinate 186,938,357 downwards.
GGAGAAGGGAATGGCAGTGAGGAAGGGGATCAGGTCTCGTAGTTCTTCTCTCCCTCTGAGGCCTGAACCAAAGCAGATGAATTGTCACAAGATTGCCAGGGGTTGAGATAGGCTATAGCACTTGGACTGTTCCTCAGGTGGTTTTGCCTCAAAGGTGTTGTTGCCCATGTGTATGTGTGTGATCTTCTGCAGATGTCCTTGCTGCTCAGAACTATTCACTGGAAGAGCAGAACCCATGCACCATCTTCCAGGAACCCTCCATCAACAGAAGAAACAAGACAGTGATGTATATCTTTGGTACCTTTATGACTGTCTTTGTCCTAATCTGCCTGGATGAACCTTATCCATACCTTTGCAGACAAAGAGGCCCTCAGTTCCAGTGGGTGTTGGGATCAAGGCTCAGGGAGATCATGGAAGGTGCTGGAGCAACTGTGGGGGAACCAATAGTGCGCATAGGGGTGTACCAGTCTTCATGAGTGCGGGAGGTTTGAGGGTGGTGGGAGACAGGGCATGGAAACTGGGTAGAAGTAGCAAGGGACGGTGGAGGTGGCAGAGCGTAGGTGGAAGGAAAACGGGACAGGTGATGGGGTGACCCAAGGGTGGGTGGGTACTGATACTGTCGGGTTGGAGGTGCAGGCATGGGACAGACAGAGAGAACACCAGGAGTGGCACATTTGGGTACAGCTCGTTCCTGCTTTCTCTGTTTTGCCCGCCGATTCTGGAACCATACCTGTCAAAACAAAAGTAGACAAAATGCACATTGTGAACATTATGCCCAGCTAAAATATCTGAAGAGATACGTTCACACTACACCATTATAGTGCTATGATTCCACTTGAACTGTCATGTCTGTATCCTATGGAAATTTGGGAATAGCAGTGGAGGGCGTAATTTAAAAAAAAATATTCAGCAAGAGAATTTTCCTCTGGTGCCTCTGAGCAAACTACAAAGCCCAGCATTCCATAGGATGGAGCCATGACAATCACAAGTGGAATCATAATATTGTTCTTGTGCAGGTTACACACGCATGCTCATTGGCCATTCCAGGCATTTGGAATAATCAAGGATGTCTTTCATCAGTAGTCAAGAGCTAAGAAGATAAATCAATTCCATGAACAAAAAATTCAGTGATAGGCTTGTACAATACATCCAGAATGGACAAATCATACTCTAATTGTTGTAAAAAAATAAAATAAATAAAAATGACAATCATGCAGACAGTGAGCTTGAGGAAACTATTATTCATTGATACATAGGTATGCTGAAGGTAAATAGATGGAATTGTGTAGGGCCTGGAAGTCTAAGCAGATGTTGTAGGTAAGTATTTGTCATAACTGTAAGCATACACCTTGATTTTGCACACCCATCTGGCTTTCTGATTCATTTTGTAAATATCTGAGAGGGGATGGAAGGGAAGGTCAGGGGCTGGGGGGCTTCTCATTTGGGCTTTCCCAAATGGCAGTGGCATGTATCCGCTGCCCACGACTTTCTTGCTGTGTTGGCTCCCTTGGTGAAGAGAGCCAGGGCAGTGAGGAAGCTGGCAGAGGCGTGTGCCCACTGCTCTCACCTTCTTCCCTGCTGCCATGCCCCCCACGGTGGGGAGAGGCAGGGCAGTGGGGAAGAGACATGTGCCCACCTCCTGTGCAGCACACCATCCTACAGTGGGCAGACAGCCCCAACTGGGTATCACCCCTTCTGTGGTGTCACCCAGTGAGCTTCACACCCCTGCACCCCCTAGTGATGCCACCGCAGGTGATGTTAATAAGACACATAAACAGACACACACAGAGAGATCTCTACTAGGAATTAATATTGCCTGGATTTCAAAATATAAAAGGAAATAAGTTGGTTCTAAAGTTGATTTCTTTCTTCTTCTTTTTTAAGCCCCTTGTTTCCTCATATTCTAAAGGAACAGTGGGAATCATGTGGCCCTCCAGTTATTGGAGTACAGCTCCCACCTCGGCTATTTCTGATTAGGGCTGTTGAGAGTTGTATGTCTGTAGGGCCACATGGTCCCTATTCCATATATAAAAGGACGACAGGGGTGTGTTTTAATTTAGAGATGTAAAATGGTCACACATTTTGAAGCCATGAGTGGAGGAATCCTTTCCCACATTTTTTTCTGCATAAATATTGCAAATATTTAGAAAAATGGGGATGTGGTGAAATGCAATATTGGCACCCTTTCCAGATTGAACAGAAAGTCATTTCAGGAACATTAAATGTATCATGTATACATTTCTTTAGCATAAAATGGTCATGTTTTAGCCTATCATGTTTTAACATGTCACGTCTATTCAAATAACAGTTTATTGAGAATAACAGATTAACACTTTTTACAAATAGAATTACAAGGTCCTGAAATGTAAATGTTCAGTAATAGTAACCTCTTTGGTTCTGCCAGTTTGTTATAAGCAAGCAAAAATACATACATACATACACACACATATAACCATCAAAGGGAGGAAAGTATTTCAGTTTCTCTATTCATTTCCATAAAAAGAATGGAGAAAAGGGAATCAGGTAGCATACATTGCCTTAGTTTTACATAGGTTTTAGAAATTATTTAGGGGGAATAAAAATGTGATCACCTTGTTTTAAACATTTTATCCATCTTTCTAAAAGAAAAATGCCATAGTCCATTTTTTAAATCCCCTCTTTTTCCTGAATTTTTTCAACTCCCCCCCCCACACTATGAACCAAAACTTCACATTTCTATTTTAGTTTGTATCAGTTTGATACCACTTTAATTGTCATAACTATATCCTGTGGAATCCTAGGATTTGTAGTTTAATCAGACACTAGAGCTCTCTGGCAGACCAGGCTGAATACCTCATCAAATTACAAATCCCAGGATTCTATAGGCTAGAATTTTGGCAGTTGAAGTGGTGTCAAACTGTTTTAATCCTGCAGTGTGGACATACCTCTAGTTACTGTTCTTAAAGGCTTGGTGTAGGTCACTTTTCATTACTGTGATGCACCTTTTCATTGACATATCCAATAGCATTGTCCACATGTTTTAATGTATCCAATATACCATGTTCCACATGTTTTTTGAGCTGTATGAGATAGGTACCTGGATGCGAGCCTCATTGAGTTTAGTAGCTCTTGCCAGCTCCTCTCGACAGTAAATGTCAGGGTAGTGGTTTTTTGCAAAGGCTGCCTCCAGTTGGTCTAGCTGATCCTGGCTGAACGTTGTCCGGTGACGTCGACGGGCAGGAGTGACAGCAGCATGGAGGGAGGATGGAGCAGTGGGAGAAAGCAATGGGCCCCCAGCCAAGCCAGATACATTGGGGAACTTCTTGTAGAAGGAAACTTCGATATCTGAAAGGAAATAATGGAACCCACTAATATCTCTGTCTTCTGACACACAATGGGCGCTTTTACATTATCGACTTTTAGGACTTTATCTCACCAGCCTGCTGCCCTGCCATGATTGCACTAGTTTAAGAATGGAAGCTGTTGAGAGTTGTATGTTTGCAGGGCCACATCGTCCCTATTCCAGATATAAAAGGATGACTTTTATAGACATTTAGGACTTTATCACACCAGCCTGCTGCCCTGCCACGATTACACTAGTTTAAGAATGCAAGCATTCTTTGGCATCATTTCTTTTCACAATTTCTTCCATGATAATGCTTTGTTGACCCATGGTCATGTGATCTGTTTTCTGCACTGCAAAACAGTGCTTTTGGGAGGAACAGGGAGGATGACTGCCTCCCAAAGCTGGCTGCTGTGTTCACATTCACAGTGCAGCCCTGAGCTTCAGGAGACAGGGGGGGAAAGCGATCCTGGCTACCAACCAGCTCCTGAATAGCTGGCTTTGGGAAGGTGTTGGCAGCCATGATCGCTGGGGGAGGGGGGGTAAAAGGGGGAGAAGAGCAGAATCATACCCCCTCACACCACATGGCTGCCTGAGAAGTGGAACTGCAGCAGAAGGGATCTATCGTACAAAGGCAATAATAGAATAGCAGTGAGATTGAGAGCCTATTGATGGGTTTTGCCTGTCAATGAAAAGGGGCACCAAAGTAATGAATGGAATGCAAGGCAGCAGCAGGACTGACACGACGTCATATGATAAGTACCAGCCAAAGAAACTTTCCACTTTTTAGTCTCATGTGGTAAAGTCCTTAGTGCTATTACAGTATTTCACTTTAATCTCCATGCCAATATCCTATGGGATTGTGGGATCGGAGGCAAGTTTAGAATTCTCAGCCAAAGAGATCCTCTCTTGTCTTCCTAAACAAATGGTTATAACTGCAGCTGGATTGCCAGTCATGGCAGTTAAAGTGGAATTATATTGCTCTAATTATGTTGTATTAAAGACCCCCAGTATCTGGCTCTGTTAGATGGTCTTTATTAATGTTGTGATGCTATTAAGTTATGCCAAGTACCAGGGCTAGTCTAAGATATACTTGATTATAAATCAAATTTATGTGTAAGTCGAGGGCATGTTTTGGGGCCAATATTATGAATTTTGATATGGCCCATGGATACGTTGATGGTAAATCTTAGGGACATATAAGGATGAAGCAAAGGATCTAAAGGATGAAGCTTGTGCTTGAGGGGTTTATATGTCCCAGGAGAGACTGTATGCTGTATCCTTTTCACAGCTTTTTGTAACCCCCCCCCCAACATGTGCAATGATTTGAGCATTGGACTATGGGCATTGGGACTTGTTGTTTGGTGGGGAGGTACTTTGAAATCTCCCTGCTAGAGAGAAGCTCTACTGCTTCTTAAGCTGTCTGATGTGATAACTAGCAACTTTCCTCCTCAGTAGGGAAGGGATCTTTACCATATTTATGTTATGTTGTTGTGTGTATTCAAGTCATTTTGTGACTACAAGGGAATCTATCATGAGCCTTTCTTGGCAAGATTTGTTCAGAGGGGGTTTGCCATGGCTTTCCTCAGCATGGGAGTTCCCCAAAGCCAGTGTGGTGTATTGGTTTGAATGTTGGACTACGACTCTGGAGACAGTTGGGCAATTCAGGTTTCCTAAGACTTCGTCCTTTTATATTTAAATATCAAAGCTAAGCCTGATGGAGATCAGTTTGCATTTGCAGAGTAGCAGAAAAAACAGTTCCAGTCTGATGCTGCTTATATGAAAACTGACAGGTAGCTTTCAATTAATGAAAAGTTTACTAAATGGCCTGAATCTACATATGCATGGGGAGCCTACATCTTAACTAGCTAATGAATAGATCAGGAAAAAGAAGAAATATCTACTCTCTCCATCTTTCTGGTATGGGAGGAAGAGATGGCAAACCAACAGAGAGAGAAGAATCTTTTTTATGTGACAGTAACATCTGAAAAATGGAAGTGTCCTGAATCACATGGTTTAATGTGTTACAAAAGGTATTTATTGCCATGTAATTCAATGCTAGTAGTGAGCAAATGGGAGGTTGTAAATTAAGGAAGACTGCAGAGTTTGACATGCAGGAAATTACTATGCTATCTAAAATCCCACTTGTTCTAAACAGCAAAGAGGGAGTTAAGAGAGAATGCTAACATTTTCCAACAGAGACCAGGGTACAAATCCCTGCTCAGCCATGGAAACCCACTGGGTGACCATGGGCAAGTCACACTCTCTTAGCCTCAGAGGAAGGACTGCATGTATACCATTGGTATAAATACCCAGGAATGGGCAGCTGATCCCTCATGGACCAGCACTGATCCATGCACTGGCCACTTTGAGTAGCACTGCTGTAGACCGCATCTAACTGAACTTAGCATTAGAATTCTCCCGTGGCAGTTATTCGTCCCTCACCAAACTATAGGATTCCAGGGGAGTTGAAATGGAATAATGGCTATAACAGTGTAGTATGAAGATATACCATGAAGCCCCACATTTGCAGAAAAAGCAATGTATCAGTAAACTGACTGATTTATTTAGTTGCATGCTTCAGTATGTTTGAAACTATTCTCCTTCTGTACAGAGTTCAAAATGCCTGTTTGTGAGATAAATATACACTGCAGAACTCTGATGAAGAGAGGAAAGGAAGGCTGCAGCCACACTGCAGAATTAACACAGTTTGCCACTGCTTTAACTGCCATGGCTCAGGTCTATGGAATTCTAGGAACTGCAATTTTGTGGGACAGTTAGCCTTCTCTGTCAGGAAGCTCTGGCGCCACAACAAACTACAGTTCACAGGATTCCATACCATTGAGATATGGCAATTAAAGTGGTGTCAACCTGGATTATTTCTGCAGTGCATATGCTTCTTCTTTAGAACTAGCTGATGAGGTTGACTCAGAGGCTGCTGGCACACTGCAGAGTTAATGCCGTTTGATTCCATTTTAACTGTTATTGACCCCTCCTATGGAATCCTGGAATTTGTAGTTTGTTGTGCAACAAGGGCTCTCTGACAAAATATCTTACAAAACTACAGATCCCAGAATCCTATTGCAATGAGCCATGGCAGTTAAAGTGGTGTCAAACTGTATTAATTCTGCAGTGTAGATGAGAGCCAGCGTGGTGTAGTGGTTTGAGTATCAAAAATCCATTGGGTGAGCTTGGGCAGGCCACATACTTTCAGCCTCAGAGAAAGGCAAGGACAAAACTCCTCTGAAAAAAATCTTGCCAAGAAAACCCATGATAGGTTCTCCTTAGGGCTGCCGTAAGTCGGAAACAACTTGAAGGCACACAACAACAACAAAAACAAAACAAAAAACACAAGATGCAGCCTCAGACGGTGAAAGCTTATGATACAAACTTATTTTTCTCAGTGAATCTCAAAGGTGCTACAACATCCCTTTGCATACTGATCCAAATTAACATGGCTATTTGAATTCTTCTGTAGAAGCGTTTCCTTCTTCCACATCTTAACACTGTCTGCAGCGGACCACCTTAGGAATTGTGACCCTTTTCTCCTATGCCGATAATGGAGCACCATTATGGTACAATTTTTCTTTCTCTCTCTCTCCCCAATTCCTTCCTACAATCCCTAGGATTAACTGTGGGGAACATGATGCTCTGGCCCCCACTCTCTGGGAGAACCTGAGATCGTGAGAGCGAGGGGAGCATAATGGACTCACCTGAAAAACTAATTAATTTGGGACCCCATTGTAGAAGAACTTGAGCCCCCAGGATCTGAGCCAAATGGCTTTCTCATTAATTTGTGTGCATCCCGGTCTTTGGGGAGAACCTGCCCCTGGGGGAATTATGAGTCCCCCTGGCCTATTTCAATCTTCTCCTGCTCAGCAGTATCCTCTGCTATCTTAAAGGCTCTCATGTGGAAAATGAGTTTCCCTCTGACAAGTCCCCAGCCTTTGTTGAGAAGGTGGCACAGTTGTTTCCCTTTTGAAAAGACCTCATTGCCGCAACCGCCACCACCCCACCCCACAGAACAAGGTCAGAAGGTAAGCAACAAAGCCAAGAGAACTCCTAATAGCTTGATTTGAGATCCCTGTTTCCCCATAGCTAGGAAATGGTCCATGGAGAAACTAGGGGAGCAGAGACCTCTGGTCCCATAGAGTTTCTTCCTCACTGCCAGGGCCATTTGAGAAAAGGGATCTGGGGATCTTTAAATAGACAAGGCACCATCTACTGGTGGATCCCTGGAATCTAGCCTTAAGCTCAACACCAACACTGTCACTAGGTTTACAATGAGTACCACAGTCGACAAGATGAATGCTGATGCGGATAGACAGTAACTGAAGAGAATAGAAGGCATATGTATTGGGTATTCATTGTCTAAGAAAACACTCTGAAATCCATGGGGTTGCCATAAGGTGACCTTATGGTCACTTGAACAGGCATATCACCACTACTACTGCTAATACTGTTACTAGGAGAACTACCAGTATTCCTGGATAGGTTGTCCAATTATTCTGTTCTACCACCAAATCCTATTCTCGTTTCAGATCTAGATTTACAGCCCTGGAATATTCTATCTTGTGTGTCTACCTGGTTGCTTCTGATAGCTCATTAACCAATGGTTTAAGGGGTGGAAATCAGGAAAAATATACTGTAATGTAATATGCATCTTACAAAGTAGACATAGTCAATGAAAGCTTATGATACAACCTCTTTCACATACTTAGCTTTAGAGGTGATACAAGATCACTCTCCATAATGATATCCCACACCACGTCTCTGAATAATATAATATACCCACTGCATCCAATTTAGTAAAGGAACAATACATAAAAGCAAACATCATCATATGCCAGGTTAATCCTGGCTATCAAAATGCAGCCCACAAAAGAAAGTCTTACAACTGCCTTCTGTTGGCATTCATGGACTTCTAACAAGCAGACTTGGATGACCTTCTCAGAGCTGGGAATGGATCCTCAATGCACTGGCTCCAGGGTTCCCAACCCTGATACCCTTGGTGTGGCAACACATTGGGGTCTGCTCTTTTTAGCACAGAGGGCAATCTCTTCCAAACCTTGACTGCTCCATTTCTACCCATCTTCTCTTGGGTTCAGACACCCTCCTAGTGCTCCACCTGTTTGTAGGTCAGGTGTCTACAACTCACCAGCTGTGGAGCTGACCGTCTCAGGGAAGGTGTCGGTGAACCTGGAGGTCTTCCTCTTGCCTGTCTGTCCACCCTCCATCTCCTTTGATCCCTGCTATGTCCACCCTCCACAAACTTTTAAGCCAATTCTGACGTCATTATTTTCTTTTGGGTATGGGCTTGTAGGGGTGTGGCTTTACCAACCACCTCCCACCTCTTGGCCTAGAGCCCACCTTCCCAAGGCTGGAGATGGCCAGCAGGAAAGAAGGAGGGAGGGAAGAGGAAGCAGACAAGAGTGGGGAGTGGGGGATAGGAGGACATTCCAGCCCTGTGTACATTTGCATTCTGGTGTGAGAATCTCTCCCTCTTTTCCACTGCTTTCCTAGATGCATGTCAATGACCATGCATGAGACTACATTGAGCAGATGCACATCACATCTCTGTATCTGAAAGTAACAGTGGTGCACAGGCAGGACTCTGAGCAGATGTATTGTTTTGTTGGTGGAGTCTGCTTCCAAGTGTGAGAGTGTTTCTTATGGCTTTGTGACTCCCTTAGACTGGTATGTGAGCGCTGAGTTCCTGAGGCATGTCAATCGCTTTTGTGAACATGCCGGATGCCTGTCTGCCTGACTGGGCTCTGGAGGCTCTTGCTGTGTGGTGGAGGCCCAGAGTAGACCTTGGTGTTCCAGGAATCAATAAGGTTCCAGGAATCAATAGTCATCTCTATTGCCAAACCAAACCCCCCAAATAGTAGAAACCAAGAGGCCTAGAGGGAGACATTAGCCAAACTTACTGTTTTCCACTGCCCCAGTTCCTACCCCTCTGCAAGCCTCATCAGCTTTCCCATTCACCTTCCACACTCAGATCCAGACCTACTCAATGAGCCTGGAAAATGTTATTGTTATGGTCTGCAACACCCATAATCCTCCAGCTAGCATAGACACTGGCTGGTCTGGTCAGCTATTCTACTTGGAGCTGGAGGGGGTTCCATCTTTCCATTGCCTCAGACAACAAGATGACTGTCAAAGTGTGTTAGTAATCCATGAACAAAATGCCCAAAATGGCAGGGATAATCTTGGTTAATCTTCTGTCATCCCACTTTTTCAATTGCTTTTAAAGTGTCCATTTTCTCTCGTATCCTTCCCCTTCCTCTTTCTTCCTGGCTTACCCTAGTTGCTGCAAACTGAGTTCAAAGCACAAAAATAGTTTGCACTCAGTTAACTTTGGGATTGGGAGGAGAGGAGGAGACTGAGTGTTCCCTTTCCAGAAGGCTCAAGCAAAAGCAAACTGCTGCAGCCTTTCCTCATTGGTGTGTTCTCCCTCATGAATAATCTTTGCCATCTTGACCATATTCCGATGTTGCTTGGCTTCACATATCCAGGTTTTCATATATGAAATTCTATACTTTTGCTGATCTTACAGAAAAAGCGAAGAGAGACACATTTTCTCATTCTTTTGTAATACCAGGACTTGTGGGCCCCTCTTTGTGTGTATCACACAGGGCAGTAAACCTGTGGCTGACCCAAGGAGAGTACACACATTGCTTAATTAGATTACAGAATGGAATCCTCCAGCATTGCTATCTGTAGCTGTTCAGATGCCCTAATGCATGCCCTGTCCAGCTAGCATGTAGCTATTCAGATGCCCTAAAACAATTTGGTGGTGGTGGTGTGGGGGGCTGAAAATTCATAGGGTACTTGCACAGCTTGAAAAAGTTACTTTATAGACTACAATTCCCAGAATTCACTGGCTATCCATTCATCCTATTTCTTAGTGTCAAGTGCTGGGAAATCCTAATGCTGGATAAGATGGTCTGATCCATCAGTGTAACTCTTAATATTCCTATTTATCAGTTTATTGTTTTTGTTTTGCCTTCCTTTCAGTGAGCGCTACCTCAGTGTCACCGTCTCCATTTTTATCCTGACAACGATGCCATGTGGTCGGTTAGGCTGAGAAAGAGTGACAGACCCAACCTGTGAGTTTCATGACTCAACAAGGCTGTTGAACATGGAGCTCCCCAGTCTGAGTCCAACATATTTCTTCTATACCACAATGGCTCTCACTTTGCATCCTGTGTAACTCCCTGCTACTCCCAGTTTCTGGGAAGTTAACGGAAGCAGAATGAGCAGAATGCCCTGAAACTGTACATTGACTGGGACTTTGTACTGATTGTTTTTCGATTTTGGTTAATACAATTAGGTCCCTGTGATTGCAAAGAACTCCTTTGGGTCTTGTGGGGGGTACCTTTCTCATCATTGCTAATTGGGGATGCTACATGTAGAAGGGAGGTTGTGCCTTCAGGACATGGCGCAGGTGGCAGTAAAGAATAATCTCTAGATCTCCCATTGGGCTATCTGTCAATAAGCTTTTACAGCTCATAGTTAAATCTTGGCCACATTGGTGATTCACTGAATCCAATGAAATATTCTAATTGAAGATGCCTCCAGCCAATCTTGTAGTGAAGAGAAGCTCCCAAGTATCTTGAATGCTGACTGTTTTCTCCTTCATTTGCACTAGTAAGGGTGCAAGCCAGGTTGTCATTTCAGCACTTAGCAGAAGAGTGTGAAGGGCAGATTTTAGTATGTATAGTCCTCTTCATGTGTTGGGCTGCGGTTCCCAGAACCTCTCAGATAGTTTGGGGATTCTGAGAATTGTAGTCTCAAAACAATTTCCCCAAGTTCTTTGTGCAGTGATGACGGACATGGCAGTGCCAGGTTCTCTTCTGGACTGATCCTGTGTTTGTTAGTGTTTCTGAAGGAATGTTTCAACCTGCTACCCTTCCCAAAATGTTAAGACATGTTCCTTGAGCCTTACTTAATGTTCTAAGAAAGCGACAGTGCAATCTGAAATTCCTTGGCAGTCTTCCACCCAAATACTAATAAATATATGCCAGTTTAATTACACAGGATTTCCCAGTTGTGTAACTGCCTGCACAGTGGGCAAGATGCCAGGGCCTAGAACTCACCTGCTGTCAAATGGCCAAAGAACTTCTCATCTACCAAGCATATGCTTGTAGCCATTTGAGGGACTGGCCACCCTGCTGTACATGCAGCCCTCCAGATGTTGTTCAATTGCAACTTCCAGCATTCCTCATCACTGGCTGTGTGAGCTGGGCCTGATGGGAGTGGTAGCCCCACAAGACCTATGGGGCTACACTTCGCCCACACTTTGTGTATGTACTCACTGCCAGATTCACAGGCAGACTGAAAATACAGAGATGGGTGGGATTGCCCTTTGACCTTGCCCCTACATATACATTAGCCTTGCTATTGACTGGAGTTTGACAATGTTCCTTTTTTTGGACTAAAACTGGCCAGGCTGGATGGGGGATTCTGGGAGCTACTTTGCAAAAGTAACATTTCCAATCTCTGCTTCTAATTCTCTTTGCAATATAGAATAGAAAGTTAAAACAAGTTCTAGATACATACTGTTTTGCATAGATGTAGTAAATATAGGGCAAATGAGGGCACATCCCCTTGAAAATAAGAACTCTTTTACCCCAATGAAATTTTACTTCAGTTCTCAGGTTTCTAGCATTGCAGCTAAGCATTTAGAAATTCAGTGTAGGCCTCCAAAGAAAAGGATTTAATGGAATCCTGCAAAACCCCAACACTTCACAATCATACTAAAACAATGTACATATATTCAAGGAAACCTTTCTAGACATGCACTCTTTGTGTGCCACAACAAGACTCACTTTTGGTGCATAAACATTTTCAAATGTGCTAACAAACATGCTGACACCATACAGACATTCTGTGTTTCGGCAGAGAAAGGTAATTTAGTAATCTTGGCTTTTGAAAGTCATCCACAATTCCTTTGCAAGTTTGCAGAGAAATCATGGCTCATTAAAGCCTATTAATAGTTTAGATCCTTATAGCACAGATGCCTTTTACAATATGCATTCACATCCTAATCATGGTCATTTAATTTACACAGCTGTTTTGCGTGTAGAAAATAAGAGTCCCCCATTCCTGCCTGCTTTTGCTTTACATGAGAGTAGGAAGTTGAAAATAGAATTATAGATTTGATGGCTTTAGCATCACTTAGAATAGTGAAGCATAGTGGTGCAGAGGAACTCAGAAACTAATGCATATCATCCACCATTTCACAGATGAAAACTGGGACAAGCAACATCATAGAATCATAGTTGCAAGAGACTTCAAGGGCCAACTAGTCCAACCTCCTGCCAGGCAAAAAGATATAAATCAAAGTGCCCCTGGCAGATGGCCATGCAGCCTCTGTTTTAAAAAAGGAGACAACAACACTCCAAGGGAGTGTGTTTCACAGTTCAACAGCTCTTACTGTCAGGAAGTTCTTCCCAAAATTTAGGTGGAATCTCTTTTTCTGTAGTTTGAATCCACTGCTCTGGGTCCTATTCTCTGGAGCTTCAGAAAACAGAAAACTTTCTCCATTTTCAGTATGACAACCCTTGAGATATTTAAACAAGGCTATTTTATCACCTCCTAACCTTCTCTTCTCCAGACTAAAAATACCCAGTTTCCTTAGTCCCTTCTCATAGGGCATGGTTTCCAGACCCTTCGCCATTTGGACATGCTCCTTCTTGAATTGTGGTGCCCAGAACTGGACTCAGTATTTCAAGTGAGGCCTGACCAAAGCAGAATAGAGTAGCATTATTACTTCCCTTGATCTAGACACTATACTTCTATTGATGCAGCCTAGAATCATGACAGTGATCAAGATGACAGAGGTTATTAATGTGGTGTAGTGGTTTGAGCATTGGACGAGGACACTGGGAGATCAGAGTTCGAATCCTGACTTGGCCATGTAAACCCACTAGATGACCTTGGACAAGTCACACTCTCTCAGCCTCGGAGGATGGCAATGGCAGCCGTCCTCTGAAAAAACTTGCCAAGAAAACCCCATGATATAGAGTAACTTTATAGTCACCGTAAGTTGGAGATGAATTGAAGGCATGCAAGAACAACAACAAGAATACACAAGCCAGCAAAGGCTGCAGCAGTTTGCTTTTGCCTGAACTAATGGGAATGGCAAGACACTGTCATCACCTCTCCTCTCCCCTTTCACTCAAGTTAAAATAAAATGAAAACTACTTTTGCACTTTGAACTCAGTTTGCAGCAACTAGAGTAAGCCAAGAGGAAAGGGAAAGGGGGAAGAAGAGTGAGAAACTGGTCATTTTAAAAGCAGCTTAAAAAGTGGGACAGTAGAGGATTACTTAGGAATGTCTCTGCCAAATTAGGCCAGTATCCTAGTGTTTGAATAGTGCCCTAGCTTTGGAGGCAGGTAGTTATAGTTGTCATGCCCTGCCTTCAGGATCCTGGCATGTCCTTTGATTCTGAAGGCCCTGATGGAGAGCCTGAGAGCCTAGGGGACATGCCAGGACTGTAGCAACTCTAGCAGTCCCAGGAGGTGAGTCTGCAGCCATTACAGGGGCTGAGTTCCAAGTTCATGACAGCCACAAACTTCAGATGAAGAGATAAACTTACCAGTGCCTATGCTTTCAGAGAGATGCCAGGAAAGAAAACAGTGCTGACACTCCCAGCATTTAAATAAGATAATGCTAACAGGGAGCAGCTGCGAGACCTGGACCTGAATATCCCAACACCTGTCTTGGTCCAGTGTGGCTTACAACCATCCATCTTCTTTGGGAGAAATGCCACATTCCTAGATTGATTGCCTGTTCCTAATAGCCTGGACTCTGATGATTCTTTTGGACTTTAGACTACTTTTCTGAATTGACTACTGACTCGTGAAGGACCTGGCCTGGATTAGATGACCACTGTTTCTCTATAGATGCCTTGGTGAGCCTGAACTCTCTCATGCCCTGCTTGAGATATTGAGGGTTCAGACTGGGAGTTTGGCTAGCTTCCCGAGGGTAAAACAGGACAAAAGTGAGTGTCATTGAGTCTCTGCTTCAGATAGCTGGATGTCTTGGGTTAGCTGTGAGACACAAGGCCTGATCCTCTTGTGGTAGTCACAGGCTATGACATCACAGGACGACCTTATTGCTGAAGTTCTAGAAGCTAGATATAGAGTCACCTTTGGATGGGATGTGTTGGCAGGTAAGTCTTGCTGAGCTGATTTAAAAAATTGTTTTGGTCCTGGGGTTCAGGTAGGAGTTAAAGACAATGTGGGATCCTCTGTTCCACCCATAAGAACTCTGGAGCTCTAGACTTGGCATACCCAAAGTAAAACCTTTGGTGTTACTTCCCAGTTACAGTGTGAATCTACCAGGTTAAGATGTAATGTATTTGAGTCTTATTTACATAAGACAAACAATGATTGTTGTTATTAGCCTTTCCTGCCTTTTCCTCAGTTTTGGTCTCAAAGTGACTTACAACAAATTGCAAAGGCATCATTACAAATTCACAAGATAAATAAAAATGAAAACAAGATTAAACAATTAAAAAAAAACAGTTTAGAACATACATCACGCACACAAACACACACCAGCACAACAATTAGTAGCACATTATTTAGGTGAGACAGGCCTTATATAAGACCTGAACAGACAGGTCAAAGTAAAGCTGCTTCACATCACTTTGGAGATATGCTGTTTAAATGACACATACATCTTAAGAGTCCAGAAGCTGTGCCAAAGCTGCACACTAGTCCTTGGGACTAGAGCATGGCTTTGGGGTGGCTTCTGGCCTCTTAGGTCACATACAACATTTAAACAGCATCCCTCCAAAGTGACCCGAAGCAGCTTTATTTTGGCCTTTCTGTTTGGGCCCATAGTCACTCATCAACTGTACGTTGAGGCAGAAAAATCTGCAAAAAGAAAATAGAGAGGGTGCCAGTCTCACTTCTTTGAGAAGAGAGTTCCAGAGCGTTAAGGCCAGTCATTTCCAATCTTTGATCTGAAGTAAATGAATTTACTACAAGAGATAAACTGGTAAAATAAGAAAAGGTTCCTGCAAGGCTTCATGCAACTCATACGCTGTAGGTGGTAATGATTTGACTGTGGTCTCTTTCACCATACACAATTATATTAGTATGATTCTATTTTAACTGTATTTTCATGAGATATTTAGAATTTGTTGCTACATAGCTGCAACAAAATGCTTTTGTTGTTGTTATGTATCTTCAAGTGACCCTAAGGTGACCCTATCACAGGATTTTCTGGAGCTGAGAATATGTGACTTGCCCAAAGTGACTTAGTGGTTCTCTCTGAAATGTGGAAGATAATTTCTTAAGCAGGTGTACAATTGTGTATGGAAGAAAACTTTATATATCTGTATGCAACTGCTATGCAGCCAGCCACTCACGTATCTGTAGGTACAGACATGTAGAATGGCCACAAGCTCAAGTAAATCCACTATTTGTTGACCATTAGCTGGTGAGAGCCAGCATGGAGTAGAGGCTTGAGTGAAGGACTAGGATTCTGGTGATCAGGGTTCAATTCCCCACTTGGCCATGAAAACCCATGGGGTGACCTTGGGCAAGTCACACCTTCTCAACCACAGAAAATCCCATGATAGGTTCACCTCAGGTTTACCATAAGTTAGAAATGACTTGAAGGTATGCAACAACAACAACAACAACAACATTACTTTTGGGGGCTATAGTTCCCTGAATGTCCCAGTCATTGTTGGCATTGCCTTTATTGGCGCAGAGATTCTAGGAACTGTAGTCCACAAAAGTAACATTTCCAAGCTCTGGGATCTGATATGCTCTCTCTGCCATTTTACTGATTGGGATACCATTTGAGGATTTACTTTTATCAATCATGGTGATGGACTGAAAAAGTAAGTGAGTTAATGAAGTGCCTTTGTGTATGCTGGAGAGTGACAGTCATCTGACATGTGTACAGGTCAACAAACATGAGAAAACTATGTGCATAATGTAGACTTTGAACAGGGCCCATATTAGGCTTAGTGGTTGCTCTCCCAGGTGCTGAAACACTTGAGTCTAGCCCTATTTCAGTTAGTACTATGCTCAGAAAGTTGTTGTTGTTGTTGTGCCCATGGCAACCCTGTGGATGAGACATCTCCAAGGTCCCTGTCCTCCACTGGTCTGCTTAGTTCCTGTAAATCCATACCTGTGACTTCCTTAATAGAGTCCATCCATCTAGCATGTGGCCTTCCTCTCTTTCTACTTCTCTCCACCTTTCCTAGCATTATTGTTTTTTTCCAATGAGTTGTATCTTCTCATGGTATATCTAAGTACAACTGCCTCTTGGCTTGTCATCTTGGCTTCCAGGGAGATTTCTGGCTTGATCTGCTCTAGGACTCATTTGTTTGTCTTTTTGGCTGTCCACAGAATCCTCAGCACTCTTCTTCAGCACCACATCACAAACAAATTAATTATCTTCCTATCTTCTTTCTGCAATATTACCTGGAAATGCCATTGAGCTATTCCAGGTGAAGGTCAGTGCCTGCTACAGATCAGTCTTTCTGAGATTCATTGGGTCATAGTTTGGCTAGAGAAAAGGACCTAGCTACGATGCTGGGAAGATCTGCTCTGGTTCCATATGAAGGAATAGCTAGCCTTTTCCAACCTGGGGCCTTCTGGATGTTTTGGACTAGAACTCTCAAAATGCCTCCCCATTGACCTTGCTTGCTAGGGCTTATGGGAGCTGTAGTCCAAAACTCTGAAAGGCCACCAGGTTAGGGAGGACTGAGTAATTTAAGTCATTTAAGTCTTTAAGTCATTTCCAATTTATGGCAGTCCTAAGGTAAATCTATATTGGGGTTTTCTGGGGCTGAAAGTGTGTGACTTGCTGACAGTCACCTGATGGGTCTCCAAGGCTGAGCGAGAAATTGAACCCTCATCTCCAAATTTGCAGCAAACTACTACACCATGCTGGCTCTTGGTTGGAGTACTAGCCCTTATTAAAAGAGAATCCCATTCTCCAGTATCTTTGCAAATATCCTCAGCAACCACATTAAGCATTTCCCACCCCAAATAACGGCCATTATCAGACCATTCATATGAGTGTTTTGAAAAGTGAGGAAGGCAAAGTGGAATACTGACGGATGGCTGAAGGTGACATGGAGATCCTCTGTTCTCCAGTAGTCTGCCTTCCCAAATAGGAAGGCGAGGGAAGCAAAGTTGAATCTAATGTTTTCTCCAACCAGGGAAAAGTGGGTTTCCTCCCCACCACTGTTTGTCTTTCCAGCTGCAAAGGCTATCAGTGGTCTGGGGAATTTCCCCCACCCCAAGAATCATAATGAAGGGAGAGGATTCAGAATGGGGGAAAGGTGTCCATTGGACACACTGTATGACAGATTCTACCTATCTGTCAGCTAGGGTAGGCCCCTAGTTGACCCATGGGCATTCCCCTCCCTTGCTCTTAAGAGTTTCCTTTCCTCTTTGCAGACCTGGTCAGCCTGAGCAAGTGCCTTCTCCCTCCTATTTGGGAAGAGGGACAGCAGGACGAAGCCACTGTGGATAGATGAAGCCGTTTCAGGTGCTGTTACCTGTGGTGGCCTGCCTGGTGGGAAAAGTCTCTGGCAAGATCTTCAGCCGTTGTGAGCTGGCATCGATACTGAAACGTTGGGGAATGGACGGGCACCAGGGCTACAGCTTGGCTGACTGTGAGTACCTCACTCATGAGTGGTATTCAGTTGGCTTGCTTCATTTTGCAGGAAATAATAAAGCTATTTGGCTATTTGGACTGGCCCACTTCTATTAGGAGAGGTTTGTTGAAAGCTCTAAGCAGGCGTGTGGGTAGAAACTGAAGTGCCTCCCAATGACCAGTCTCCTACTTTCAATTGTCGTTCTAGGCTGCGGAAAGAGATTTTCATGTATAAAGATTGTATGCAAGGCAGTTGAAACAGGACACGGTCTAAGATAGTGATTTATAAGTAGGCAAGGCTCCAATTCAGATCTTGCCTCTATCCTGATCTCACAGAGTACCAGGGGCATAACTAGGTGGAGGTTGCAAGCCACACTATGTGACACCCTAAAGGGGAGTGACACCACTGCTCCCCAAACATCTACATTTGGGCAGAAACAGGCTGTTGCATTTATCTGCATTCCTTTAAAATGTTGGAGTGCACCAGAAGAGATAGTGTGAGGGGGATAAAGCTCAGTGGGAGCCTCAGTTTTTTAAAAATACATTTAAAATTATTTATAATTATTTTTAAAATTCTTTTAAAATGTTCTTTAAAAACATCACATCTGACCAAATGTTCACTTTAGCCACATAAAACTATGTACATGTAAATGCATTTAGGCTGTGAATATGATATTGTAACTGAATGGTACAATCTTAATTTTGCTAGTTGTTTATGTCACACAACTATTGGTATTACATTCAGTGATAGGAAATATGATTTAGGAGTATCATTAATACAAAAAATATTATGAAGGATTATGTATGGTGTGGTATGGAAAGAAGACAAGGGGAAGGGGGTGACACCATGAGTTACCTCACTGGCTGACACCAACCCCCTAGTGATGCCACTGCAATGTACCTTTGGGGAATATCCACACTAAATAATTGTATCAGTTTCATACCATCTTAATTGTCCTGCTCCATGCTATGAAATCTTGGAATCTGTGGTTTTGTGAGACAACTTAAAATTCTCTGCCAGAGAACCATAATGCTGGAGTTCAAGGGACTGCACTACAGAATTTTAGATTCCTCACCTGACGATAAATCTCAGGATTCCATAGGATTGAACCATGGCAATTAAGGTGGATCAAAGCACTCTAATTGTGTAAAGTCAATGAACTCTTAGTGAAGCGGGACATTTTCCTCCTCTTTCCTCTTCCTTTGCCTCTCACCTTCATCTCCTGGAATCACTAGAATCCAGGTTCATCCAATGAAGTTAAAAAGTGGGAAATGCAGTATACAAAAGCCAAGTACTTATACAATGCCCGTAAATGATCTTTAAAATTCACTGCTACAAGGTGTGGTGAAACCATTAGCTTAGATGATTTTACAAAGGGATTGGACAAATTTCTGCAGGATCTCAGTGGCTAATAGTCTTGATATGGCTATAAGCAGCTTACTCCTAAATACTGGAAAATGACAGCAAGAAGCAGATATTGCTCAGTTATATCCTGCCTGTGAGTTTCCTGGGTGCATTTCATTTGTGAAAAATTGATGCAGACCTAGATAAGTCTGGGTCAGATTCAGCAGAGCTGTCCTTGCATTCTTATCTGTCTTTCCAACCATCCTTTAATGGCTCCATACATTCAAGAAATATATGTATATATATATATACACACACACACAAACTACCAGTCATCAAAATGATTCCAGGGTAGGTTTGGATAAAAACATATAAAATGCAAAAAGCACACAGATGCATCAACCCCAAACACACAATAATTTAAAACAGCACCATGGGATCTAAAACAGCTAAAAATGAGGCCAGGTCAAAATGTTGTGCTGTCTTGGGGTGAAGTGACAAATGTTACCCAATTCTAGATGTACAGTTCCTGAAGCCAGCCAAGTTGTTCAACCAGATGAACAAGAAAACCCCGCAAACTCCTCTTCCCACACCTGACAGTAAAAAGAAACAACAACCAAGAAGTAGTTTTGCTGTCTTTTCATGACATGCCACCAGAAGAAGCTGCCTCACTTTGCCAAATGGTAGTGTGGCCCTACCTGAGAACCCTACAAAGCTATGAAAAAATATTTGCTAGAAAAGAAAAATAGCAGAGATCATTTCTGAGTAGGAAGATCCACAGTCTATGTGTCAGAGTTGAAAATGCCCTCCACCTGAAGAACAGGAGATGGGTTTGACCTTCAGGAGGATTAATATCAGAATAGTTTTTTGCTTGGGTACTTGAAGATTGAAGCAATTATAGTTTTATAGATGGGTGCCAGTACTTTGAACTGGCCTATCTGCAATAGGATATACAGTATATTAAATGGATATACAGTATGGTTCTAAAGGTATGATTGTTGTATTACTATCATCATCATCATCATCATCATCATCGTCGTCATCATCATCATCATCATCATCATCATCCCACCTTTCCCCTCAAACCAGGGATACATTTACACTTAGAAGTAATGCTGTTTGACACCATTTTAAATGTGGTAGCTTCAGCCTATGGAATCGTGGGAGCTGTAGTTTTACAAAGTCTTTAGTTTTCCCTGCCAAACAATGTTAGTGCCTCACTAAATCACAAATCCAAGGATTCTGTAGGATGGAGCCATGGCAGTTAAAGTAGTGTCAAACTGCATTATTTCTACAGTGTAGATGTACCCCAGGACTACTGTAGATTTGAAGATGATGGCACACTTTGAATACTCTAAACATGACACAGATACTCTCTCATTGCCATGCAAATGCTGGTAGCATAAAAATGCTTGCTGGGCTTTGGATGTTGAACAAGTGACTCAGAGTAGAGACAGATGGATTTGTTAGGTGTTTCCTGGATAGCTGGAATGCACAATTAAATACCGCATTGCAGGAAAATGTACAAAGTTATCTCAGAACACAGAAAAAAGCTCAATTCAGTCTTTGACAACAGCAGTGTAGCATGTAAGCCAGTCAGCACACTCCAAATTTTGAGGGTAGGGGAAAAGTGGAAGTTGGTGGCAGGGTGCCCTAGGCCAGATCTTCTGTTAGGTGCAGGGTGAGACTCCTTACTCAGTTCCTGTCCTCTATCCAGAAACACCTATTTTCTGTCTATGCTACTACCCATGTGCTCTGTCTCCAGGAAAAGGAAATTTGAGAGAAGCATTAAAAAAAAATTAAGATGGTAAACTCATGAGGACTAGAAACTTTATATCCGAGGGAAGCTGAGAATAACAGGATGTCTTTTTTCCCCTCCTCTGTGAGAATCTGTGCTTGAATAGTGAACTTGTGGATGTGTAGAAGACATCCCACTAATGCCCTATTCCCTCTCGAAGTACAGATTCCTGTTCTAACTCCATATAGGATACATGCACACACACACACACACACACACACACACTTCTTCCTGGTTTGCCCACTGAAAAGCCTCATCAATTGCAAATCTAGTCTTGGCCAAAGAGACTTCAATCTCTATTTTTTCTTCTTCCAGAACAGCAGATATTACAGAGGAGATCCACTAATGTTTCTGCAAGATGACTCTCATATGACAAGATTTTCTGTCCCTTGAGCTTCTTTCTGAAGTAAACCATCACATGCGCTTAACCTGTGGATCAATTTCTCCCCTTAGGGGTCTGCTTGGCATACTTTGCAAGTGGGTTCGACTCAGCCACTGTGACCAACAATTCAGATGGCAGCTCCGAATATGGCATCTTCCAGATCAACAGTCGCTCCTGGTGTGCTGACCAACACAGTCAAACAAAGAACCTATGCAGCATGGCTTGCCTTGGTAAGAGAGGTGCAAAGACCTAGGCTATGAGATGCAACCTCAGGGCTGGGTGTAGCAAACCTGTAGGTTGCTTTGTTCTGGCAAACCCCGTGATGGAGAGACAGTGACCAAAGAAAACATCCTACTCCAAAGTAAGGAATTTTGTTGATATAAAATGCTAGTGGTTTCACTTTGTCTAGGCTTGTACAGTGGTGGTGAGGAAAGATACTCCTGTGTAAACTACAGCGCTATATAAATAAAGTATAATAATAATAATAATAATAATAATAATAATAATAATAATAATACTCCAACAAAACAGGACCATCAATAAAAAAGAAAAAACAATAAATAAAATAAAAGAGAATCTGAGCCTAATAAAATAGAAAAACATCAAAATAAAGAATGTGTCAATAACCAATTATACCTGAAGAAAGAAAACCCTATGCAGAACCTAGCAAGGCTTACATGAAAAGAAAGGGGAAAGAAGTCACAGAATATCTTGTACCAGGAACTGATGCAGAAATAGTCATTACAAAAATGCAGTAGAACACAGTTCCAGGTTTTTTTTAAAACTATAAGTGCTTAAAGCATAAATTCAGGTTGTGGGATGGAATCTGTAATCCACACTGATGTATCAACTGCCATGCAAACTGGCTGTAATCCACATAAAAAAGGTAAATGTTAATTCTAGTCTTTGAGTAGGTTTGTTACAGAAATAGGATTCTACTGACAAGTACTCCTGGTAACTATAAAGCTGTTTCGAAAGATCTTCATCAGCAGTGTAAACATTCCCATCATCCTGTCTCCTTAAATCCTGTAGTATAGAATCACACGGAAGGCAAAGTGCCCAAATCCCATGGATAAACCAGGTTTAACTCCTGTGAATATCCCGCAAAAGCGGGATTGTTTTCAGTCATGTTGGGCGATTTTGACATTAACCCATGCAGAAAGCTGTAAAATCACGCTGCTTTTTAACTTTGGGATTTTGAGGCTTTCTGCCCAGGTTAATGCTGGAATAATTGCAAATTTGTGTGACATCTGAAAACAGGGGTCTTGTTAGATATTCACAGGTTTAAATCCCGTTTATCTACGGGATTTGGGTGCTTCTCTCCCATGTGATAAGGTCCATAGAATCATGGAGTTGGAAGGTCCCACAAGGGTACTCCAGTGCAATCCCCTGATATGGGGGAATACACAATGAAAGCAGCCCTGACAGATGGCCATCCAGCTTCCATTTAAAAACCTCCAAAGGAGGAGACTTCACCACACTCCAAGGAAACATGTTTCACTGTTGAACTAATCTTACTGTCAAGAAGTTCTTCCTAATGTTGGGGTGGAATGCCTTTTCCTTTGTAACAATTCTGCCATTGAACTATTTATAGTTAAGTAACTGTTGATAATTATATAAATGTAATTTGTTAGTTAATTAATTTCCTGCCTTTCTGTCAGCACAGGATTCCAGATGCCTTTATCCCATCAGGGATAAGGCATTATAAAATCAATGTGATAATCTCCATAGTCATGTCAGAACAATGTGCCAATAGGACTTTGGCTTCAATGTCCATACTGACCGTGTCTTGGCTGTCCTCTCGGCTAAGAATGAAAAAGAGGACCAAGGCTCCATGTGTGTGTGTTGCATGCCTCCAAGTTGTCTGTCAACTTATGGTGGCCCCATAAATTTCTTAGGGCATACTCAGAGGTGGTTTTGCCAGTTCCTCCATCTGAAATATAGCCTACAGCACCTGGTATGCACTGATGGATTCCCATCCAAGTATCAACCAGGGTTGATCCTGGTCTGTGCAGGCCTTGAAATGAAGTTTTTTCCCCCCGTTTTTCCTAAAAGACTATAATTGGTTGCAGTTTTCCTGGAAGCTCAGTTTACATATAAGAATGGAGTCCTTGATAGGATAATGGATCAAAAGGACTATCTCTATCTGTGATGTTGGAGCAGAGTGTTTCTCCCTGATGCTCTGCCTCAGTATTGGAGGCATTGACGTGTACATATTCTTGCCACTCTGGCTGACAGCATTGACCAGTTTCATAAGGCCAGTTTATGAAAGCTAATGCCACAAATGCCTTTCTCTCAGTTAGTCTGAAAGGTGCTACAAGATCCCTTTGCATACTGATGCAGACTAACCTGGTTATGTCCTTGAATGTTACTACTATGGAGAACAGAAGTAACTCCTATAGACCTCTCCTCTCCCTCTCCCATATCTGTGAGCTTAAAGTTATGTTGTTGTGCCACTGAGGCAGGTCCTACATTGCAGGTATCCTGTATTTACTTTTCCAGTAGTGAGACGCTGCACTGGAGAATAAGAATCTGAAACTTAAGATGGTGTTTTCTTTTCTGAAGATCCTTTCCCTCCAGCCAAAAATCTACATCACTCCGGCTTCTCTTGTTTTGATTTGCCTAATCTGGGAATTAAAACCATCTCCAGCCTTGACATTATAAAGCCTTCCTAAAAAAATGGTGGGAGTTATGCAGCCATCCAGATGTTGTTGGACCATAGCTCCCAGTTTTCCTCATTACTGACTATCTAAAGCTAAAGCCACTGGGAGTTACAGTCCAACAACATGTGGAGGGCACTGTACTACTGTAGGACCAGGTAGGATTTGCTCTGGATAGACACAATTTTGAGTTTACAGGGATGGGGGTTGTTTCAAAATGGAGAATGAAAGATGATTGTCTTTTATTACTTTTCCTGTTCCTAGCAAGCCTATGAGCAGCCCATACTTCGTTGTTGTTAACTGCCTTTGAGTCGACTTTGACTCATGGCGTGCCTGTGAATGAGATACCTCCAAGCCCCTCTGTCCTCAGTTGCTTTACTGAGGTCCTGCAGACTCAAGGCCATGGTTTCTTTGATTGAATCTATTCATATCTCATGTAGTCTTCCTCTCTTTCTGTTGCTCTCCACCTTTCCTAGCATTATTGCCTTTCCTAGTGAGCAATCCCTTCTCATGATGTGTCCAAAGTATGACAGCCTCACCTTAGTCATCTTGGCTTCCAAAGAGAGTTCAGGCTCGATCTGTTTGTCTTTTTTTATCCATCCACAATATCCTCAGCACACTTCTCTAGCACCACCTCTCAAATGTGTTTGTTGATTTTCTTTCTATAAGGTTTTTTCACTGTCCAGCTCTCACATCTGCACATAGTAATGGGAAGTATGATGTCTTGAATGATCCTAAATTTTGGCTAATAAGAATGAAGCCTAATCCCTGTTGAACCCATTTTGAGAGTCTGAAATCCCTTCCTTACCTTAACCTAACATGTAGGCATGTTACACCTTTCACCTCAACTTTCCTAAAGGTATTGAAAAACTTAGTCAGATTTTTGCACTCTTTTGGCTGGCTTAACAAAGGTATCACCACAATATAGGTATTGGATTCTTTCTCATACTCTAATTCTGGGATGGGAAACAGGTGGCCCTTCAGGTGTTTTTTTGACTGTGACTGCCATCATCCCTCATTATTGGTGATGTTGGTTATGAATATTGGCTGCTGCAGTCCAACAACTTCTGCTTCCAAATGTCTGGAGTGTTGCACCTACTCTGACTTATCTGGTTTGCTTTCTTTTGAACCACCACACTCAACTCTTTGCAGTCTGGCTTCTGTTCTTTGCATTCTTTAGAAACTGCTGTATGTTGACAAATGACTCAGTGTGGATTGTTAGAAATAAGAATGTTAATACATAGAATTGTACACTGTTTTACATTGCTATTGCTTTCTTCCTTCCTCACTAGATTTGCTGACTGATGAAATTATTGATGACATAATCTGTCTCAAGAGAGCTTCTGCAGGCTCAAGCGGCTTGGAAACCTGGTAAGGAGCTGGGCTTGCCTTTCATTGACTTTGTCTTTGTTTCATCAATCCACTTACCAACCAGCCATCTACTTGTCCGATATAATCTTTCTTTCCTGATATCAGCCTATCTAACAACCTGTTTATCATATTCTCTGAAGTAAGAGCTGAGCCAGTTCCATCTTCCAGTGATTTCAGCCCATGTGGGTGCTTGAAATCCCAGATGGGAAGTCTGAGTTCATGACAGTGATTGCTGTTTCCCAGTAATAATGTTTTGCTTCAATGAACACGATATTTCAAATGGTATACAACTGGTGATCTTTTGAGCACACTCTTCTGTTTATGTACTTGTGTGAAAAGCATGTGCATACAAACTATGATCATTGGCTTGCACAAACACCTCATTTAACAAAGCCTCATACAATGAAATTCCTTTTTACACAGTCTTTTAAAATCCCACTCAGTCCTGTTTTCTCTTCATCCTATGTCTAGTTACAGGTTTATTAGCAGCATCAGCATTGGGATGATGGGGAAGGAGGGCTGGAGAAACACAGACTTTCAGTGTCATGTTACAGCAGCTTATCTGCTGTAACACAATGAACTATAAATCCCAGTATTTTATAGGGTGGAGCCATGATAGTTAAAGTGGTGTTAGACTGCATTAATTTTTCAGTGTGGCAACACTGAATCTGCTCTTGGTTTTAGTATGCCTTTAAAGGAGTTTTTCAGGGTCTTGAATGCATTTGGGGCATGAGGATCAGCACCTTGGAGACTTCCTTTAGTTCAGATTAGCAAGACAGAGGCCTGTTACAGACAGTCAAAATAAAGCTGCTTCGAGTCACAGTGGAGGTATGATGTTTCAATTATGCATGCGTCCTAAGAGTCCAGAAGTCGCACCAAAGCCATGCTCCAGCCCTAAGGACTGGAGCGTAGCTTTGGTGTGGCTTCTGGACTCTTAGGATGCATGCATCATTGAAACACCATACCTCCACTGTGACTCGAAGCAGCTTTATTTTGGCTGTCTGTAACAGGCCATAGTATATACAGTATATACAGTAGGCCTTAACCTCCTGGGGTTAAGGACATCTCTGAAGATGCCAGCCACAGATGCTGGCAAAACGTCAGGTATAAACTCTTCTAGAACATGGCCACAGAGCCTGAAAAACCCATACAAAAACTATGGATACCGGCCATGAAAGCCTTTGACTTCACATTAAAAACACATCATTTTTTTTAAACCTGAGAGGACACTTATCTAGGAATCTGTAGGTCTTCCAGCACAACTCTGTGGACCACATCTGCTGGAAACTGACCACAGAACTGTGTTGGAGAACCTAAAAATGCCTAGAGAAGTGTTTACTCTGGGAATCTCTATGTCCTCCAGTGTGGCCAGTATCTGGCAGAGGCATACTGGAGAACATAGAGGTTCCAAGAGAGAGCATATTAATCAAATCCACAAATAATCAAATATGCAAACATCAAAGCCACAAATATGGAGGGTCAACCATAGTATATGTAAACATTGCACTATGCATTTCCTCACCAACATCAGTCCCCTTGGTGAAGTATCATATATTGCCCCATGGTATACAGGTGACATCAGAGAACATTACTTCAGCTCAGAAACAACTTGATGGCACACAACAAGAAGAATAGCTTCTGCAGGCAAAACATATTCTACATTAGCAAGAGGAAGGAAGCAAAGAAACATGGAGAGATGTCATCTCTCTTATTTTCTAATTCTAATTTCTGCCTGTAGCTTGAATTGCTTAAAAATATCCATATGGTATGTCATGTGCTGTCTTTCTTCCTCTACCCTGTCTCTCACCTTAGGGATGGCTGGAGAAATCATTGCCATGGTCGAGATCTGAGTTACTGGGTTGCTACCTGCAATCTGTGAGTTCATAGCACCAGCAGTGGAACCTATCTCCATTCTTTTCTAGACTTGCCTGCCATCTTTGAACATGATCTTGTAGTCTACTTGGACTAAAGTGCACAATGTAAATAAATAAATACGCGAACCAGACAGTCCAGTTTCCTGGAAAAGAGTTTGAATGTACTGTTAACATGAGGTGGAGGTAAACTGCAATAGTCTCTGAATGAACAGAAGGAAAGAATGGGAACCTGCTGCATGCGCTGAGCCCTGGAGTGGGCTGTGAAGTGCTTGGAAGGAATGCACTATAAATAGTGCTACTTTCAGCACTCTTACTGTCTGGGTAAAGCGGAGCTAATGATAACACTTCCAACATATAACATAGTGTCATTTATTACTTATTTTCACATGTTACTGGTGGGCACTTTTCAGGTATCGGATGAAAACAGAAGGTTATCTTGTCAAATTTTAAAACCAGATTCAAAAGTAATGTATAGTTGGCTCTCTTTATCCACGGATTCAACCATCCCCAGATTCAACCATCCATGACTTCAATTTTTTTTTTAAAAAAATAAAATCCAGAAAGCAAATCTTGATTTTGCCATTTTATACAAGGGAGACCATTTTATTATGCCATTGTATGTAATGGGATTTGGGCATCCATGGATTTTGGTATCCACAGGGGGGTGAGGGTGGTCCTGGAACCAAACCCCAGTGGATACCAAGGGCCCACTGTAAAAGTTTGTATGTAATTACTAACCACCCAAAACTGGGGGAGTAAGTAATAGCCATGAAGTAATTTTAAATGTTATATGCAATGAATTACTTTAAAAAAAACAACAAACAATGCTACAAGCTTTGGGGCTGTGTTGGATTTGTTCACATATAAGGAAATAAGTGGTATAATTTTCGAAGACTTCATTATGTTTTTGGATGACTGGCAGCATCCTTTGGAATATGGAGGTGAAGGCCCCTGCTACATTAGCCACACTTTTGTAAAAGTGTGCTCAACTGGGCCACTTTTATTTGAAGGGGAAAAGAGGCATAAAACTTTGATCTGGACTGAAGCCCACATCACTCTCCTAACTAAAATTGCTGCTTTGAAAGCCTTGTCTCAGAATGGGTTCCCAATGCATATCAGAGTCTTCAGAGCCTGAAATGTTACTTTTCAAAAGTAATGTGTGGATGTTACTTCTTGCTTACTCAAAGTAATACCTTCATGGTTACTTGTGTGATGCAATACTTTATGAGGTAGTAAAATAATACCAGACAAACATGTTTTGGAATAATGCATTTATTTTTAAACACACACAAACACAGACAGAGAGAGAGAGAGCAGAAAATAGACCCAAATCTCAAAATAATCACTCTGTTTTAAAAGTAATCAAAATAGTTACTCATTTAAATAATGCTTTTTTCAAAACATTTATTATTCATTTATTAAAATATTTACAACAAAAATATTTATACATACATAAGCTAAAGCATGTAAATGTATTTATTTAAATGATATTATGCCCCCATCACTTCCAAAAGTAATACCTTACAGATACCATTATATTTAACCTGCTTCATTCTAAAAGGAGTGTTCCAGCAAAAATCTCTCACTGTGTGCTACTTGCCTCTGAAGGTGTTATTTACTGCAAACCACACCTTTTGTAGGCACACAGCAGTGACAGGGCCCAATCTGGATCAGGAGTGCATACCAGATCGCAGCACGATTTTTCTTTCAAAGGACCAAACTTGCTTTTGTTTGCTTGTGCAAAGCAAGGGTAAAGAATGTGTGGGTTATAATATGGCCCAACTCCATTATTTCTACCCCCAAATCCTCCAGGTCACCCTCAAAATTCCCAAACCAAGCTCTCATCTTAAAGCATGCTTTTATGAATGGGAAAATTACCCCCAAATTGCCTAAGCTAGTGCTTTCCATGCCATTTGATGGGGGTGGGGGACGAGAATTTCCACCTCTGCAATGTACCAGGGACTGGAAGCACCACGTTTGTGCCCATTGGCTTTCTTTCTTTCTTTCTTTCTTTCTTTCTTTCTTTCTTTCTCACTGTGGACCAGCAGCCCACAGGGCCAGTTTATGAAGTGGCACTGCTCCACAAACCACCACTTTGAGTAGCACTGGCCTAAGCTACCCTAACACTGCTGGAAAACACAGCAGAGAATCTCCTGCACCAATGACTCCTCAAATCTTGGAAAAAGCAGAGGAGATGGTAATTTATTTAGTTATTTTAGCCAAACAGTTTGAACAAAAGTGATGCCACTTGACTTTTGCTCACCCAGGGAGCCACAGGGATGAAAAATCACACACACACCTGCATTAGATACCGCCTGCCCTAGTTTCATTCCTGAATAATGGATTATGTAGTTTGGCCTTGTAAATTACCTATTTTTTTTTTGCTAACATGAGTCCAAGATAAATTATTGGATTTCTTTGAGAAAGCAGAGGTTTTCTTCCCAGCACTTTAATGACTATTCTTCATGTGGTCAGGGAAGTGGTAGTGGTCTGAAGCATCAGCCCTTTGACTGTGGTTCTGAGTAACCGTGATCTGTCTGGGAAGAATTATGCTTCAAGTCCCATCTCTTGCAGATAATCACAATGGCCAGGGTTGCTCTCTGTGAGTGCTAATTCAACGGCAAGGACCATTATATCTCCTCTTTCCACCCTGGCTATATTTTCTTGTTCATTTTTTGCTAGTGTTCCATGAATGTAATCTGCAGTTTGGAAGCACAGCAGTTTTGCAAGCTGATGTGCATTAAACGGTGTACAATTGGGAAGAAATGCATTAAAAGGATAACAAAACTATGCAAAACAAAATGTCCTGGGGACCAGAACAGCTATCAGGGTTGCGATGGATGCCACAATCAGTGGTAACAACAGAGATGCAGAGGAGCACTAGTGGACGTTTTGCTGACAAAGCAAACAGTAGTTTCAGAGAAACACCATCACTATAACAAAGGAGGAAATATTTTCTGGCAGGAAA
>NC_056523.1:186899607-186907987 GCF_019175285.1 Sceloporus undulatus | reverse complement strand
TATTATTATTATTATTATTATTATTATTATTATTATTATTATTATTATTATTATTATTATTAAAAAACTCAGCAGGTATTGCTATTTGTGCTTTTAAATCCTTGCATACTAAATAACCATACATAGAGAGAGAAACCTCAGAGGTCCAAGCGGCGTTCAAGAGAGGAAGAGGAGCCAGACCACACTGCAAACATACAAAAGCTAATGGAATTCCAAAAGACGATCAGCATGTGCTATATAGACTATAGCAACCGCATAGACCATGACAGGCATAGCCAAGGGGGTGCCACTACATTTGATAGTCCTGATGTGAAATCTGTACCTAGGACACGAGGCTACTCTTAGGACAGAACATGGAGAAACAGAATGGTTCTCAGTTGTCAAAGGGGCCAGGCAATTTTGCATCCTTTCACTCTATCTTTTCAACTTGTATGCAGAACATATTATAAGAAAAGCAGCCTTGGGCACAGAATCAGGAGGAGTGAAATTAGGAGGAACAGGGACGTAGCCAAGTTGGGGGGGGGGTTCTTGGGGTCCGGACCCCCCCTTCCATTAGAAAAATGAATGGTGTGTGCTGCTGTGCCGCCACACTCAAGCCCCATTATAATGGTGGCACTTAGTCTGAACCCCCCCTTCCCAAAATCCTAGCTACGTCCCTGGGAGGAAGCAACATCAACAATCTGAGGTATGCAGACGACACCATACTATTAGCAGAAAACATCACAGGCCTAGAGCAACTACTGAGGAAGTGCAAAGGCAGGCTTTCTGTTGAAGATAAAGAATCAAAATATAATGACCTCAGAGGATCTTCAAAAGCTCAGCCTATATAAAAATAGCA
The DNA here is from genome assembly GCF_019175285.1 of Sceloporus undulatus. Lineage (NCBI taxonomy): Eukaryota > Metazoa > Chordata > Lepidosauria > Squamata > Phrynosomatidae > Sceloporus > Sceloporus undulatus. The sequence goes on along the minus strand of NC_056523.1, from coordinate 186,907,149 downwards.
AAAGTGTTCCTATACCTTGGAAATCAAAAGAAGACTAATAAGTTTATTGCATCGGACTTGGAGAACGGGAACAGAGAGGAATGGAAGGGAATAGGAAGGGAACGGAACAGGAAAAAAACCATGTTATTTCACAGGAGACTGCTACCGATGCTGCTGGGAGTCCCCAATCCATTCCCCCATCTGTCCCCACAGCAGCTGATTTTGAAGACGTGTTCAGAATCATTCTTCAAAATCAGCTGCTGTGGGATGGATGGGGAACAGATTGGGGACTCCCGGTGGCATTGTCGATGTTCTCCTGTGAGATAACATGTTTCCCCTCGTTCTGCTCCACTCCCATTCTCCAAGTTCTGTGCGATAAACTTATAGGAATGGGGAGGGCAGCTGTGAAAGAACTAGAGAAGGTCCTAAAGAGCAACTAAGCATGCAAGTTAGAATTGTACAAGTAATTGTATTCTCCATTACCATGTATGGAATCAAGAGTTGGACAGTTAGGAAAATGGTCAAAAAGAGAATAAATTCATTTGAGATGTGGTTCTGGAGAAGAGTGCTGAGATATCATGGGCAGCAAAGAAGAATAAATAAATGGATCCTGGAACAGATCAAACCTGAAGTTTCCTTTGAGGCAAAGATAATTAAATTGAGGCTGTCTTACTTTAGCCACATTATGAGATGCATGTCTCATTGGAAAAGACAATAATGCTAGAAAAAGTGAAGGGAATTAGAATGAGAGGAAGATCACATGCTAGATGGATAGACTCAAGGAGGTCACGGGTATGAATCTGCAGGAACTTAGAACAATAGTGGAAGATAAAGAGTTTGGAGATGTTTCATCCAAGGGTCACCATGAGTTGAGATTGACTTGAGAGTTGTTAACAACAACAACAACAACAACAACAACAAGAAATGCTAAATAAGGATGCATTTGATCTACTTTGATCCATAGAACAATTTTTTGATGAGATTAGAATAATAGGACCTTTCACTACATAAAATCATGGAAGCACTGTGAATCTTACACAATTACTACACATGGATTTTAAACCACAAATTTCAGTCAGAAAATAGCACCTTTGGTGATTAGTTAACACACAATGTTGTCTCCAGCCCATAGCTGTTCTGTCTCCAAAGTATGGTTAGGGAGTCCCTTTTCATTGATGGAGGAAACCTGTCAGTAAGCTCCCAATAGTACTGCAGTCCCATTAGTTCTCACTAAAGATTACCCTCCAACATTTCACAGATCAAAGCTGGGATGTGTGTGGCCAAGATGGCAAAAGTTATTCATGAGGAAGAATACACAAGCTAGGAGAAGCTGTAGCAGTTTGCTTTGGCATGAGCCTCCTGGGAAGGACAAGACTCTTCCTCTCCTTTCCTCTCCCTCTTCTAAATCAATTGAGTGCAAAGTACTTTTGCAATTTGAACTCAGTTTGCCATAATGGAAGTAAGTCCAGGACAAAGAGAGAAAGTGGGAAGAGGAGTGAGAAACTGGGACATTTTAAAAGCAGCTGAAAAATGTCCCAGTTTCTCAAAACTGTCCCTGCTAATCCAGGGCAACTGGAGGGTACGCTACTACTTTTAAAGGAAATATTGATCTGCTAGAGGCTAAGTGTGTATATCAGGAATACACAATTAAGTTTGAATAGTTGTCCAATATTTGCAGGACAGATGGCTTTTCTGCCCCTAGACCAGGTTTGGCCAAAATGTGGTCCATGGGCAAGTTTTTGTGGCCCCCAGACCTCAGTTCTATTTTTTTTTTACCCCCAAATGAACCCTGTGGCTTTGGAAGAATTTCTGCCACATTTTTGCCTTCTTGGGGCCATTTTAAGAGAGGGCTTTGTCCAAATTAAAATGTGAATAGGAAATAACTTCCAGTCATTTCTGGTAGCTATAAAAAAGGGCCTCCCAAGGCTTAAAATGGCCTGGCGGGGTCCCCCAAAAGTGGTGGAAATGTCTCTACACCTCCTAGAGGGCCTTTGGCAGGGGCAAAAAATGAATTGTTGTGTTGAATTGTTGGATGCAGCCTTCCAAGATGTCCAGGGGCGGTGGCGGGCTAATGTGGCCACCTGGTCTCCCACAGTTGCCCACTCCTGCCCTAGATGGACCCAGAATGAGACAGAAAGAGAACAGGGTGTCCCTGGTTGTAGCTGGCATGAAGTTAGTGTTGATCCTTGTCCTTTCATGGGCTCTGTGTGGGAGAAAAGTTAATGTAATCTATAGGAGCCTACCAGGGAAAGTTTAAAAGCCATCAGATGAGTCACCAAGAAGTAGTCCTAGGAAAGAAGAGCAAACCCCTGGAAGCTTTTCTACAGCCTTCCTTAGTTCTTTCTTAGCCTATTTGCAGAACTGATGCTCTATCAAGATTGTTGAGTGGCTCTTCCACAGAGCTTTCAGTGGCTTGTCTGAAACATTCCTGGGATCTCCCTGGGATTTTCCCACAGTGTTCCTGACAGAATTTCTGTCCATACAGATCAAGGCTGGTTTCTCACAGCTCTGCTTCAGCATCCTTTGGGGAGATGAAGTCACAGTTCAGCGCAGGTTCTAGAATTTCATGGAGTTTCTGAAAGGAAGGAGAAGAGGACTGGAACCTCATGGCAGCAGTAGGCTTCATGGAAAAGCAACGGTGACCTTGGGCCCTCCAGCTCTGCTTTCCCTACTCAAACACAACCTGCTGTCCCTTGTGACCAGCCTGGCCAGATTTCATCCTTTCCTTTTTTACAGACGGTGAGTTCACTGGAGTGATCAGGGTACCCAGATAGTACTGGGTCACATCATCCACAAACTGCCATGCGCTATCTGTGCTGTTTTAAATATATATATTCCTTATAAAAACAGGAAAAAAACCCTATTACTCATAACATCCATAATACAAAAATCATAATATTCATAATCAAGTCTTCTAACATATATCATAGAACACATAGCACATACATAACTACTGTAACTTATTTACAGTCTTTGACCAAAATATCTCAGTTATATCTCATAGCACATATCACATCTTTTGAAAGACATACTACATACTATAGTTTCACACTCTACAACTTAAAACTTACAAAGATTCTCATTTAATTGCTATAATCATCTCTCTTCTTTCTTTATTCCCATTTTCCTACTCCCTCTAAATCTTCATTTTACCCTTTCTCTTCCTTTCTTTCCCTCCTTCTCTGTTCCCCTTTCCCTCTCTATTTCCCTTCCACTCTCCTTCTTTCATCTCCCTCTCCATCCTCTTCCTCCACACCATTTCTCCTTATTCCTTAGTCATCCCTTATTCACGTACTCACCCTTCCTCATTTACTCTTACCTTCATACACCTCCTTAGATTAATTTCTTCACCTGTGCTGGTTAAATTAAGGATAATTTTAAAATTTTGTAATTAAAAGTATTTTACCTCCCCCCCCCTTTTCCATGCAAATAAATTATCAAGGCAGCCTACCATCTGAACAATTCTGTATCAACAATAAAATACAAGATAGAATTCAGAGATGTTGCTGTGTTAGTCTGGAATATCCGTATGTAAAGGGATCTTGCAACACCTTTGAGACTAGTAACTGTGTGAAAGAAGTTATAGCATTCATTAGCTTTTGTAGACTGGGGCCCAAAGCATACTGCAGAAATAATAGAGTTTGAGACGGCTTTAACTGCCCTGGCTCACTGCTAGGCAATCGTAGGAACTGCAGTTTATTGTCACACTAGATCTTTCTGACAGAGGAGGCTGAATCTCTCACAAAACTACAGTTCCCAGAATTCCCAAGGATTGAGCCAGGGCAGTCTCAGATTGGTGATTTCTGCAGCATGTAATGGACCTCAGTCTCTGACCTATTCATTCAAGACCAAATGAATGTCTGTGTTGGATGTGGGAATGTGGCTTGCCATTTAACATGTGCAAAGCAACCTGGGGAAGAATGTGATTTATACAACCTGACACAGGTGAACAGCAATTTAACTGCTAACAATAAACTCTAAAAACACTTTGTGGAAACAAGAAAAGGCACATAGCAAGTATAAGACCACAATAAACTATTTATGCACATGTAAAATATACATCAGGGATGCTGAAACAATTGATTCATGGAAAAAACTGCATACACAAACAACCAATCCATAAATTAAATTACACTGTATCTATTAATTAATAAGTAAATACATTCATAAATAATTACATGGAAGGCATCCAAAGGTGGGAGGAGAATGAAAATGCCAACAATAATTAGAGGCTTCAAAACTACATTATAGAAATAAAACCTTTATATACTTTGTTGCTGTGTGCCTTCAAGTCGTATCTGATTTATGGCAACCCTAAGGCAAACTGATCATGAGCTATTCTGGGGCTGAGAAGGTGTGACTTGCCCTAGGTCACCCAGAAGGGTTCCATGGCTGAGCAGGGAAGAGAAGCCTACTCTCCAGTATCCTAGTCCTATGTTCAAACTATGTCACGCTGGTTCTTGCTGGATGGTTTTCTGGTTGTTGCTGGCCAATATCCTAGTGTTTACAAGAGCTTTGTTCTGTCCCCTCCATAGACATGGATTCTTTATCCACTGATTCAACTATCTATGGTTTGAAAATGTTCCAAAAATATATAAATTCCAGAAAGCAAACCCTGATTTTGCTATTTTATATAAGAGAAACCTACTATGCTAGATGCAGTTATCACATAGAGTATGTATATATAACTGTAGTAATAGTGGTGGTAGTGGTAGTAATGTTACTACTCTCCTCAAGGCACTGAGTGTGTGTGCATCGCTTCTTTCCCAGTCTGGGATTTAATTATAGTTACAGTAACCATAGTTAAAAATTCATAGCATACAAAATTTAAAAAGGAATTTAAACTATCATAAAATTAAAACTGGTTAAACACATAAAACAAAAGCAACAAATAAAGTCCATCACATTATACAAGGCATGTTTACCCTAAAAATTTAATCCTCAAAGGCCTACCAGAATAAAAAGGGCTTTACCTGGCTCTGGAAATACAGTGAGGAGGAGGCCAGCCTAACCTATCTGGGAAAGAAGTTCAAGAGCTGAAAAGGCCTTCTCCTGTGTTCCCACCAAATATATGTGAAGGTGGTGGAACTCAGAAGATCTCAAAACATAGGCAAGTAACCTGAATGAGCCACATAGGGCTTTATAGAGCATCAACAGCATTTGAATTGCACCTTGAGTAGACAGCTGGAGCTGTTGCAACAAGGGTTCCTAGAACTAGTTCTAGTTAACAATTTGGCTACAATTCTTTGGATCAGCTGATGTTTCCAAACACTCTTCAAAGGAAGCCCCACAGGTTGAAAATCTCTCTAGAGCTGAACCAGGAGATGATAATGTACTACTTTGACAGAGCAGAGAACCTGCTTTCAGTCCCTCCCCGACTCTTCAAAATGGCAATCGCTTTCTTAGCCCCTGGGTGAGCAAGCAGCCCACCTGTTTCTCCCATTGTCCACAAAGGAAGTTAAATGTGGAAGCCACAGATTCTCATATTGATGTGTGATTTCTTTCTCCTCCCCTGCCAGGTGGCTCAGACCATGGCTCCTTTGCTCCAGACCTTCCTCTTCGCCTGCTTTGTGGACATGATCCAAGCCAAGATCTTTGGTCGCTGTGAGCTGGCCCATGTGCTACAGGACAATGGGCTGGATGGATATGAGGGTTATAGCTTGGCCAATTGTGAGTGCCGCTCCTCAGTGGAGAACAAAACTGAAGTGCATAGAGTATGAGAAGAGTACATGCTGGGGGTCTTTTCAAAATACAATTCTAATAGCTGTAGTAATGGTATTACGGATGGACAAAGCACCCACCTACCCACTTCGCTTCAAGTCAGGGGAGTGGAGTATAGCCCCATACTGTATTCACCCCAAAGAGCATTTTTCAGGAAACAAGGCTCCATCCCATTTTTAGAAGGAAAAAAGAAAACCTTTTTGAAAAATGTTTTGTCCCAAAGGACTCCAAACCTCAGAATGCTCCCACCCTATTTTAGATCCAGGAGTGGTGTTTTTTCTTCTTCTTTACATAGGAAATGTAGCGGACATTTATTGGGAGAGGAGGCTGGGTGGGCTATGTGGCCTTCCTGGATCCACTCCGAAACCAGTGTGACTCCTCAGCCCCTGAGGGTTACCCATTCTTGTTTTAGGTAAGATGATTCCTTTTGAATTTTTGGGAGGTATAGCTAGTACATGCTTAGTATGTACAATGGTTGGTCATATGAAAAAACAGCAGGTTGGTCAGAAATTCAAGTGCTTTCGAAGAATATGCTCATGGACTGGAAAACTTCTCCCTCTGGCGTCCCAAGTGGATTTTGCAGGGTACTTGTGATTTATACTCAGAAACTAAGCAGGGCCAGCCCTAGTTAGTACCTTAGTGGGAGTCACCAATAAATACCAGTGCTGTAGGCTATATTTCAGAGGACAGAACTGGCAAAACCACCTCCAAGTATTCCTTGCCTAGGAAAACCTAATGCAATTCATGGAATCACCATAAGTCAACAGGCAACTTGGGCTGCATTCACACTGGAGAAATAATAGAGTTTGACAAGACTTTAACTGCCATGGTTCAATGTTAAGGCTAAATGTCTCACAAAACTACAGTTCCCATTGAGCCACAGAAGTTAAAATGGTGTCAAACTGGATTATTTCTGCAGTGTGGATACAGCCTCCAAAGCACATACACACAATCAAGGGTTATGCAAGCATAACTACTTTTCATGACAAGGAAGTAGCTATCCAGTACCAGCTGAACCCAAAGGGTGCTCAACAATGGCTCTTTTTCATCCTGGAGAGAAGTGACCAGTGGGGTCCCACAGGGATCTGTCCTGGGCCCAGTGCTATTCAATATCTTTATCAATGACCTGGATGACAGAATTGGGAGCATACTTATCAAATTTGCAGATGACACCAAATTAGGGGGAATAGCTAATACCCCAGAGGACAGGATGAAGATTCAAAATGACCTGAATAGACTAGAAAGCTGGGCCAAAGCTAACAAAATGAAATTCAACACAGAGAAATGTAAGGTATTGCACTTAGGGCGGAAAAATAAAATGCACAGATATAGGATGGGTGACACCTGGCTGAATGAAACTACATGTGAAAGGGATCTAGGAGTCCAAGTAAACCACAAGTTGAACATGAGTGAACAGTGTGATGCGGCAGCTAAAAAGGCCAATGCTACTTTAGGCTGCATCAATAGAAGTATAGTGTTTAGATCAAGAGAAGTAATAGTGCCACTGTATTCTGCTTTGGTCAGGCCCCACCTAGAATATTGTGTCCAGTTCTGGGCACCACAATTCAGAAAGGACATTGAGAAACTGGAGCGTGTCCAGAGGAGGGCGACTAAAAGGGTGAAAGGTCTGGAAACCTTGCCCTATGAGGAATGACTCAGGGAGCTTGGGATGTTTATCCTGGAGAACAGAAGGTTAAGAGGTGATATGATAGCCCTGTTTCAATATTTGAAAGGATGTCATATTGAAGAGGGAGCAAGCTTGTTTTCTGCTGCTCCAGAGAACAGGACCCGAACAATGGATGCAAGCTACAGGAAAAGAGATTCCACCTGAACATTAGGAGG
>NC_056523.1:186771863-186894607 GCF_019175285.1 Sceloporus undulatus | reverse complement strand
TTCTTGCATGGGGTTAAAAGAGCGGCTTACCTTTCCTGAATTCAGTGTTAATTCAGGAGGCAGCCGGTTCCTATCACACATACCACCAAATCGCTGCCGGGTCCATGCTGGATGCAGCCCGGGTCGTCTAAGCCATTTTGGAAACTTCCATTTTTGAAAAGAGGCAGCAGAAACAGCTTAAACGACCCAGGCTGCATCCAGTGGCAATTTATTTGTGATAGGAACCGACTACCTCCCGAATTAGCACTGAATTTGTGAAAGGTAAGCTGCTCTTTTAACCGCATGCGATAGAGTCCAAAGTCCCTTCCCCTTTTGACTGCATATCCAAGAATTTCCCAGCTGGCTTTGCCATCTAGGGGATTATTGGAAGTGCAGTCCAAAAAATAAAATAAAATAAAACGAGGAAGGAACTTTTCCAAACAGTGAGTAATGAAAACCATAACTATTCAAAGGGCTGGAAGCTGGTCTTACATAATTCTAAAGCAAGTGTTGGGCATCTTGTGCTTGCATTCCACCTCCCAAGAAACATCCCAATGTTTTTGGTTATGAGTTATGACAGATCTTTTTGAAACAATTGCCTGCAAGGTACCACGTGCCTTTTTAAAATAACCTCCCCCCTTGCATCCCTGATCAGGAATGTTGCCATTCAGATGAAGAAAGTATGCTACACCAGCCCCATCTGCTGGCCATTTACATTAGTGCTCACTATCTCCTTGGTCCAAAACACACTGCAGAAATAATCCATTTTGAGGTCGCTTTAACTACCATGGTTCAGTGTTAGGGAATTCTGGGACTTCTAGTTTATTGTGTCACCAGAGCTCTCTGACAGAGAAGGATAAATGCCTCACAAACCTGCAGAATTCCCTAGCACTGAGCCAGGGCAGTTAAAGCGGTCTCAAACTGGATGATTTCTGCAGTGTGTTTTGGACCCCTAAGTGGGTGACAGTCAGATTCTTCAAAGGCTTTGATCCAGACTAACACAGATATGCCTTTGCATTCATTCCCACAGAAGCAAAGCCAATGGTTTTCTTAACCATAAATACTTTCCAAATGGTCCCCCCTTCTCTACAAGGATGAGTAGTTTGTGAAGTTTTGTTATACTATTCTGGCTCATGATCTTCTATCCTGCTCCACCTGTTTCTCCATGCGGGAGCAACAGCGGCCCTGAAACAGGCCATTACTTTCTGCTGCAGCCCAGCAGAGCCAGTCCTGAGACAATGGACTGGGGATTGGTCTCTTTTTGCCCCACTGGAAAATATAATAAACTCTATCTGGTGTTTGCTCCGTCTCCCAAAGGGGTGAAAGAAAAACCAGTCATGGCTCTTTCTACCTGTTCCTTCCCCAATCCTTACAAGATTTTATGGTGACCCTAAAGGCTATCCTATGTTTTCCTCTTGGCATCCTAATCATGTTTTTTTCTCTGCAAGATTTGTTCAGAGGAGGTTTGCCACTGCCCTCTCCTGAGGCTGAGACAGTGTGACTTATCCAAGGTCACCCAATGGGTTTTATGACTGAGATGGGAATTGAACCCTGGTCTCCAGAGTCACAGTCTCACAATCAAACGCAATGCTATATCACACCAGTTCATGGATGCTGTAGGCTACCAGAGGAAGGAATTGATAACCTCCCTCAAGTATTTTGTGCCAGGAAAATCCTACGAAATTTATGGGGTTTTCAGAAGTTGGCAGGTGGGCTGAAGGCATGTTTGCACACAATATAGCATGGTGCCTAAACATCCTAAAGGGACCAGATCCTATTTGACCTTATGAAGCTAAGCACAGTCAGCCCTGGAGAGGAATTGGATGGGAGAGCGCCAACAAATACCAGGGGCTGTAGGCTCTGTTTCAAAGGAAGGAACTGACAAAAAAATTCTGACTATTCCTTGCCTAAGAAAATCCTAGAAAATTCATGGAGTCAGCATAAAGTCGACAGGCAACTTGAAGGCACAGACAGACATACAAGAATGGATATTTTTTGGAAGAAGCATGGATTTTTTGGTCTTGTATTTTTGTTTTGGACATTCATTTATACAGTATCCAGTTCAGGAGAGGAGGCCCTGATTCTTATCTCTTTCTTCTGAAACCTGATGGAATGGCAAGGGCCAGGGAGACTGTGTTTACAATGGCTTCCATGCAAAGCAAAGACCCCTCTTGCATTCAGCCTGCTTTTATTACAGCGGTTCCAATGGGGATAAAGGTGGGAGGGATGAACTGGCAATCTGGCAGCTTTCAGCCACTGTGGCGTGCCATGAAATGTCTGCAGGTGTACCGCAACAGTGAGCAACAAGTCAATAATGGGAAGTGCTGTGCAGGTTGAAAGCCACTGTGATAGACTGAGTATTCCTTGCCTAAGAAAACCCTATGAAATTAATGGAGTTGCCATAAGTTATAAGTGAGTTAAAGGCACACATCTATACACATATACATACACACAGACAGTGTTCAGGTTGGTAATTCTACCTAGGCTTTGGCCTTAGGACTAGTCTTCTAAACAAAATATGTGGAGAGATCCTGTAGCACCTTTGAGACTAACTGAAAGAAAGAAGTTGGCAGCATGAGCTTTTGAAGACTTATGTCTACTTCCTTAGATGCATTAGATACATTTGAAGAATGCATCTGTAATGAATCTGAGAAAATAAATTTAAATACAGTATATGAAAGTACATGCTGTCAACTTCTTTCTTTCAGTTAGATTAAGTATGTGTGATAGCCCTGTTTAAATACTTGAAGGGATGCCATATTGAGGATGGAGCAAGCTTGTTTTCTCCTGCTCCAGAGAACAGGAACCAGAGCAATGGATGCAAGCTGCAGGAAAAGAGATTCCAACTCAACATTAGGAGGAACTTCCTGACAGTGAGGGCTGTTCGACACTGGATTATGCTGCTTTGGAGTCTCCTTCCTTGGAGATCTTTAAACAGAGGCTGGATGGCCATCTCTCGGGGATGCTTTGACTGAAAGTTCCTGCATGACAGAATGGGGTTGGACTGGATGGCCCTTGTGGTCTCTTCCAACTCTAGTATTCTGTGATTCTATGATTCTTTCCATTAGTCTCAAAGGTGCTACAAGATCTCTCTACATACTGATTTTACAACTAGCATGGCTATATCTTTGAATTCTCCCTTCCAAACAATGCTCATATTATTTATTCAGCAGGGACTGTGCCCAACATTCATATCTTGTTTTTTCTTTATACTTTCTAGATTTTCTGGATCCAGATCTTGTGGATGATATCCGTTGTGTCAAGAGGATTGTGAAAGATCCCGAAGGCATGAGGATCTGGTATGAGAACAACCTATGTTAGCCACCCACAGATGAGTAGATTCTCATGTGCTGACCACCAAGCACCTCTTGCCCTGGATTAGCATAGCCTTCATTAGCCCATTGGGATCCCTGTTCTCTTCTATGTTTTTAAAAAAGATTGTCAGTTTTTCTCTAGCCCTGTTCCTGTGTCTTTTGTAGCAGCCTGACATGTTGGTATTAAACTGCTAAAGCTGTTGCTGCTGTGAAGGTCCACTTTGACAAAATGCTACACCAGGACCCATTCCACACCACACACAGTGCTATGATTCCACTTTAACTGCCATGGCAACATCCTATTGAATCGTGGGACTTGCAGTTGAGGGAGTGGCATTTGGACTCCTCAGCCAGAGCACTCCTCTGGTGCCTCTGTCCAAACTATAAATCCCAGGATTCCATACAGTGGAGCCACGGCAGTTCAAATTGGATTGTATCAGTTTGTGAAGGAAAAAAAAAAACATCTGTACAAAACCCAACCCAATCCAACCAAACCCAACCCTACTCCATGTTTTCTTCTGCAGAATAATTCACCTGGAAACTCTGGGATATTCAAACCCCGGGAGAAAACCATACAGAATCTTGCTGCTCTGTTTTTCTTCCCAACAGGGCCTCCCAACTATTGGGAAACTCGTTTTCTGAATGGGAAATTAGTCATCATCATCATTTTTATATCATCTTTATATATAAGATCTCAGGATGGCAGATGGTAAAACCAACCAAATATAGTCAAAACAACATAAAAATTAAAATAATTTTAAAAGGTTAAGAACATATTAAACAGTTAAAGAATAAAAAGGCAAATTAGGTTAAAATAATTTGAAATGCATTGAGGAATTTTTTTATAAATCAATTAGACCCCCCCCCCCAAAGTTTTCATAAGCAGCCATGTTTTTTACTTGATGCAATGTTGGTGCTAATCAGGCTTCCAAGGGGAGGATGTTCCATACCTAAGCAAGAATATTCTTTCTATCTGTGCATGTGCAAAGTATCAGCATGGGTTCCAGCATAGTGGTCAGTAGGAAGCCTGTCCATGTATGCAAAGGAGAGTAGAATTTATGGACCCTATTTAATCCATATTTAATAGCTGTGTCAAATAAATTTCCCCAGTGCATAAGGCACCAGATCCCACCCGATCTAGGTAGCTAAGCTGGGTCATCCCCAGTTAGTACTTAGATGGGAAATCACCAATGAATCCCAGGTGCTGTAGGTTATACTTGAGAGAAAGGAATGGGCAAAACCACCTCTAAGTCTTCCTTGCCTAAGAAAACCCTATGAAATTCATAGGGTCACAGTAAGTTGACAGATGACTTGGTGTATCTGGCGACACCATTAATTTCATAGGGTTTTCTTAGGCAAGGAAGACTCAGAGGTGGTTTTTACCAGTTCATTCCGCTGAAATATAGCCTACTGCACTTGGGATTCATTGGTGGTGATCAGAGAAACAGAATTTGCTGAAATTATCAGGTCTTCACCATTTGTAAAAGCCATGACCCTACCTGTCTAATCTGTACCTGAAGCCAGAGGTTAGAAAGGCAAGACTCATAAACTGAGCCAGGGAATGCAAATGCAAACCTGTCTGAGGCAGATCAGATCTATTATGGAAAGCACTCCACTCCAAGACAAGATCCATGTGCCATCTGGTCTTGTGTGTGCTTACTCAGAAAGAATTCCCATTCATTCATTGGTACTTACTCTCTAGTAAGGATGTATTGGAAGAACTGTTTCTCTGTTCCTATTGATTTCAGTAGTGTGTGTGTCATTCCTGCTTGGATTATGGCAAATCGTTTTGTTCTATATGTGGTCCTTAGAGTAGCAAAATCCCTGCATAATGTATACATTTGTCTTTGGGGAAAATGAATTGTACTGAGTCATTTTCTCTTTTTGATCTCCTTCCTGCAGGGATGAGTGGAAAAAGCACTGTGAAGATCAAGACTTAGCGCACTGGGTGAAGGGGTGTAAGGTGTGAAAACGCACGTGTCTACAATCCCTCTGCCCTCTGAAATTATAAATGATTTTTTAAAAATTATTTCCAAATGCATTTTATATTGGATGTTATCCCTGATTATTTATTCAGTTCCATAGATTGAAGAGAAATATTCCCATTCTTCTGTATCCCCTGTGGTGCATGTTGGACCTCTGTCTACATGGCAGATTGGGTTGATAGGTGCCAATAGTGGTGGGACACTCCTTAACACAAATAGAAGCTCTGTGTGTGCTGGAATTTTCTTCAGGCAAAAAATCCCAGCATTTACCTTCAAATTAACTTGCCCTGCCTGTGTTTAGTAGGTGAGTCTTTCCTCAACATTGTTGTGGTGGTTGTGGTGTGGTGTGGTCATTTCTGATTTATGGCAACCCAGAGGATGGTAATGGCAAACCCCTCTGAAGAAACTTGTCAAGAAAATGCCATGATACACTGTAGGGTCGCCATAAGTCAGAAATGACTTGAAGCCACACAATAACAAACAACAAGGTGACCCTATCTTAGTGTTTTCTTGGCAAGATTTGTTCAGAAGGGGGTTGCCATTGCCCTCCTCTAGAGCTGAGAGTGTGTGATTTACCCAACATGACCCAGTGGATTTCCATGGCCAAATGGAGATTTGATCCCTCATTTCCAAGAGTCCTAGTCCAACACCCAAAGGAGTACACCATACTGGCTTTGGACTAGAGCAACATGATCATATACTGGGTAATCACAGCTACTAGGTGGGCTCAAGCAGCACAGGGGTGGGAAATAATTGCCCCTCCTAGAAATCTGTACATCAGCTGCTATAATCCCTTCCTGACACAGGGATTATGGGCCTTGTGGTTGAACAGCATTTAGAGGGCCAAAGATTCCCCACCATTCCCCAATATGGTAATTAGTCACTGACAAGATAGATTCTAATTGGTAGAAACTGGCTATCTTCCATTCATGTCAGTGCAGAATTTGTCACCCAACAAACAACAGAGTTCAAACACAGCAATGATATGAAGGCAACTTTATTGTGCACTACCAAAAAGATATGAGGGTATACAGTTCTGTATACGAAAAAGAAAGGTACAGAAGAGGCTCCCTTTACTCCCCTTAGCATGGGTTCAGGCTCTGCTCAGCCACAGCTCCTGAGGACTCATGGTGTATGGAGCACTTGACAGGCATTTTGGAACTGAGGAGGTCTTTAGAGATGCTCAGGACACTGCTGGTGCTGTAGGAGCCATCCTTGTTCACAATCACTTGGCCAGGTGTCACTCCCTCGGTTACATCATTTCCAGCCATGTTCCATTTGATCTCCAGAATCCCTGGGTAGAATTGCTCAACTATGCACAAGGCATGGACTGCAGAAGTGCTGGTTGTTTGGGAAATGTCAGACAAGAGAGTGACTGATGAGGGTGCCCTTACTGAATTTCCTGGGGAAATGAAAGCAATTCAGAATGAGTGGATCAGATAGGATCCAGGAATCTTGCCATTTTCTCCATGGGACCATAACTTGATGGCTTCCTGAGTCGTACTACTCCCAGGATTTAGTGCTGGGACCAGACTTTTTGTGTTGAGATGGGGAGAGACAAATGAGGAAAGTTGACTGGTGTGGTGATTATCCCCAATACTCATAAGTGGCTCACTGCCAATACTTCTTGACAAAGACTCCCTCCCTCAATCACACACACACACACACACACAGACAGTATTGTTGTTATGTTCCTTTGACTCTACTCCAATTTATGGCAACCATCTCCTAGGACTTTCTTGGCAAGAGTCATTTAGAGGGGCTTTGCTATTGCTTTCCTCTGACGCTGAGAGCATGTGATGTGTCCAGGGTTACCCAGTAGGTTTCCATGGCTGATCAGGTATTTTAATTCTAGTCTCCTGGCATCCTGGTACAACAATAAGGGCTATATCATGCTGTCTCTGTACAAATACTTACTCGATTCCCCATTATTCATAGAAACACAGGGCCCGTACAGACAGGCCAAAGACCTAAGGACTGGACCACAGCTTTGGCACAGCTTCTGGCCTCTTAGGACACATGCATCATTTAAACAGCATACCTCCAACATGACCCAAAGCAGCTTTATTTTTGCCTGTCTGTACAGGACCACAGCCACCCTTGCAAATATATATGTGTAAAGCCATCCCCCAAGATAGTCTTCAGATCTCCCCACCTCTTTCCTCATCTCCAGCAATCCTCTCTAGCCAACCCACCATCTTTGTACACCCTGCGATACTCTTTTTGCAGGTTCCACTATCCTCTAGTCCTTAGACATTTACCTACACACACACACTGCCATTTCCAAGACAATTTTTTTATCTCCACACTTTCTCTTTAACTGCAACACTAATGGGTCCCACACCCAATATCCCTCTACACCAGGATTGTTTGTTCAGTATTGCCCCAGACCTGGAGTTTTTTGGGGCCAAAACCTGAGACATAAGGACAGCCCTGGTGAAGTTAATATGCATTCAGTACTAACCAGAGTTGCTCATAGTTTGTCATTAAAATACACACACACACACAGAGAGAGAGAGAGAGAGAGAGAGAGAGAGAGAGAGCAGTTGGGAAATGAAGGAATTTTGTCTGTAGTTGAAGAGGCTGTTTCCAGATTAAGGTGAAGGGATTATCGCCTATGTAAGGAGGTGGAATAAGTAACCTTTGATTTTTTTTAGGAGATTACTGCACAGTTTTAAAAAACAATTTACCGCTGCTGAATTCAATTCAAATTTGGGATATATCCGGATTTTATCGCACATATTTTTGCCACCGATTCTGCTGGTGGCTCCCGTCTTTGAAAAGAGGCCGGCTGAACTTGGATTCTAGCCGGATGTTACCCAGGATGCACCCACCTGGCGGTGCTGGCTGCAGAAATGCATAAGATAAAATTTAGATGTATACTGAATTCGAATTGAATTTGGCGGCAGTAAATCGGTTTTTTAAACTGTGTGATTTTGCTTCTAGACAGAAGGTAGATGTGAGCTGAGGGTGACCCCTGATGCCGCTATAACTGAGGAGAAAGGAAGAAGCTAGTTAAGCAAATATATAGATTATGCTGGCTATTTGCCATAACAAATGAAATCAAAATGAAAATATATAGAACCCCTGGAAAGGCTTTGTACACAGGAGTAAGACATCAATTATGTTGTGCAAAATGTAGCAAGTTGCTGCTTTCCTAAACTGAGTTGGAGATTTGCACATGGGTTTTTCCTCTTGCTGAAATTAGGAAATTTCCACCCTCATCACTTATGTGGTAATGACTCAGGAAAACAGGAGATTTTGGGCCAGACCCTGGAACTGGTAATCCTACTCTACATCAAAGAAACCTTTTTACCACTCAGATTATTCTCTAGTTCCCAAGTCTCTTTCTTATCCCCCTCCAACTCTGTCCTCTATCCAGCCTCCCTCTATGCCCATACGATTCTCCAGCTCCCATGTCTGCTGTCCCCAACTAAAAATCTCTAGATGCAGGTATCGCTGCTCCCTCCTGTTCTTGTGTTAGGAACCCTCTGCTGGCAGGAAAAGAAAAAATCACTGGAAAGCAGCCAGTGGACCTTTCATAGTTTCAACATTTTCTAAAGGTCTACACCGTTCAAGCTTCAGATTTTTGTTGTTGTTAATGATTGTAACTGGTTTAATAAATCTCTAGTAATAAATGTCTCAGACAGCCAGTGTGATATAGTGGTTTGAGCATTGGATTCTGGGAAACCAGGGTTCAAATTCCTGCTCAGTCATGGAAATCTACTGGGGCATTGCTACTCAAAATGGTGGTCCATGGATGGATGCCAGATGCCAGGACCTCAGCTGCTAGTCTCTGTAGAGTTTCCAGTAAATGAGGAACCATATGTAGTCAATTGTCATAAATCTAGTACCAGTCCCTGGCATCATATGAGCTGAAAATTTCTGATCCCCTGCATCAGATAACTAAATACCCCATTAACTATAAACTCTAGGATTTGATAGGATGGAGTTGTGCAGGGTTAAAGCTATGAGGGGAACTGAAACCATTGTCCCTCCCAAACAAGAATCCTCTCCCCATTAAGTTTTCTTCACTCCCCAAATTTCTAGTATTGCAGATAGTGAAACACACATACAATATGGTTCATACCTATTACATTTGCTGTTATTCACATTCTCTTACTAATTTTGCCTACCTGCTTTCTGGAAACCTAAACTGTATTTCTAAATATGCAAGTAAAGTGTTAGCATTATCATACAAGACTTTAAAACTGCAATTAAAGTTGCAGAATAGCATTTTCCCCCCAAAATAATTATTGCACGGTTTTGTCTCTGTCTCATCACTGCTGTGCCAGCGAATGTTTTTTGAGCATCCCTTTTCATTGATGGGGAAAACCTGTCAATAAGCTCCCAATTATGCTGTTTTTCCATTATTCCACAGGTGCTCTAATTGTGCCATGTAAAAACTGCCTTAGAAAAGAACGAACAATGAATGCTCAAGAGATAACCATGAGACAGATTTAAACACCCCTTTTCTGGGTGTTCAGGCTTTTATGAGTTTTGAGTTCAAATTTCATTGTGCCTTTGGGAAAGAGGGTGGGAAAAAACACATGTTGCCTGTGTACAATCTCATGTTCAGCCTCAACTGAGCTCCCAAAGCCAGTTTGACAAAGCATAAATAGAACATGGTATACAGTACAGTCGGCCCTCCACATTTGTGGCTTTGACTTTTGCGGCTTTGATTCGTCACATATTTAATATGCTCTCCCTAGGAATCTTGAGGTCCTCCAGTGTGACTATATGGCCAACTTTCACTAGACTTTGCCCTGGAGGGCCTAGAGATTCCTAGGGAGAACACTTGTTAAGGCATTTGTAGGTTCTCTAGCACAGTTTTATGGTCAGCTTCTGGCAGATGTTGACCACAGAGTTGTGCTGAAGGACCTAGAGATTCCTAGAGAGGTGAAAATAACAGTGTTTTTGCAATAGCCCTAGCAAATATGGATAGCCCATTGTAGTTCTTCCTGCATTCTGCTATTTCAAGAGTGCAAGCTAGCATCACCCTTGATAACTGAAATATCCCTCTCCATGGAAAGCCCTTCTCTTAGCAAGGTCATCTTGACAATAACCCTGAAATGGTTGCAGCGCAGTTGATTGCTGCCATCATCCCCATGCTGTAGACATGGGTGAGGCTGGAGCATGGCATCTTTCTAAAGCTACCAAGCTGACCCATTGCAGAGGTAAAACTGGAAATTTTTTGGGAGCAGCACTAGGATGCCATGTTGCATGAGCTCCTTGACTCCTTCCACAAATGGATTTGGTTTTCTTTGCCACAATGCTCCAATGTTAAACCCAGGCTGTCTTATTTTGTTACATGGTATTGTTACTCACCTCCTTTGATGCTGAGCTGCGTCCCACTCCCTGAGACAGCAATGCTGAAATAGTTTGCTTCTGCCATGCACCAGTAGGTTGCACTGTCTTCTGTGCGCACCCCCTGGATCTGCAGCACATAGGCATTGGCACCGGCATCTCGGATGGGCACAAAGCGAGCATCAAACTGAGAGCTTCGTTCTATCTGACCATTGATGGAATGCTTCAGCACAAAATCTGGCCGGGCAGCTGGCTTTTGCTGGAACCAGAAGACATGGTAGTCTTGGATCTTGCCCTTTTCCAGGGGACACTTCAGAATGGCAGTGCCTCCCTCAGCAAATGAGGCCTGTGGCAGCTGGGTGGGTACAGGCTGGAAAACTCCACCTGGGGATAAAGATGTCAGCATTTAGAGGTCATATACAAGAGGTCTTACAAGAACTGCACTGGCTCCCAATTTCCTTCTGAATTCAATTCAAGGTGCTGGTTGTGATCTGCAAAAGCCAAAACAGCTTAGGTAGGGCACCCAAATGTCATAACCACAAAAGAGGACAAGACAAAATATAAAACATTCAAGAAAAATGTAGGACATTACCAAATAAAAGCTAAAAACACAAACATAAGTATAAATTCATGTCACATGGTTTATTTACAGCTATATTGCATATACTATATTTTATCATGTACTCAACCATATTTTTCTGCTGAACATATCTTTGTTAAACTGCCTTGTTGGCTTGTGATATACTTAATTATGAAACTCTGAGCAAAACAATACTTAACATTTAGGACTGCTTTTTAAAAGATTGCTTTTGGAAGATTTTCGAGAGCATTTTAATGTTTTTTTTCCAAATGTTTCCGTCTTTGTATTGTTTTAATCGCCTTTATTTGTTCATCACCTTGGAAGCTTCTTTGAGCTAGGAGGTGATAAATGAACAAACAAACAAATAAATAAGGAGCCCTAGTGCTCAATGGTAATGCGGCCAAAGCGTTGTGAGTTCGAACCTGCAAGGCTCCAGGAGGACTCAGCCTTCCATCCATTTGTAGGTTGGCAAAAGGAGTACTCAGCTTGTTGGGGGCAACTGGCTAACCCATTGTAAACCGCTTAGAGAGTGCTTAGCACTATAAAGTGGTATAGAAATGTAAGTGCTATTGCTATTATTAATTATTATTATTCAATGCTATGTAGCATGATTTAGACTAAGTCATTATTAAGCATGGAACAGGCAAGAGTGTGAATGGAGAAATGAATGGATGGGTCTTTCCCTCTACCCTTTTGAGTTTATGCCAACCTTGACAGGTCTTCATATCATCTTACTCTTTCTAAACTGTAAATGTTCTTGTTGACTCGTTCCAAATAAAGAGACTAGAAACATCCAGATTCTACAAAACATCCTTACAGCCTTGTTCTCTCTAGCCTAGGAAAATGTTTTGGCTGGGTTTTCCCCCTTGTTTTAGAGACTCTTTAACTGCAGATCCTACATCAGCTAATCATTCTATAAACACAGAGATCCATCTCACTCTCTCATTTTTGAGCTATTAGGCCCTCAAGCAATGGGTGAGTCCAAGCATTTAGTGCAGTGGTTGCTAACCTTTTCAATGCCCCACATTCCTAGGAGATAAACCCCATACAAACTAACATCATATTGGAGTTTAATTGCTAATTTTTGAACCTCAAATTGAGCTATATACAAGACTGCGGGCGATCAAACTGAATTGTAAAAAAGCTTTCAACTCAGTGCAAATCTAAATTGAGCTATTTGATTCTAATTTATTCAGAGAAAATTGAGTGATGACTCGTGACTCGTCACTCAGGGACACAAGCGACTCTTTGTCACACACCCCTAAAATTACATCTCTCACCCCGTGACGTTGTGGGCACCCAGGTTGGGGACCCCTGCCTTAGTGTCTGTCGAGTGTCAATCAATCAATTGAACAGCTGTAAAATCCAGCATTACTGTCCTGGCATATGTTTATAAGACATTAAACATTTTCTATGTATCGTATGTATCGAAAGCTTTATTTTAATTTAATGTTTTCTTAAAAAACAGGGAACAAAGAAACAAAGAAAAGAGTCGTGCTAACATATTTCATAACCAATATAGTCCAATACTTCTTCCCTTCCCATTTCCAAATAAAGCCCCCACCGTCTCTCCCCCAATATATGTATTCCCTGCAAGGTTGACATCATTTTACAACAGAGCTACTAACAGAACATATATTCTTCTCTGTAATTGCATAGTATTTGGTGTACATTCCACTTCTCATATCAAACCTTTTAACTGCAAATTCATATATAGGCTATGCTTTTTATATAACTCAGTATTGTTATAATTATTTTCCTTCATAATAGTTATCCATCTCATAAACATAACTTTTCAGCGTATTCCATTATTACATCCATATATAATCTAAAATGTATTTATCAAACAGTTCCCCCGTCCTATCTCATTATCAGGATATTCTTATTTAAATTCTTCCTTTGTTCTCTAAAATATATTATTGTATATGTTACCTACGGCGTGCTTCTCTATCTGTTACAAGGTATATTTTCCATTTAATGGGTCCATGTCTTCTCACAAAATTTTATTAATGATTTTGAGTCAGTCTTCTTTCCATGTCTGAATAGATTTCCCATTGATAAAAGCAGTTAGTCTGTCCATCTCCATCATGTCTAAACATTTTGTTAACCAGTCATCCATTGCTGGTATTTCTTTATCTTTCCATCTCTGGGCAATGCTATTCTTATGGCCGTTATCAGATATAAAATGCATTTTAGATGTTTTCTCTGCTCTCTTCCTTCTACCATGTTCAAGAGGAAACATTCCAGGTCCATTTTAATTGTTATTTGTAATATTACTCGCAAAAGCTTATGAACCTCTATCCAAAATTTTCTTGTTATTGGACATGTCCACCAAATATGGTAAGAAGTTCCATCATTTTGGCCACATTTCCAACATGTACCTTTCTCTTTCTTGTATAGTTTTGCTAGTTTTTTGGAGTTAGGTACCAATGATGGGTCATCTTCTAAAAGTTTTCTTTAATGTCTATACTAAGCATAAACTTCAGATCCTGACCCCAAACTTTTCCCCATTTTTCCAAAGCTGGTCAATTTTTAGTGGAGTTACTGGGAGCAGGAACTCCTCTCCACTGGGCAGTGAAGAAGGCTGACAGGAAGAGAAATGCTGCATATGTCATGGGCTGCCAAAAATATGAATAAATGGGTCTGAGAACAAATCAAGCCCGAACTCTCATTAAAAGTCAAAATGAACAAATTGAGGCTATTGTACTTTGAGCATGTCATGACTCACTGGAAAAGATGCTAATGCTGGGTAATGTGGATGGCAGTAGGAAAAGAGGAAAAGAGGACAGCCATGATATAGAGTGGATCAAGGAAACCGTGATCAGGAGTTTGAAAGACTGTAGATGACCAAGACTCCTGGAGGTCTCCCATTCATAGGGTTGCCATAAGTCAACCTTGGCTTGATGACAATTAACAATAACAGCAAACACTAAAAGTGTATAGCAGGGTTGGGAAATGTGGCCCCACTGTACCAACCTTTCTCAACCATTTCCATGGAGTGGGCATTCTTGGCACTACAGGAATTCAACTGAGGGTGCCAGAGGCAGAAAATTAGTCTCCACACCTGTTATAGTTGTCTACCGTTGCATAGGGCTCTTGGACATCAACTCTTCTTTTCCCAGTCATTTTTAGTGGCCCAAGGCATATTCTTAGTCTTCCTAGCTTGGCATCTAATTATGCATTATAGTACTGTACTCACCATGGATGGATAAAGCCAATGAGAGGCAGAGCAAGATCATGCGGGACCTCATCCTTCTCAGCTTCGGTGTGGGATATGTCATGAAACAGCGTTGCAGTTCAACAGAGAGCACTTTTCATGCACCCTTCACACACACACACACACACAGAGCACACCTTGCTTTATGACTACCGTGGCCATTTGCAAGCATTTGCTTACCGGCCCATTACTGTTTTGGAGTTCTGGCAAAATAGCTCAATGATTGGCTAGAGTTGGGTATCTGGAAAAAGATAGGCAGTTTCATACTATGCATATTATATATATATATATATATATATATATATATATATACACACACACACACACACACACACACACACACACACACTGCGCAAGGGTGATTATAGCTCCCTGGGCGAATTTTGTCAATAATGCTGAGGCTAATATATCAATTTAAAAAAACCACCATCACCCCAAAACATACTGGGATTAGATAACTGGGTGTGGCTGTAATAATATAACTGTAATCATCTGTTTTATTCTGTTTTGAGAGTTTATTTCTGGGGGATGGGGAAATGTGATAGGTTTGATCAGCTATATATTCAGTGGGTCTATTTTAACTGAACTAGCAATTGAATTTAAGCCATCAATCTTGCAGATAATGTTCTTACACAAATAGACCTCTAAGGAGTTTATCGCATTGGCTTCACTCCCATGATAGACACAGGATGTAACTTTGTGAAGGCGGATCTTATTGCATTTCCCCATCACCATGGAGTACGCAGCCCGTTTGCAACCCAGGCTTCTCCAAGCTCCTTCTGCATCTTTTCAAGAATGTCCCCCCCCCCCCAATTCTTGAAAAGATGCAGCAGAAGCAGCCCAGGTTGCAAACAGGCTGCATACTCTCCAGCAATGGGGAAGTGTGATAAGATCCACTTTCTTAAAGTTACATCCCATGTCTATCGCGGGAGCAAAGCCAATGTGATAAACTCCTATGCCAGATGGTAAAACGAAATGATTGAATTACATTTCACCAGGAAGTTGAGCTCCATGGATGCTTCCAAATGGAGGACTCCTAATAGTTTGTTGTTGTGTGCCATCAAGCAATTTCTGACTTATGATGACCAGGGGCATCACTGCAGGCCACACCAGAAGGCACCACTGCTCCCCAAACATCTGCCTTTTTGAGCAGAAAAGGGCTCTGGTGTTTGTCTGTGTCCCTTTAAAATGCTGAAGAGACAGTGTGAGTGGGGCTCAATGAGAGGAGAAAGACAAGGCTCTAGGTTTTTTTTAAATGTAAAATGTTAAGAGGTTTTTTTAAAAATCAATTCCTTTAAAAATATTCTTTTTAAATATTCTTTTTAAAACATCACATCTTACCAAATGTTGACTTTAACCACATGAAACTATATGCATGTACATACATTTAGGCTGTGTTTATGATGTTGTCTTTTAAAGGTATACTTTTAATTTTGCTAGTTGTTTATGTCACAACTATTACCACTACTTTCAGTGATATACAGGATTTACTATTTATGAATACTATTAGTACAAAAAAAATTACTAAGGAGTCTATATGGGTATGGTATGGGGGGAAGTCAATGTTAACGGTATATCATGAGTTGCCACACCATGAGATACCCAACCCTACTGATGCCACTGATGGTGACCTTATCACCAAATTTTCCTAGCAAGATTTTTTCAGAGGGGATTTGCTTTTGCCTTCCTCTGAGCCTGAGAAAATGTGATTTGCCCATGGTTACCCAGTGGGCTTCCATGGCTGAGCATGGGTTTAAACTGTGGTCCTAGTCCAACATTGAAACCATTAAACCACGCTGGCTCCTGCAGAGTCAAACAGCAGAAGTCCAAAGACATCTTGCAGCTGTTCTGACTTTTTCTCCTTAACTGTTTTTTAAAAAGAAGAAGATAGAAATGTTGAGGGAAGGATTGTTACAAGCAAAAGTTGATATCATCTGGACCCCTGAAAAATTGCGCCAGTGAGTCAGGAGAACTGCTAAAAGGTTGCTTGAAAATGCCTCTCTCTTGTGGATTGAATGGGACAATGGGTCCCCCGCCCCACAGAGATAATACTACAGTGATGATCTGTTTTCTGAAGCAAGGATTTCTCTGTTATCATTCCTTGGAAGATGTTGTGTGAATGACTGCTGTTAAGAAGGTAAGTGTCACTGTCTGTACTTTCAGCCTTTAATTTCCTTCTGGACTCATTATTTACAGGAAGACACACATAAAAAGAGAAAATGTGTGTATAGTGCAATCCAGGATAACACTTAACACATCTGATTGTGTAGGCTGTAATCACATCACAGAACCTTACATCATAACACACATGGTAGCTTTTCAATTTTATTGTCTGAAACTATTTTTCCTGCTGAGATTCCCTCTAGAGGTGCTCAACTACACCTCCCAGCCAGTGTCATCATCTGGGATCTGGCAAGACAACTTACTCATTCCTGTGCGTGTCTGTCTACATATAATCAGGTTGTTTATCTTCTCATTGTGTCTTATATTCCAAAGAGACAATTTCCAAAGCAGTATTTAACTAAGTTTTAAATAAGTTCATCAAGCAGGGAAGGGAAAATGCAACTTATCACATCCATCCCATTCACTGAACATAACAAAATCCCTGCAACAACACCAGGGGTTAAGAGCTCATTCTCCACTCATCATTCACAAACTCATCACAGAAGCTGGGCAAGAAGATTCAGTAGGTTTGTTTTCACATTTCCAGAGATATAGGCATATTGGCACTGGCTTCACTAGGGCCTGCTTCCCCGCTATGTCTTGTATGTGTTGGAAAGAAGGCTGTTTCTGCAGAAACAAAGTTTCCTTGATATTGGAGATACAGTTTGTTCAGGTTATCTTCTAGTGTCCAGAAACACTGTTGTCCTTGCCAGAGAGGTGCTAACTTGAGAAGCTGTCATTTCCTTGGAAATGAATGAATTTAGAAGTTGCTGCTAATAGGATTACTAGAATTAAGACAAATTTAAGAACAGGTGATTTTCAGCTTTTGTGTTTATTTTGTCCATAAACATTGGTCAAAGATTGTTTGGTCAATACAAGATAATGTCTGCATGTATCACTCAAGAGCATTTTTAAATTATTGTTCTCTGGAACCAAACCACAGTGGACAACAAGTAACCCCGGTACTGTATCAAGAGTCAGCATGGTTGATTGTTGGACTATGACTCTGGAGACCAGGATTTGAATCCTGGTTCAGTCATGGAAATCCACTGGGTGACCTTAGGCAAATCACACTCTCTCAGCTTTAGAGGATGGCAATGGCAAACCCCCTCTGAAAGACCTTGCCTGTCAGAATCCACCTTCAGTCAGGCATTCAGGGTGTCTTCTGCCAGAGAGTCTCACATTGCCAAGAAAACCCTGTGATAGGTTTGCCTTTGAGTCACCATAAGCTGGGTACGACTTGAAGGGAAACAACAATACTGTATCACTAAAAATTGTTGATACATTGCTTTTTAGAGGAAAAGCTTTCCACATAACAATGAATTGCAAACACTAACTGACATGTAACAAATGACTCAGTGATCACGTGGACATGGTGCCAGACTTTACTGTGGACTGTGAGTTTGCAATCCACAATATTGGGCTTTTTGATGTTGTCTCATTTGATGTGCTGAATACATTTAACGCAGTAGGATTAACACTCTTAATTCATTACATTGTTACCTGAAGTCTCATAGATGCAGTTATCTAACACTCTCTTGAGAAGATGACTGAAACTATTACTAAAACACATCTTGGGCTTGTCTACATCTTCCAGAATACTCTGGAGTGTCCTTGGAGTAGTCTGGCCCTGAATTTGCCCCTTAACTGCTTTGTCTTGACATCATTTGGGAATGGAAAGAGAGTGAGTGAGATTTTAAAGCCATCTCACATTGTTAAAACCAGACTGTCCTCCTCTTCTGGTGCTTCTTGTGTTGAGATTTATTTCCCTGCCTGGAGACTCAGAGTTCCATGAGACTACAGCTGGTGCCCTGAGGTCCAACAACCCTCTATGGCACACAATACTGTCCCTTGGAATTTGTTACTAAAGGCGACCACCTCACTCTGTCTAGTGTTAGAGTCAGCCCTGCACACTTAAAACAAGATTTAGCAAAATTCTACAGAGGGTGTCTCACGTGCAGAAATCAAAGGCCAGGTTTTTCTTCCTGGTTGAAACTGTAGAGCAATACTGACGGAGGAAACACTTTGGGGATTTGAAGACACACTCCTTGGCTTCAAAGGTTGATGCTTTTATACCTCACACCATTGAGCTGCTTATGATGAGTTACTTAGCTGTGAAAGTTCCACCACATTAGCTTTAAAAGAAGGTGTGTAATAGAAATGAATCAAAATATGTGCAGGAGGCCTTCCTTGCGGTCACAATTGGCGAGCCAACTCTAGGGCTAGCAGATGTCAAAATGGAGTCTGACAGAGCAGATCTTTTATGAAATGAGGATCTTGTTTAGCCTATATGGCAAGATGGAGCTATAGCAGGACCTCTGGTCTAGTGACACGTCACCTACTACCCTAGTTTCTCCAAACTGACAAACAACATAACAGCTGAGCAGGTGATGGAGATGAGCCTCATTTTGGAACCTTAGCTGCTTTTCGGTTCCTCTAACCCAATGAATCGAGATCACTCTGGAAGGCATCTGAGCTAATTATAGGCCAGAGATGGGTGATTCTTACACACCTGGTCACTGTTTTTCTCAACTTGTTTTGCTCAACAGCTTAAAAACACCTAACCGCAAACCACTGGTACACTTGTGGGCCTGTCCTTATGGCTTCCAGGAACAGTAAGGCTGCCAGTGGTAAGGTACTAAATGCTTTGCTGTTCCGAAACATGGAGCTGGTATGTATGCAAGTATGTGGTGTAGTGGTTTGAGTCTTGGACTACAACTCTGGAGATCAAGGTTTGACCCCCCCCCCCAGCTTGGCCATGAAATGCACTGGGTGATCTTGGGCAAATCACATGCTCTCAGCCACAGAGAACGGCAATGGCAAACCTCGTCTGAACTAATCTTGCCAACAAAACTCCATTATAGATTCGCCTTAGAGTTGTCATAGATTGTAAATGACTTGAAGGCATACAACAACAACAACAACAAATATATGGCTTCTACTCAACTGGAATTAATGAGGATAGATTCCCAGTTAGTGTTGCAGGCCATACCTCAACTGACCTTTAAGACCTAGGAGATTAGGCTTCTTTGGTCTTCTCCCCTCTCTCATGTTTGCCTTTGCCCCATACTTACCTTAGCTTAGCATGCTGAAAAAACTGAAGAAAGAAGTAAAGGAGACATGAGGGAGAAGTCATACCTGCCCTCTTCACCAATTCAGGAGTAAATTGAAAGAATCTCAGGGCTGCAACCTGGAGATCTTCAATTAATACCTTGTTTTAAGTCAACCTTATTACAATGGGCCTAATCCAGCACTTCACAAGATGAAAACATCCTCCAACATTCAGGCCTGCTGTATTCTGACCGCTTTAGGGTGACCTTTTTAGGGTCAAGGTTGGAAGAAGGCTTCCATGGGCGTTTGGGTGAATGTGATTAAAGGCCACAAATTCTTGACTACAAATTCTTCTCAATGAGGGGTCCTTATTGCTCATTGAGGAGGTTTATGTGCAAGCATGGCCAGGTCTAAAAGTTTTGCTGCCTGGGGCAGAGCAGCAAATGCTTCCAGTTCCCTAGTTCCAACACTCACTTAAGTCAAGGTGTGGTGGTACTCATTAGCAGCCAAATTATTTGGCATACAAAGTAAAAAAATGATAATCCTACAAACACCTCTCCCCATCCCTGATATTAAAAATACAACAATAACAAAGGAAATAATGAATGCAATTGGCCCTTTGTAGCCATAGATTCTTCATCCACAGATTGACCCATCCATGGTATGAAAATATATATTTTAAATATTCCCAAAAGCAAACCTTGGTTTTGCCATTTTATATAAGGGACACCATTTTACTATGCTATTCATGGATGCTGGTATCCATGTGTGTATGTGTGTGTGCATGAATCCGGGAACCAAACCCTAGCAGATACCAAGGATCCACTGTAATGTATTGCCTTTTCATGAGACTATGGGAGAAGCAATTGGGAGTGGGACATCATGTGAACTCTGCAGAAAAGGAAACAATTCCTTCAGATTAAATAAAATGGGCATGACTTCATACACACAGTATCAGTTTGCTAATGGGATTGGGTTAATGGGATTGTGTTTCTTCCTTCAGTGTCACACAAACCTGCTATTCTCCATTATTTGGAAAGATAAGGAAGAGTTGAGAGCCCCCCATCTTGACACCATTGTTGTCAGGCTAACCAATGTCAGTTCCATATCCTCCAACTGTCCTGATTTGGCAGAAACGGTCCCAATTATTCCTCTTCTGTCCCTTGTTCCCAGCGGCTTTTAAAATGTTCCAGTTTATCTTTCCTCCCACCATTCCCTTTTGCCTCTAGCTTCTTCCCACACTGTTCCGTTCAGTATGTGGCAAGGGAGAAAGGGGGCAGAATCTTGTTCTTGCTACAAGGCCCAGGCAAGAGCAAAATGCTGCAGCCTCTCCTGGTTTGAGTTTTTTTGCTCATTAATAACTTTTGCCCTCTTGGCCATGCTCTGATGTTGCTTGACCATACGTGTCCAATGTTTTCTTTGTGAAATGCTGGAGGCTGTGTAGTACTAGGTTACTTCGAAAGTTAGGCTTCACATCTGTTCTGTACAAGAGGACAAAGCCAGAGCATTTGCTGTAAATACCACAAACATGTTCCTGTCTAGAGTTTAGAAAAACACTATTGCTTTCAGAATCCTTCAGCCTGCATGGCCTCCAGTGCAAATGTAGGAACTGAAATAACATTGTCAGACAAACCGTTTTATTTAATGCATTTATTATGAGTTTAAGTAGAGCTGTTTCTTACAGATGATAATGATGAGAGAGCCATGTTTCCACAATCTTCAGAGGATGGTTTCTCTACAGATTGCATCCCGCAATATAACCAGAGAGATCCTGGCCTTGGCAATATGTGCTCCATGCCACCCTGGGAAAAGAAAACAGATGAGAATGTCTTGCTTATTGTTTTCTTAATGAACTGCGTGGATTTAGATGATAAAAATCAGATGATAAAAATTGCCGGAATTAAGCTATGGGCTGCCTAAAAAATATTAACAGCTGTAATTGTCTGGGGGGGGGGGGGAGACCATTGTTTTAAAGAGAGTTGAATATGGTATGAACAATGTATTGCTTTCTGTGGTGAGAGTTAGCGTGGTGTAGTGGTTTGAGTGTTGAATTATTACTCTGGGAGACTAAGGTTTGAATCTCTGCTCAGCCACCGAAAACTACTGGCTGACTATAGGCACATCACATTTTTTTTTGACCTGAGATGTAAGCAATCAAAAAACTTCTAACAAATCTTGCAAAGGAAACACTAGAAGAGGGTTGCCATAAATTAGGGTTGACCTAAAGGCATATAGCAGTAGAAGCAAAGAGCAAATCAATTCCAAACTCTCACTAGAAGCCAACATAACTAAAGGGAAGCTATTCTACTTTTGATGCTTTTGATAAGATGATTTGATTCATTAGGAAAGCAATAATGTATGGTTAAATTAACTGCAGCAGGAAAAGAGGAAGACAATATTATAGGTGCTGCCATGCTGCAGAATTAAAGTAATTCACCTCCACAGCTCGGTGCTATGAAATTTTGGGATTTGTTGTTTGGTGGGGCACCAGAACTCTGACAAGGAAGGCTAAATATCTCACAAAACTACAGATCCCAGAACTCCATAGCACTTAATCTTGGCAGTTAAAGTGGTATCAAATGGTTTAATTTCTGCAGTGGGGCAGAAGCACAATTCAAAGTAAGCCACAATTCTGATTCTGCAAGATTTGACCAAGGATGCTGGTGACTGGGCTTTTCTTGAAGGTCCCTCATTTATAGAGTCACTATAACTTGAAGCCAACCCACAAAATGTTGGAGGTTTTGCTATGGTAAATCCCACAGAACCAGTTGTTGAATGTTGAGTCAACATGTAGGTAAATCTAAAGGTCTTCTCTAGTTGTCATTAACAATAGGATTCAGGCCCATGCATTTAATCTGGGGTGTAGCTATCTTGGGTTTGTTTTGAATAATGGTTGAAGTATTTCTTGTGACACACTGGCAATTCTCTTTTCTGACACCTGAGTAAACAGCTTAGAAATCATTCTCGTTAAAAGTTATTCTGCTTTTTCAGCACCTGCATGAGGTGCTCTCTGCAGTCTTCTGTTTATTGCAAGGGAATGAGTCAAGTAGACGCTTGACAGCTTGAAACCGAACCCCAAACCCACAACAGTCAATGCTCCCTTACCAGGCACCCATTCCATTCCATGAATCTGTGACTATGGTCTTAGCACAAGCCACATCTACAGCGATGTTATTTGTCAGCAGTTCTGCAAGGGAAGAAGGTAAAATGTTAAGCAGAAAAGTTCCTTGTCGAAATGTTTTAGGGTTGGAATCAGGGGCGTCATAAAGGAGGTATGGGGGAGTGTACAGTATTTTAATTTTAAAGGTATAATTTTAATTTTGCTAGTTGTTTACGCACAGCTATTACCGTTACATTCAGTGATATATGGGAATTACAGTTTATGAGTAACCTTAGTACAAAAACATTACTAAGGATTCTGTATGGTGTGGTGTGGGAGGAGATCAATGAGTTACTGCACTAGATGATGCCATCCTTAGTGACACCACTGGCTGGAACAGTTTCAGGGTGATGAAGGAAACTTGTGAGTTTCCCACAGTTTAACTTTTGGGAGAGTAACCATTGTGCCTCCAAAGAGCACTGGCAAGAGTCTTCCAGCATGAGAAGAGCCTCCCCAGAAAAGGTGAGCATAAAGTTTAGACTAACTCTATAGATGTTGTTGGACTGCAACTCCCATCAGCCCTTGGCAGTGTGAGTGATTGCCTTGGATGGTGGGAGCTGCAGGAATCTCTGGAGAGCCATGTAGTCCCTCCTCCCTGATTTAGACAAAGTATCCTCCATGAGAAGGCAATTCTTACGAGAGCATTGAATTCCACAGATGTTGGAGCTATACTCATCACCGTTCTGGCACCAGTAACGACTGTTGATCTGGAAGATGCCGAAGTCAGCACTACCATTGCTGTCATAGTTTATGGCATCAGTGTTGAAGCTGCTCTCGTGGTACGCCATGCAGACCCCTGAGACAGGAAACATGGGAGGTTGGAGGTAAACATGATAGGCTCTCAGTGGTGAATTCATCCTGTTAAAACCATATGAGGGGTCCAACCTGCTTGCCTTCCTAGGATTTGCCCAGTGTGAAGACACTATTAGGCCCTTTTAGCTGGATTTATATGCATATTATATTAACATGGGTTTTCAAATAGATCAGAAGATACGGGGAGAACTAGGGTGCTGTCCAGCAAAGGAGCAGCCATTGTACAACGAAATGAGGTGTTGTCTCAGCACAAACCAGGCCCCAGTGGAGCAGCTTTATAATGCCCCAGCCCTTTCTAGCATGTCCTCAGGTCCTTGACCTGGGACAGGTGTGGGAAATGTGTGTCCCTCCAGATGTTGCTGGATTGCAACCTACTGTCAGTCCAAGCTAGCATAACAGTTTATCACACAGGAGGAATTTCTCTTAATTTGGAATGAAAAGAAAGTGGGGCCAGAACGCATTCACGTGAATTTGCTAGTTCGAACTGACTTCCCATTGCCCCAAAATAGCTTGCCATTGCCCAAAATTACGTGGGATCACCTCTCACACAGTAACGTGAAACCGCATGATTGCATTCGGACTGACTTCCCATTGCCTGAAATTGAGTGTTGTAGTCTATCACGCAATAACGTTAAACCCCATGATTGCATTTGGATTGCCATTGGATTATACTTCCAATTTCCCTTGTGTGATAAACTCCATAGTTGATGGTGAGGGACTAATTTCTTTTAAAATTTTCTTGAAAAACATCTCACCTTATCAAATTTTCACTTTAACCACTTGAAACAATGCACATGTAAATACTTCAAGGCTGTGCATATGATATTGGAATTGAAAGGAATACATTTTAATTTTGCTAGTTGTTTATGTCACAACTATGGCCATTACATTCAGTTATATAAGGGAATTACGATTTATGAGTAACATTAGTACAAAAACATGACTAAGGATTCTGTATGATGTGGTGTGGGAGGTCAATGGGGGGTTGGTGACTGTCATGCCTCCAAAGCATCTTTGATGCTCTTGAGACATATATTTAGTTAAGATTATATTAGCTTTTTATGTATTAGTTTAGAAGGGAAAATAGAGATCTACAGCTTTAAGAAAGACAAGGATTGTGGGAAATCCCAGGGTCTTATGCTGTCTCCCTCTAGTTAGTTTCAGTTTCAGTAAGATTTCAGCCAAGTCAGACCTGGAGAGAGTATTTTCCTTTGACAAAAAGATAAGTCCACAAAAGAAGAAAGATAGTCCTCAGAAGAAAAAGATAGAATCCATCAAGAAGAGAGCAAGGTATTTAGGAAGGACTATTGAGAAAAAGGAGATCAGTTTCATGTTTTTGTGTTATAACCAGTAAAGCTTTTAAAAACTTAAGAAATTTGTGGACAAGTCTTTTGTGCTGGCTGTGTTCCCAAGAGCCAGAGGCCTTACTACACCCAAAGTCCATAGTATTGCTCTTGGGACAAAACAGTGACACTAACCCTCCACTGGTGAGGAAGAGAAGGAAAGCTAGATATACTGCCTTTGTTGGAGGAAAGATTGGTTATAAGCTAACTAATAGACAAACATTAATATGCCCTTAGATTCACTCTGCTCCCAATTCAATATAACTAGAATGGCAGAGCCCACCATCCTCCATAACTTTGGCTGGATACTTGGGCAGATAGATATGGAAGATCAACATTATGCCACTTAACATAATACACAGTCTTGCCCATTCCCAAGCAGTCTGCCATTTCCATATATGCTTGCCGACCAATGCAATTTCACTTACAATTGGCCAGACTGTAGCCAGCGTATCCATCCAGTCCCAACTGCTGGAGCTGCTGGGCCACATCACATTGTGAGAGGTACTCTGCCTGTCCTGTGGCCAGGATGCAGGCGAGGAGGACGAGTGAGCAGAGAGTCTTCATCATGGCTGTTCAAGCGAAGTCAAGTTGGGAAGAGAGTGCAGTGGCTGGTTTTTATAACAGAATTTTTGGCACACCTCTGGAAAGGTCACTCCATGATAGACATGACTTTGAGAGGACCTCTCCTTGCCTAGTGTGTCAACAGAACATGGAGTCAAAGCCAACACAAAGAAAGGACTGAGGGCGGTTTCAAACTACACACTATGTAGCACTATGATCCCACTTGAGCTGCCAAGTCTGCATCCTGTTGGCTCCTGGGGTTATAGTTTTGTCAGAGGCACCAGATGATTTCCCTGGCTGAGAAGTCTACGTAACACTCCTCAAACTGCAAATCCCAGGCTTCCACAGGATGGAACCACAGGATTGAAGGTATAATTACAATGCTATTGTTGGGAATGTCAGTGTGAGGGAGTAGGATACAGTCTTGCACCCAGGAATCTGTGAGCCTAACTCTAGAATCGGTCCTGGTATGCCACTTATTGGCGGTATGTACCGGGCCAATATAAAATGGCTTTTCCATGCAAGTTAAAAGGAGAGGAGAATGAGGGTCAACCTAGTCTGCATACACACTGCAGAAATAATCCAGTTTGACACCACTTTAACTGCCTTGGCTCAATGCTATGGAAGTCTGGGAAGTGTAGATTGTTGAGCAGATGGTACCACAACAAACAACACTTCCCAGAATTCCATAGCACTAACCCATGGCAGTTAAAGTGGTGTCAAACCAGATTATTTCTGCAGTGTGGATGCAGCCCTAGTCTCCCATGGAAGGGAGTTCCTCAGCTACTCAGAAGTCTCTCTTTCATCAGACATGTCTAGGAGGGTGGTGGGGTTGAGAGGACATCATTTTTCAAGATCTCTAAACTCAGGCAAAACTATATAGGGAGATAGTTTTTTACACTTCATATTGGCCAGCATTTCACAGATATGTGTGGTCAAGTAACATCAGAGTGTTCTCAAGATGGCTAGTTATTAATGGGGTAAAACATGCAAGCTAGGAAAGGCTGCAGCTGTTTGCTTTTTCCTGAGCCTACAGGGGAGATTTTCCCATCTCCTTTTCTCTTCCACCTGCTGAGTTAGCTGAGCAGAAACTACTTTTGCACTTTGAAGTCAGTTTGCAGCAAATGAAGTAAATTGAAGACAAAGGGAGAAACTAGGAAGAGGAGAGAGCAACTGGAACATTTTAAAAGCAGTCCAAAATGTGGGATGACAGAAGATAAATAAGGGTGGTCCCTGCCAAATCAGGGCAATTGGGGGGGGGGGGGTATGAGATTGGAAGCATGGGTAAATTTGGAAAGAAAACCAGTTTGGTGGGGGAGATTTACTCTTTAGCCCAGCTGCACACAGTGGTCCCAAGTGGACTGCCTGCCTTATTTGAATATTAACAAAGAAAGAGATCCTAAGCCAAGAGTTGTGTGTATTCAAGGTAGCATGTAGTTGATCTTTGCAAACTCGGGATTTCCCCTCTATAACTTTCACTGCCAAATCTGAAGGACTCTAATATGTCTTGCTGCCTGACTTTCACCATTTTATCTAATTTAATCTAATCTACCAAGAATAAACAGTGGGATATGTGGTGCCCACACGTCCCTGCTTGTTATTCCCAAACCAATGGAAAATGGAGCATAGGGTTATTTCTTAAGGCATTCACTGAGCTTTCTGTGGCTCACGTACACTTGGTTCAAGGTCCACCTTCATTACTGAGAAGGGCACCAATTTGTTTTGCACCAATGTGTTGCTGTAAATGCATCCTTCAAATACAAAAACCTCAACTTCCCAAAGTTATTTTATCCCAAGTCAGACAACTCCCAAGTTTTAAAGCTGCAATCTGATACTAAGGCCCGGTCCAGACGGGCCAAATGCGCCATGCTGGCGGCATACTAGGGTTAAGGGACCGTGCAGCAACTGCACGGTCCCTAACCCTAGTACATGTATACGGGCGCCGCCATTGTGACATGACGGATGTATAGCATCTGCACATTGCACCGTACCAGTTACATCACGAGTGCGCCATTGGTGCACTCGGGCATAACTGGCACGGCACAAAAAGAACCCGATTTTTGTGGGTTCTTTTTTCTCTGCAGGGAAGCCGCGTTGTTTGACGACTGCAGCTTCCCTGCGAGGGAAAAAAAGGCACCAGCAGGCCTCCCTATTTGGGAGGTCTGTACCGGGCCTAAATTTCCTGGAAGTAATTCTGGTTGAACTTTGTGGGATTTATTTACTAAGGGTGTATTCACATTGCAGAAATAAAGCAGTTTGACAGCACTTTAACTGCCATCACTCTGTCCTGGAGAATCCTGGGGTTTGTACTTTGGTGAGGCACTCTCTGGCAGACCTGGTTGAGTACCTCACCAAACTACAAACCCCAGGATTCTACAAGACTGAGTCATAACACTCTCTCAGCCTCAGAGGGGGAGGAATGGCAACCCCCTCTGAAGGTTGTCAAGAAAACCCTGTACTAGTGTCACCATATCTCAGAAATGACTTGACGGTATACAACAACAAAATAGTAAGCTAGGCCCTATCTGCCTGAAAGGCCGGCTGGGAGGTGGAGTCAGGGCGTCATGTCCACTTGGTGCACACCCCATCCCCATCCCAGGGTGTCATGATGCCACGTGTTGTTCCACATGGTGCATGGTGTTATGGTGTTTCTCTGGTGCTGCGTCCATACAATGCAGTGCTGAAGGAGTGCTGTATAGCTGTGGGGCTGTGGCTATTGCACCCTTTCTAGGGCGCAAAAAGGAGCCACTTTTCGTGGCTCCTTTTTGCACGCTAGAAATGCAGTTGCCACAGCCCCAATCCAGGACAAAAAGGGGCAGCTGCAAGC
The DNA here is from genome assembly GCF_019175285.1 of Sceloporus undulatus. Lineage (NCBI taxonomy): Eukaryota > Metazoa > Chordata > Lepidosauria > Squamata > Phrynosomatidae > Sceloporus > Sceloporus undulatus. The sequence continues at coordinate 186,866,304 of NC_056523.1, read as the reverse complement.
CACCCTTTAGGGGCGGTCTGTAGAGCCCCATACTAGATGGCATTGAAAGGATGCTTCTTGACAGGTTTTTATTTTCAAATCTCTTGTCTCAAACACAGATTTTGTGGGTGAAAGGGATGTCCAAATGAGATTGTCTTTCATTGCTGTACTTTGTCACCACGTCTTCCATCAATTATCTTAACAGGAAAAAAATTACATTACGGAGGGGGGAAAGGGAATAGGTGTACAATGCTTTGGGGCTGATTGTGTCTACAGGATCCCTATTTCTTGTTGATTTAGCTCTCCCACTGAAATTTAGCTCTCCCACTGAAAGGGAGTGGAATGTGCTGAGCTTTGCTTGATTCATTTTCCTTGTTTCTGGGCCTATCCATAACCAGACAAATAAAATCTTTCAGTTGCTCGATGCGCTCCATTAGCCATTGTATGTTTGCAATGTGGTCCCTAGTACCTCTTCTTTTCCTGAACCCTGCTTGGACCTCTGAGATTTCTCTTTCCATTTATGGCTGGAGTGTATGTTGCGAAATTGTGAGCATGATTTTGCTTGTGTGGGAGATTAGTGCTATGGTCTTGTTGTTGCTGCAGCTTAGCACTAGAGTTGACTATGTCAGTGTGGATTGCAATAGTTCGATTGGAATATCATCTGTTTCTGGAGACTTGTTTTTTGCCATTTTCTTATTGCAGATTCCACCTCGCTTTTTAGAATTTGAAGTTCATCTTCATGTGGCTCTTCATTCTGTGTGTCCTTCATAGTGTCATCTCTTTTATATAACTCTTCTGTGTATTGCATCCAACTTGCAGGGCTAGCCAGTTGATTTTAAACTATAAATTTTAAATTGGTATATTTTTAATTTTATATTGGGTGGTTTTAATATGTCCTATGTGTTTTATCCTATGTGTTTAAATGATTTTATGTGTTTTAATCTTGCACTGTACCTTGAGAAGGTAAGAAATAAAATTAATTGCTATTGTTTCTGTTACTGTTAGATGAATGCTTAGTTTGTGTCTGCCCTCATGTGGCAAGAAGAGGAATTTATCACAGGGAAGGAATCCATTGCCTAAACTAGCTAAAATCAACCCAAGCTGCGTTGATCACATTTGCACCATCACTTCCATTTTAATCTGAAACAATGGTGTGTGTGAATAATGTTGCATTAAAATGACTCAAACACATCTGAAATCACAAAAATAAATGGAGGCAACAAACCCGATATACATCAGTGCAGTGATGCGCATCTTCTCACAACAAAAACAAGCATGTGAATGACCCTTCCATTGATCCTAGTGGAGCCACAGTTGGACCAGGCCAATAGTGCAGCTGGCTGAGTCTGGGAGGAACCAAACAGCAGAAGAGGAATTCCAAATCAAATTTGGAGAAATGAGTCAGGGTCAAAGCCAAAATTTTTCTCACAGAGCAAGACAGGCATTGTGTGGCCCTCCAGTTGTTGTTGGACTGCAACTCCCAGAGTTCCTCACCATAGCCTATGCTGGCTAGAACTGATGTGAGATGTAGTCCAACAACATCTGGAGGGCTGCATGAGCCCCATCCCTGTCACAGAAGGTGGCAGCCATGGAGTCCAGGAGAGGAAGGAAAGAGAGTCAGATTTTGGAAGGGCAGCCCCAAGTCAGAATTAGGAAAAAGGATATCTTTCAATAAGAGCACACCCACACTCCAGTCCAAAAAGTAACATTTTCAGGCTCTGTCCAAGCTAGGTGGTCAAGAGTCCTAAATTACAGAAGAGGACAGTTCCCTAAGTGAAGGTGCCCCCTCTTTGAAGGGCCGTCCAACCAAGAAGAGAGCTGGAAATCTAAAGCTGCTTGTTGACAGAAGACCCTGGGAAAGTTGAACTCTGCAAGCATCCAGGTGAAACTGTTATATTCCTCTTATAAATTATAGTCATTGCTTTGAAAATTTGCATCCACCTTTTAATTAGCAGGTGTATGTTATAATATATACCACATTATAAGATACTACACACACATATAAATTACCATATGAATACTATAACATATTCATCGGCGTCTGCATTTTCATAGTGCAACAAATGCCCTCTTTCACCTTCTCCTTTGGAAATATTGCAACAGTAAAGAAAAGTAAAGGCCAGCACCTAAGCAGAAGTAGAATTCCAATGTCTTCTTTCTGTTTTCCCTTTAGTCCACAAGGAAGTGAAACAGTAGTGTGCCATATCTCCCTTTTCTTCACTATCAGATTAATTTCAGATTATCATAACATTCTGACCTATATTACCAACACAGTTATTTTTGAAGGCCAGGTTTCCTATGTCCTTTACTTGAGTAAGAACAGCAAGCAGTCAGAAGGAGGTGTGGATTAGACAAGAGTAGAGTCTTGTGCCTTATCTTTATAGGCCAGGCTTGGCCAATCCAGTGGCTTCCTATTGCTATCACTTGATCTCAGGCTTCCCACCATGGTGAGACTATTCTATTCCTATATAAATTATAGCCATTGCTTTTAAATTCACATTTATATATATTAATCAGTGCATGTACAAAGGGGTGCTGAAAAGTTCTTGGCCCAAGCAAGAAGGCAGTGACCAGCTATGAAACTTATATGCTATTCCACATATTGACTGCAGAGTTTGATGCACTTGGCACATCATTTCTCAAGTTTCTTTAACTCTTCCAAAAAAATCTTTTTAAATAATTCTGATGTCTGCTCATTGAAATGTTGCTCTGTTGGTGCTATCACCTCTGAGTCATTTAAATTAAAAATTCCTTCCTTTCAAACGCTTTCTTAAGTTTGGAAACAAAATTGTCAGATGGAGAAAGATCTGGTGAGTAGGATGGGTGATCTATGCACTCAAGCCCCAAATTCTTCAAAACATCCATCGTCTTACCAGCCATGTGGACAGATGCATTGTCCTGCAAAAAGAGAACACATTTCTACATCTTCCTTTCTCATTTTCTTTCAATGCTTCCTTTAATCAGCACAGCCAGTTAGAATAGTGTTTTGCATCAACTGTTTGGCCCTTCTGAAGATAGTCAGTCATCAAAATACCTTCCTTCTCCCAAAAACCTGCAGCCATGACTTTTCCTGCTATCCTTTGAGAATTTCTTCAACTGTGGAGAACCTGAGTGCCACCACTGCAAAGACTGTGGCTTGGTATCTGAATCATGGTGATGTGTCCATGTTCCATCAACAGTGAGAAGTCAGTCTAAAAAAATATCACTGGATCACTCAAAATGCACCAAAATCAGCTTGGAGGTATCTACTCAGTTTCATTTCTGGTTGGCACCCACTTGGGTAACAGCTTCTGCATAGCCATGAATTATAAATCCACTGTGTTCCAGGGATATCTCTAGTGTCTCAGCAATTATTTTATCTGAGATGTGCAGTCTGCCAAAATCAGGTCATAAACATGCTCAACCATTTCAGGAGTTGACACTTTGAAGACCTCCTGGACCTTCCATATTTGATCTCAAAATCTTCCATGCTGAAAGTTGGCACACTACTTCTTTACAGTTGAGTATGACAAGCACTTGTCACTCAATATTTGCATCATATACTTATGGATTTCATTTGGAGTTTTCTTCAAAAGGAACAGGAATTTCTTGATAGTCAACCTGTATATAATTATACCACATGTCTTACATATGATATACACCTTTAGGGAAATATATCTATTGCAATTAATATCTATTGATATTAATTTTATGTAAATGTGTCTCCTCCTTTGCCTTCTCTTTTGGACATGCTGTGTCAGGGTCAGACCGGAGAGTATTTGAGACCAGAATTTCACCTCTTTGGCTTTCCATTTAACCCATGGGGAACCACAGAGTACTGTGCCAAATCTTCCTTTTCCTTACTGTCAGATTAACATTAACATTCTGACAAATTATTAACAATGATTTTTCAAGGCTTTTTTTTCTACATCCTCCACTGGAGCAAGAGGATGATTGATTGATTGATTGATTGATTGATTGATGTACTCCATAATGCCTCCAGATGCACTCTAGAGGGTTTTGAGGGCATTGCCATCACATCTGGAGGCTGCCTGGACCCCCAGGGTTCAAAGACAATTTTTGCAAAATTTCCCCATAAACTTGATAAGTCTCGAAATGCCTGAAAATGTCCACTTGAGGAAGTGAGGAGCATGTTACCACCACATTTTATGGCCTCCCTGGGCCAAATAGGAAGTGGACAGGAAATGACTTCTGCTCACTTTCTTTTGTTAAAAGGGCCTTTCTAGGACCTAAAATGATTCAGGAAGCTCCCTCTAAAATGGTGAAAAATCCCTCCATATTCCCCCAGAGGGCATCCTGAAATAAAAGCTTCTTCTTTTTTGGCACAAACAGGTGAGGAGTCAACCACCTCTATCCTTACAACAATCTGGAAATTACTCTGGTGAACCTGTCCTCTCAACTGGACACCGGAGCATACATAGACCCAGTCCAGGTTGCAGCTACAACTTAATGGGGTTGGTAATGGAAACCTCTCATATCACAACACACCCTTATTTTCAGATTATATTTAAGATGAACTCAGTATAGAAGGCTTTATCAAAGGAAAGTAGGAAAATTTAGATGGTGCAAGACTCTTTAATGCCTCAAACAAAAGCAAAAGGCCTACCAAATAATGAGCATTAAGCAAAGCAAGGTCAGCCCTGGTTAGTGTCTGGACTGGAGACCGCCAATTAATACCAGGTGCTATTGGCAATATTTCATAAGAAGGACCTTTGATGTACCATTTTAGTATGCTTTTAACCACATTGTTTTTTTAATATTGTAAGCTGCCCTGAGTCCCAGTTTTGGGAAGAGAGCAGGATATAAATAAATATAAGAAAGAAAAAGGGAACCAGAGGCCTTTAGGACCACGGTGGGGATGAGGAGTTAGCGCAGGTGACAGTGGGCAAGAAGCAGTGGCAAAAGGGAGCTTTTACATTTGGGACCCAGCTTAAGCTTTGTGAATTTTGCCAGGACTTGGCTGGCAGGTTGGAGCTGCACTGCTGCTCCTATTTTCATCAGGCAGGCCAGAGAAGAGGTAGCAGAAGAAACAGTAAAAAATCCTTCGCCTCTCTTGGATTGAGAGTCCTTCCTTGATGGAGAGAAAAGTGGAAAGCTGGCTGTGCCTCTTTCTGACTCAGTGAAGAAAGATTGAGAGTCCTTTCTCAACAGGAAGAAGTTTCCACCTTTGCACCCAGTCACCTCGGGAGCAGCAACTGAGCAGCTGGTCAAGCAGCAACCGAGAAGCCTCTTGCCCCTTTGCTGTCTGGCTGCTGCATAAACAGTAAACCTAATGTCAAGAATAGGCATTGGAGGACAATAGGGTTGTTGCCCAAGAGGAAAAGGGAGGGTAGCCCAAAAAAGTTTGGGAATCACTGATCTACACAATATCCAAGCCAAGAGAGAATGCCCTTCAAGATGCCCTAGCTGATCTTATCAGCTATGGAGCCTATTGAACTATTTGCACAAGTGATAACACATGACCAGTCCTCCCATCCCTGGGAAGGGACACCAAGTTAGAGAAGTTGGAAGTTAGAGAGGATGGAATGGCACAATGTCCATGGCAGCACATCTCTGCCCTCCAAGGACTAAGGGGATCTACAGCAGCACTGCTTGGAGGAGGGTGAATGAGGTTGGCATGCTGTATGCATCCAGAGGATGAAGGCCAGGATAGAAACAGGGACTGTTCTAGAAGTCATGTTGCCATGATGTCACAGGAACTTTGCTGGATTCCAGAAGCCCCTTTGTCTCATGAGCCTCTGTCTCTAATCCCGGAGGGATCCTAGTGCTCCTCTAATGTATCCCATGCCTGTTCCGTAAGTGAGCCTTCAGGAGGGTGGGAACAGAGAAGCCAGGCTGAGTGAGAGACAGAACTCACCCACGGCTTTGGGATGGAAATTTGGTCTTCTGAGATAAAGAGAAAACAGGTGCTTAAGGCTAGATTCCTGAGTTCTGGTTAGTCTGGGAGGGATGTGGGCCCTATCTGTTTTGTCCTATGTATGAGGCAGAGCTTTGAAAAGCTACTTTTTTTTTTTGGACAATACTTCCACAAACTGCCCAACCATCCTGGTTGCCGGAGCACTGAGGTTCTTTCTCAAACCTTACAAGGAAAGCTGAGTCTAGTACAGTGTTCCATGGACTTATGACAAACTCAGACATAATTCCTTTGTTGTTTGAACTAAAATTAGAGGCACCCTTCACTTTCATTGCACTGTGGAGTGACAGCAGTTGGGTCACAACTGAAGAATTTGAGAAATTTGGATTGCTGTGTCTTATATTACCCTTTCCAAGCACTGGAGTGGGAGAGATAACATCTGGTGTCTTTTTAAATTGAGTTGGCAGTATGGCTGAGACCAAGCCTTCAAGTTGCCCCTTTAATGGCTAACCTGGAGTTGTGATCCTGTATCACCAACAAAGTTAAGGTGGGCATGGATAGGACCATTGCTTGGATGGGAGGCAATTTGAGTAGGGTAGCCAGGTCTCAGGGACTGGCCCTGAACTGTATGGCTTGGGGAGTTGCCACACTGCCAAATTAAAGCAGTTTTACACCACTTTAACTGCCATGACTCTTTCCTACAGAATTCTTGGATATGTAGGTTACTTTAGCATTGCAATAAATTGGAAACTACTTGGAGGCACACAACAGCAACAAATTATCAGGGACTAGAGAAGAGGAGGAAGGAGAATCTTGCCCTTCCCAGGCTCTCCTAGCATGTGCATTCTTCCTCATTAATTACTTTTGTCATTTTGATCACAGCCTAATTATGATATAACTACAAAATGTTACTTAAAGAAAAGAAACAAAGATTATGAGTCACAATGGAAAGAATTATGAGAGGCAGCAATCCAAAAGGACTATCATTTTGATCATGTTCTTGTGTTGTGTGGCCACATGTGTCCCAGTTTTCATTTGTGAAAGGTTAGAGGGTATGACAGACAGACAGACAGACAGACAGACATGCCAGTACTGCAGCCATAAGGTTGGGAGTTCAATCCCAGGGTTTCAAGGTTGACTCAGACTTCTATCTTTTTATAGGTTGGTATAAAGACTCCCATCTTTTTGTAGGTTGGTAAAACAGCGGTGGTGGCTATTCTATGCTCCTTCAATGCAGTGTGTGTAAATGCTGTGTCGAACATGCGTCATGGTACCACCCGTCATCTGGTCAGGCAGGCGGTGTGGGGGCAGAGTCCGGCCAGCCGGTGTGTGGTCACTGCACCCCCACTCTGCCCCTATGCCAGCTCTTTATGCCAGTCTGTAGAGGCCCTCAATCTCTCTTTCTTACCCTGACCTTCCCCACAGGGTTGTTGTCTAGATAAAGTAGGGAGATGATTGCTATAGCTTACCCTACAACATTTCACAAATGAAAAACAAGGTATATATGACCAAGTAACATCAAAGCATGTTCAAGATGGGTGAGATATTGAGGAAGACACACAGGCTAGGAGGGGATGCAGCAGTTTGCTTTTGCCTGAGCCTATAGGGAAGGGTGAGATTCTGGACCTTACTAGCTCTCCTTTCTCCTGAGTTAACTGAGTCAAAGTCGGAGTGGAAGAGAGAAACTTGGGCCTTTTAAAAGCAGCTGGAAATCTGGGACAATAGATGATTAACTGAGACTGTCCCTGTCAAATTGGGGCAGTTGGAGGGTATGCAAGTATACCACAAACTCACTGGAGAAAAAGTGGGATATACAGCTAATAAATAAATAGAGGATGAAAGTATCTCCCAATGTTTTTCTCTTTCTATGAAGGTCACTTCGTCGCTTCCTGTCTCCACCCCAGCTGTGGTTCACCTGGGATAGTGTTCCCCACCTTCTCCCATCACCCTTTTAGGGATGAAGTTTCTTCTTCTGCTGCAGCTCCTCGTGTGCCTTGCATCCAGAGTTGGGGGAAAGATCTTTGGACGCTGTGAGCTGGCCCAGGTATTGAAGCGAGCTGGCTTGGAGGGATATCGCGGACACACCATACCTGACTGTGAGTCTTCTCTGACCCTCCTCCTCCCTATTCTCCTACCCTGAGTGAGGCCAGTCTTTCTATAAGGAGCTGGCTCTGTGGAGCTGTGGTGATCCCATTTGAGGCAGAACTGTACTGCAGTTTTATATAAACTGAGAAAAAAAATCACATGAAATATATAAATCCAAATGCTGGGAAAACAAGTGTTTTTTTCTGTGTTTGAAGAAAGATAGTGTCCAGGTCTCAGTGGGGAGTCTGCAGCTCTTTGGATGTTGTTGGATTTTATCTTCCATCAGCCCCAGCAAGCAGGGTGTCACCTGGTGCAGGGGAGGGCATTGTTGGTGGGGCCAAAAAGGCACACTCTCATCTTCTTGCCACACACTGCTTTACTCACAAGTAAAGCAGTGCATGGCAGGGAGGTGGAGGGGGTCAGGCAGCCAGGTGTCACCCCTCTTTTGGGTGTCGCTCAGTGCAGCCCAAACCCTCTGCACTTAGTGCTGCCTCTGCCAGCAAGCATGGTTGGTGTGTGTTCAAAGAGGTTGTAGTCCAACAACATGGGGAGTACTGTAAATTTCCAAACCCGATCTAGCAGTTTTTAGCAACTGACTGAAATGGGCTTTTAATGGTGCATTGTTTTGATGATTTATATCTTTGTATTTTAATGGGGTTTTTTTAGATAATGGTTTTAATCCTAGATATTGTTTAATATAGGTAGTCTCTGATTGGGCCAGGATTCTCTGGGAGCAGCTTGGAGTATCCTAGCCCCAGAGCTGCCTCAAACTCCCCTCTGTTACTGTTCCAAAGCCAGGTGAATTCACACTGTTCACACAGCCACTATTTCATCTGGTGGCAAGTCACTGGCTCCGAGGTCAAAATAGGCACCCAGCATTGATCACATGGCTGGGTGTCTTACCTCAGAGGGATTGACTTGCTGCCATGGCCACTGTGCTGGGCAGCACAGTGTGACATGTTTTACACAGCTCCCAGGCTTTGGAACAGAGAGCTGCGGCCCCAATTTGGTGTGGAAAAGGGCAGTCTGTAGAGCCCCTAAGCCACCTTGAGTTCCACTGCAGATTGAGTCTCCCTTACCTGGAATTCTGAATTAAAAATCTTATAAAATCTAAAATTGTTCAGATGGGTGGGTGGCTGAGAAAGTGATACCTTGCCTTTCTGCTGGTTCAAAAAGAAAAGAATAAAGAATAATTCAGCACATTTTTTACTTTTCAATTCAGTTGCAAAAATGTTACACTTGATTCAGCTCCATCAGATGGTGAAACTCATTTTAAAGTCCTGTCCTACCTGGAAAGTCCCTATTCTTTTGCAGATACTCCTTCTCCTCTCTTATGTGCTGCCTCTTAGTGGCCATTTGGAAAGCTTAGTACGTTGAGTCTCCTTATTTGGAATTCCAAAATCCAAAATACTCCAAAATCCGGAATTGTCGATATAGCTGGCTGAAATAGTGCCACCTTTGCTTTCTGATAGTTCAGTGTGCACAAACTTTGTTTCATGCACAACATTTTAAAAATATTATGTATAAAATTAGCTTCAGGCTATCCATATAAGATATATATGAAAGATGAATGAACTTCATGTATGGACTTGAGTCCCCTCCCCAAGATATCTTGTTATGTACTGCCTTGTTATGTACTGTCCCTTGTGAATAGAAGAAACAAAGCAAGTTAGGAAACCCCTCCAAGGACTTGTTTGGAATATGTAAATATTCCAAAATCCAAAAAATCTGAAATCCCAAACACTTCTGGTCCCAAACATTTTGGATAAGGGAGACTCAACTTGTAGAGCTTCTACCCACACAATGGAGAGAGAATTTGAATTTCAGTATTTAAACCTAATGATTTTAATAGCTATAGTTCAAATAACTCAATTGTTTTTCCTAACTGTTTATTATTTTCCCCAAATTAATACCATCATTATCATTTTGGAAATGTATTACTGATTGAGTCTCCCTTATTTGGAATACCAAATTCCAAAATACTCAAAAATCCAAAATTGTCCACATTGGTGGCTGAGTAACACCTTTGCTTTCTAATGTTTCTCTGTGAATAAACGTTGTTTATTGCACAACATTATTTAAATATGTTCTGTATAAAATTACCTTCAGGATATGTGTATAAGATGTATATGAAACATAAATGAATTTCATGTTTAGGCTTGGGTCTCATCTTCAAGATACTGAATGTATGTGCAAATGTTCCAGAATCCAAAATAAATAAATAAATAATCCCAAAGCCAAAACATTTCTGGGTCTAAATATTTCAGATAAGGAAGACTCAACCTGTATTGGGAAAAGGTGGGATATTGTTGTAAAAACAAGAACAGCAGCAGCATGTCCAGTGCCATTTATAGAACTTGTGTGTAAGTGTGTGTGTGTGTGTGTGGTTGCCAGGTATTCCTTGTTATAACCCTATTTGAAGGTTAAATTACTTTTCCTTTTATATAAACTGAACAAGATGGCAAAAATTTCTGAAATTTGGGGTGAGGGCTCCTTATAAAGGCAGGAATCTGAGCATCATGTAGTTTCTCAATGTGGATAATAACAGTAATTTCACAAAGAAATGTGTGGCAAATGAATTGAATACTTTCAGTTGGTACTTAGATGTCTCCTGCTTGACAACCCTGCTGCTGTCCCTCCTTTTATTAAAATAAATATCTGGCAACACTGGTGTGGCTGTGCTTCTGTGTGTGTGTGTGTGTGTGTGTGTGCATGCATGCACACATATACATACACAAGCACAGCCTAGCTCCCTGCAGCCTGAGATATTTTGCTGCCAGAAGCCAAGGGCAGAATGGTCTCCCCTCCTCCATTCCACATATAGAAATTCCTGACTGCCTGTTGATTCCTTGAGCTGTACGCTGACACTGGTGATGGGATATGCTCTCCTCCATGTATAGCTGGCACAATCCATCATCCTCAAGCCCACCAGTTTAAGGGAGAATGAGGTTGTGTTGCCTGCCCTATTAAGTGCCATCTTTTCACAGAGGAAAGGTGCTGGGAGGCCCAGGAAAAACAGCCAGGAGGTTGCTATTGCTACCCTCCAGACGTTGCTGCCTAAAGTGGTCATTTACTCTGCCTAAGGATAGGGACAGAGAGCCAGCATGGTGTAGTGGTTTGAGTGTTGGGCTATGACTCTAGAAATCAGGGTTCAAATCCCAGCTCAGCAGTGTAAACCCACATGGGTGGCCTTGGGCAAGTCACACACTCTCAGCCTCAGAGGATGGCCATGGCAAAATCCAATCAGAAGAAACTTGTCAAGTTTCTTACGTTTGCCTTAGAGTTGCCATAAGTCAGAAAGGACACAACAAAACCAGCAAAACAAAGGATAGGGACAGGCCTGCTCCTTACTCATCCCTGTGTCCCTTGTGAATAGAAGAAACAAAGCAAGTTAGGAAACCCCTCCAAGGACTTGTTTTCCTATGTGCTTGATATGCATCACTCAGACAAGGGCAGTGGCAAAGCCTGCTGTAGAGCACAGTTGAATTCCATCTTCTCATTCACAGGGATCTGCATGGCTTTCTACGAGAGCCGCTTTGACACAGCCATGGTGGACCATGAAGCTGATGGCAGCACCAGCAACGGTATCTTCCAGATCAACAGCCACCTCTGGTGTGAAGATTACAAGCACTTTAAGCCCAACGTGTGCCGTATGCACTGCAGCGGTGAGCGCTCTGAAGTGGGTTGGCTTCTCTTCTACACTGTGACACTTAGGGGGCACTGCATTGCAACTGGATGAGAAAAGATGTCCAGGGTAGATGAGTTGGCCCTATAGCAAACTACAATAGGATCCAAAATCCACAAAGCAACAATGCCTTTATGGGGACAACCAAAATGCACAAAATAAATAACACAAGCTTTTGAAGCTCCACTTGCTTCTTCATCAGGCAAAGGTGTTAAAAATCAAACCTGAATCTCAAAGGAGCCTTCTTTTTTTGTTGCTAATGGATCTTAAATTTTATTTCCTGGACTTTATAACTCTTTGTCTCCCAGAGTCTGCATGATCAAGAAGGAGATATAGCCTTTGCCTACTTGGATAGCCCGCTGTAGATCTTAACTGAGAACAACTATTACAATATCTTCATAAAATGTAGGCATATGACTCCAACATTGTCATTTTTCTCTCTTTCTCCTGTTGATTTTTAACATCTTGGCCAGTGGAGCTTCAAAAGCTTGTATCATGTATTTTGTGTGTTTTAGTTGGCCTAATGAAGGTATTGCTGTTTTGTGGATTTTGGATGTTATTGTACTTGGATGAGAAAAGGTAACAGTGGGTGGATGGGATGAAGATGAAGAGGGTAGACTTTTGCTGGTGTTGTGCAATGTAGCTCTTACCTTAGCACTAAGAATGCAAATGTAAGGATACAAATTATCCTCTGTTTGGAGCTCGCTTCTGTTCCTACACTCTGTATTATTGATCTGGACATACTATCTTCTGATTGGAAGGAAGTGAAGCTCTCGCCATAGGTTAGACATAATCTGTCCTCCAAAAAGCCTGATTTGGCCAATACAGTTGCTGTTAATGTTCCGTTGTCTCATTTTTCCTATCTGCTTGTAAAAACTTTCAGTTTGCCTCTCCTCCTCCCACTTTCCCCCTTTGTCCTAAGTTTACTTCAGTTGCTGGAAACAGAGTTCAAAGTGCAAAAGGAGTTTGCACTCAGTTAATGATTCATCTGAGGGTGTGAAGGGGACAGGATAGGAGAAGGCAGAATCTTGTCCTTCCCAGGAAGCTCAAGCAAATGCAAACTGCAGCAGCCTGTGTGATCTTGTCAGTTCTTTCTCATTTATAACTCTTACCCTCTTGATCACACTCTGATGGTGCTTCATCACATTGTCCCCGTTTTCATCTACGAAATGTTGGAGGGTATGACATAGCAGAAAGCCCACATGGTATAGTGGTTGGTGTGCTGGATTATAACTCTGGATAACAAGGTTTGATTCTCTGCTCAGCCATGGAAATCCACTGGCTGGCCTTGAGTGAGTAACACACTCTCTGATCCAGAAAATCTCATGATATGGTCCCCTCAGGATAACCATAAATTGGAAATGACTTGAGGCACCCAACAACGACAAGAACATGACATAGCAGCAGTTTCCTCCTCTCCCCACTCCCTGGTTGGACTCAACTTTTGATGAAATGGTTCAAGCACACTCTATGTAGAGATACAGATCTCTTTGACATAGCACTTTGATACCACTTCAAGTGATGTAGCTCCATCCTATGGACTCTTGGGAGGTGTAGTTTGGCCAAAACACTATAGCTCCCCATCTGACAATTCTAAATAAATGTCCCTCAGGATTACATAGACAGGAACCATGAAGGAGCGATCATAGGTTATAAATGTATCAAGTGAAAGAGACCCTAGTAGCATTACCACTCCTTGCTTCTGCTGCTATCAGAAGCTGATGGAAGGAGGCACTGTAAATCATGCAGGGAAACATATCAGCTTCCTATATAATTTGGCACTTTGAGAGGTTTGACTCATACAGGTCTTGCATGGCGTGCTAGAATGTTCTAGACAGAGCATAGAAGAATGTTTTTTGCACTACAGATTCCAGAATCTCTTACTCATCAAATGATCTTGTTCTTTTCTGGAGGCCAAGAAAAGGGTGGTGGTAATGGCTGGTTTTGATGTATCCATTCAGTGGCCAGAAGTGACCAGCTTGGTGATCAACTTGTCATCACCCATGGCTACTCCAGTGGCTGGGGAGACAACAAGAACTCCTATTTGGAACATGGAAATGTTATTTATTGGACTAGAGCTGGCAGGATTCCTCCAGACAGCATGGTCAGGGACCATGTTGGCTGGAGGAACTGGAGTTTGAAGAAGTAGTTTCTGGAGCAATGTCACAGTTTGGGAATCTATCATGCTGGGAGGAGGGATGGACATGCTGATGCACAGGGACCAGGTGAGAGGGCTTGAGAAGCAGTGGTCATTTGGCCAGAAAAGATGAAGTAAAGCCTCTGAGGTTGAAGGGGACAATGCAATAACAGTGGTTCCCAAACATTGGTCCTCCAGGTGTTTTGAGCTTCAACTCCGAGAAGGTCCAGCCACCTTAGCCAACAGTCAGGGATTCTGGGAGCTGATGTTCAAAAAAAGAAGAAGAAAAAAAAGAAATGGCTCTGAGGGATTGATGTAAAAGGCCCGAGATTGAAAAAGTTCAGCAGGGGTGGTGTAATATGTGGGTTACTTCCACAGCAGCAGGAATACAGAGTGTTGGCTCACCCCTCATGCCCTTCTTCCTCTTTCCTGACAGATCTCCTGACCAGTAACATCAATGATGACATTGTCTGTGCCATGAAAATTGCGCGAGGACCCAGAAGCCTTGGGGCCTGGTAAAAAAAATCTGTAAGGGGTATGGGGCCTGGATGCGGGTGTGGAAGGCAGGGATGTAATCTATGCCCCTTGAATTTGCCCATTCCAGCAAAGCTCAGACACCATAAGGAATTTTGCTGGAAGGAGAAGGAGTGATACATAACCAGTGCTGTTAGCTTCTATCCTCTGAACTTCTGTAAGACAAAAGCATATTTTATTTATTTATTATATTTATTTCCCATTAAAATTTTCTCCTATGTACTGGAGCAGGGGTAGGCAACCTTTTTGAGCCGGGGGCCGGGTTGCTGTCCCTCAGACAACTGGGGGGCCGAAGCAAAAAAAATAAATAATTAAATAATTTTTTAAAAAATTGAAATAAATAAATAAACCGGGACAAATGTAGGACAAAATTTTCAAATCGAGGGTACTTTTTTTAAAAAATGGAGGACACGCGAAAAAATTTGCTGATTTTTTTAAAAAATATTAATATAAATGCATATTTCTGAGGCTTCTATAGACAATTGCCCCCCTTGCCCGCCTCCTCCTGATAGGCCAAAGGCCCCACACCCTCACGCGAGAGGCCAAAGGCTCCGGCGGCAATCGGCGGCAGGACCGGTCGGGGGCCGGTCCCAAGGCCTTGCTGGGCCGCATCCGGCCCGCGGGCCGCAGGTTGCCTACCCCTGTACTGGAGAGAGTACATGATTAGGCTTGCCAGATCAGGATTGTATCAGGCCCTGAGGTTTCTGGGCCAAAATCTGAGACCCGTGAATGGCCTCTGGTGAAGTCATTAAACATTATGCATTAAAGAACTGATCACATTTGCTTGCAGCTAGTCATCAAAACACACATGCATGTGCACACGCGCACACACACACACACACACAGAGAGAGAACACACATTTTTTCTCTTTGGAAATTAAGACAGAAATCTTAGCTAAAGGCACAGTTCCCAGATCAAAGTGGAATGAGGTAATTATTTCTCCTCACTTAATTTGGAAGTCAGAATAAAGAATATCAGTAGATGGAGGCAAAACAGAGTGGAGGGTGACCCCTGGCACCATGGCTAGGAGGGAAGGAGGAAATAAATACAGTACATAGACCTCCTGAAGAGTCTTTGCAAATTGCAGCAACCAGTCAATTAGTAAGTGTTGCAAAATTGTAGTACTAGCTGAGCTGGAGGTTTACATACAATCCTTTCCTTTCTCCTGGAGCTGAACAACCCCAAAACCTTCATCTCTCTCCTATGAAAACTGAAGAATCAAGGCTCTGCTATCTGGCAACCCTATATTTGACTCTACTGTTCCTTCTTTTACTTTCTTCCTCTTCACAACAAGAACGGTGAGAGGAAGGTCAGATGTAGGCTGCATCCACACTGCAGAAACAATCCAGGTTGATAGTACTTTAATGACCATGGCTCAATGCTGTGGCATTCTGGGAACTGTAGTTTGGAGAGACATTCAGTCTTCTCTGTCAGAGAGTTTTGGTGCCACAACAGACTACAGTTCCCAGAATTTCCATAGCATTGAGCCATATCAATTAAAGTGGTGTCAAAATGTATTATTTCTGCAATCAAAGAGGGAAAAGAACTGGCTGAAGTTCATCCTGTGAATTGCCCTGTGAGGACTGGAACCTGGATCTTCCATAATTCACAGTTCAACATTCTTAGCCGCTACACTACATAATGATCCAAAAGGTGAAAAACATCAATCCAGGGAAAAATTAATGGAATTCAGGTGCAGGATAAATGATTGATTGATTTACTTTATTGTAACATACCTTCCAGCTCTCTCAATCTGGCAGGGACAGCCCAGTTAATCATATGTTGTCTTGTTTCCCCCCCAGCTGATTTTAAAATGTCTCTGTTTCTCTCCTCCTCCTTCCACTTTCTCCCTTTGCCCTTAGTATACTTCAGCAAAATGAGTTCAAAGTGCAAGAGTAGTTTGTACTCTATTCATTCTGCAGGGGAGGGAAGGAGAGGAAGGGGTGGAATCTTGCCCTTCCCAGGAGCCTTAGGCAAAAGTAAACTGCTGCAGCCTCTCCTAGTTTGTATATTCTTCCTCATTAATACCTTTTGCCATCTAGACCACATTCTTATATTGCTTGGTGGTGGCACACATGTCCCAGCTTCCATCTCTGAAATTTTGGAGGGCATGCTGTACTATTCCTCCTAAGAGTTCAGAGTGACTTCAGAGACTTTGATTGTTTTTCAAAGTCATAAAAATCACCAAATGAAAATCATTAGTTACCTTGATACATTTCAAAATAGCAAGATAGATCCAATAGTCAGCATGAATCAGTGGAGATATAAATCCATCCTGGCTTGATAGTAGTCACTGGAACCATTTCCCCTAAAGCTATCATGTTAAATTCATCCTGAGCATCCTAGAGAAATTCTTTGTATATTTATTCTCAATTGTGTAGCAAATATAGTAACATTCACACAGTTTCTTTACACAGAATAATCTAGCACAATATTTTGACTTCCCAAGTCAATTCCAAAAATGATATAGCTGATTCAGCTCCATCAGATGGTGATGGCTCTTATTTTAGTCTTATCCTGTCTGGAAAATCCCTATTCTTCTACCAATACTTCTCTCCATCTCTCATATGTGCTGCCACTTAGTGGTCATTTTGAAAACTTAGTACAGGCCGAGTCTCCTGATTTGGAATTCCAAAATCCCAAATACTCCAAAATCCACATGGGTGGCAGAGATAGTGACAGCTTTGCTTTCTGATAGTTCAGTGTACAAAAACTTTGTTTCGTGCATAACATTATTTAAAATATAAAATTACCTTCAGCCTATGCATGTAAGATGTATACGAAACTTGAATGAATTTAATGTATGGACTTGAGGCCCCTCCCCAAGATACCTTGTTGTGTGTATGCAAATATTCCAAAATCCATAAAATCTGAAATCCAAAACACTTCTGGTCCCAAGCATTTTGAATAAGGGAGACTTATCCTGTATAGCTTATACTCACACAACAGAGAGAATTTGAATTTTATCATTGAAACCTAATGGTTCCAATAGCCATGGTTCAAATAACTCTGTTGTTTTTCCTAATTGTTTATTATTTTCCCCAAATTAATGCCATCATTATCATCATGATCAATTATTATCATAGCAATATGTCAAACAGAGTAATAATCAGATCAAAATGCTTCTAAATAAATATGTGCCTACACATATATAATGTGTATCATTAGTTACTTTTTTTGATTAACATATTAATGTCTTCGGTGTCAAAGAGCCAATTGGTTAGTTGGAGAGTTTACCATTCAGTTCTTGAATGGTAAAAACAGGTACCAAGTTGCTACAAAGTTCTCAGCCTTTATTCCTCCTCTCATCATGTAATGCAAATTACTGATTCTAATAATGTTAGAATTTTGGCTGATCCTCCCTCCCACTAAAGAGCTTGGGGCGGTATGAATGTTTTTCCAATCCCATTTTATCCCCATGAGCATCATGGAGAACAGGCTAGGTTCAAAGGGAATGTCTGGCCCAAAGTCTCCTAGCCAATGTCACGGTTAATTGGGAGCGTTCAGTTTGTATGATTATGGTTGTCTGGAGGAAGAAAGCAAGGCTACAATCACTGGCTTTATTGTCACATCCTAGGCCTCATGCTATCCGCATGGGTAGGTATGTGTAAAGAGTGTGTGTGTGTGTATGGGCATCTACTTTCCATGTTTAGGGCCTCTGCTTTATATGGACCCTCCTGAAATCAGAATTACACATCTCCAGTGAAGCCAGTATGATGGTTGTGACAGTACAGTGGGGAAGAGGGCTCTATATGCCCCCTTAAGCTCAATGGTCAATGGAGGATGTCATGGGATTGAAATGGCAATTGATAAACAATAATAATCAGATCATAAGAAGAGTCTGAGAGCTAGTGTGGCATAGTGATTTGATATAGTGTTGGACTATGGTTCAGGAGACCAGGGTTCAATTCCTAGCTCAGCCATGAAACCCTCTGGGTCACCTTGGGCAAGTTGCATGCTCTCAGCCTCAGGGGAAGGCAATCGCAACCCTTCTCTGAACAAACTTTGCCAAGAAAACCCCATAAGTTCACCTTAGGGTCACCATAAGTCAGAAACTACTTGAAAGCACACGACAGGAAAGAGTCTACAGTGAGTATAGAATGTATGTGTCTGTCTGTCTGTATACATGCTTTCAAGTTGCCAAGCCCTCCCTCCAGCCCATCTGCCTTGGTCCAGGCCTCAGAGGTAGAGAGTAACTGCTGGACCTCATCCCCTTTCCCTCCACCACTCCCTTCTCCTTTTGTGTCATGTCTTTTTAGATTGTAAGCCCGAGGGCAGGGAACCATCTAATTAAAAAGATTGTATGTACAGTGCTGTGTAAATATACAGCGCTTCATAAATAAAGGTTAATAATAATAATAATGTTGCCTTTTGATTTTTGGTGACTTCATGAATTTCATAGAGTTTTCTTAGGCAAGGAACATCCAGAGTTGAGTTTTGCCAGGCACTCCCTCTGAAATGTAGCCTACAGCACATAATATTCATTAGTGGTCTCCCATCCAAATACTAGCCAGGGCTGACTATGCTTAGCTTCAAAGATCAGATAGGATCCGGTGTCTTAGGCCCTTATGTATAGTGTGTGTGCTTCTGTTTGAGAGAGAGAATGAGAGAGAGTACCCTCAATTTGCCTATTGATGTATAGGGTGAATTCCATAGGGTTTTCTTAAGTAAAGAGTACTCACAGGTGGTTTTGCCAGTTACCCACCAACAGTTCTTAGATGAAAACTGGGACATGTTAGCAAGCAACATCAATGTGGTTAAATTGGCAAAAACTGTTAATGAGGAAAAACAACTAGGAGAGACTGTGGCTGTTTGCTTTTGCTTGAGTCTACTGGGAAAGGCAAAATTCTGGGCACTCCTTTCCTCTCTGCTCATCTGAGTTATCTGAGTGCAGGCTACTTTTGCACTTTGCAAAAGTATGAAAGAATTGAAGCAAGCTGAGGACAAAAAAGGAAAGTGGGAGGCCGAGAGAGAAACTGAGACATTTTAAAAGCAACTGAAAAGTGGGACTAATTGGGGAGTGTCTCTGCCAAATCAGGGCAGTTTGAAGGTATGTACTGTCCCTAAGTCTCAGGTTTTGGCCATGAAGTCTCAGGGTCTAGCATGCTCCTGACCTGGCAAACCTTATATTCAGTGCAACTGGAAAACCTTTATGACTCTGAGGCTGTGGAGCCTCTTCTCCTGGAAGCTTGGTGATTCTTGCAATACCAAAGCTTTAGTTGTACTCTGAACCAGACCTACCTTTAGATAAAATTAAGCCATTGCCTTGGACAGCAGATTGTTGGAGGCAGCAGCAAGAGGTTTTGGAAGAGCTGTGTGCCATATGGCTTGTTTTCTGCTCCCTACATTAGCGTTGAAGAGCAATTCAACTCCCAATCCAGTTGGTTTTTCCATATAGAACAACAGAAGGAGATGTGTCAAAATTTTGCTCATTGCTTCTGTTAACTAAATGCCTTAGGCCAGCTCTGGCTGAATTCTCATCCCTCTTTTATCTGTTTCAGTGGGGGACTGCAGTGTTAAGATGGATTGCATCCTTTGAATATGTGTCTTCAGGAAATCTCTTTCTTTCGCTTTGACTCTTCTCTTTCAGGATGGGTTGGAAGAGGAATTGTGAAGGCCGTGACTTGTCTATCTGGTTGAAAGGATGTCAGCTGTAAGAAGAAAAAGAAACCCCAAACACCAAAAAAGAAGGAAAAAGAAGGCTGTTGAAATGCTTGACACCAATAACACAGAGAGTGCCCAGGACTGTTGCTTTTTCTGGAGCAAAGCAGCACTAGCTGAATAAATCCCTTTGCTGCTCTTGCGATGGCCCTGGGAGCTAGAAGAGAGACTGTAACTTGGACCTGAGACCCATTATTATTATTATTTTGTGGTATAAAAACATTTGTTCAGATTTTGTCACTGATATACTGTGTACGTCACAAATCCAACTCATGTGTGTGCTGATCTATGATGCCTGCAGTGTTCGAATGGTTATATTCTATGATGTCTCTCAGAGAGATGTCAGAGCTTCCTCCATGTGAAGGTCAGTATTGCCCTGGCACAAAAACTTTCTTGAAAGACAACTTTTTAAGATAATGTGCAGCTTGGGGATGGGGGAATGGAGAGTGGGATTACTCTAAGCTATGGACATACTGGTTTAGGAGTTTGGGAGTAGTGGTCCACACTTTTCCAAGCTGTGTCTCCTGGGGTTACTCTCCATTCAAACCAGGGCAACAGTGAAGCCTTGTGAGCCAAGCCTCTGCTCTGCATGAATTAAATAAAATGCATAAATATAGGATATATTTGTCGGCTTGAAAGCAGTGCATGTGAAAAAGGATCTTGGGATCTTAGTAGACCACAGACTAAACATGAATCAACAGTGTGATGTGGCATCCAAAAAAGCCAATGTAATTCTAGGCTGTATCCACAGGGCCATAGTGTCCAGATCAAGGGAAGTCTGTTCTTTAGTCAGACCTCACCGGGAATATTGTGTCCTGTTCTGGGCAACGCAGTTGAAGGATATCAACAAGCTTTAGTGTGTCCAGAGAAGGGTGGCCAAAAGGATCAAAGGTCAGGAACCATGCATTATGAGGAACACCTGAGAGAGCTGTATACGTTTAAGCTTGAGAGGTGACATGTTGGCTATCTGTAAATATCTGAAGGAGTATCATATAGAAGATGGAGTCAGCTTGTTTCTTGCTGCTCCAGAGACTGGAACACAAAGCAATGGACTCCAATTGCAAGAAAGGAGATTACACTTAAACATTAGGAGAAATGTGTTGTTTAAGATCTGTTCAGAGCTTTTTTTAAAGATTCTATGGCCTGTTACAGACTGCCAAAATAAAGCTGCTTCGGGTCTCTTTGGAGATATGCTATTTAAGTGATGCATGGGTCCTAAGAATCCGGAAGCTGCACCAAAGCTGCCCTCCAGTGCTTAGGAATGGAGCGTGGCTTTGGTGCGACCTCCAGACTCTTAGGACCCATGCATCATTTAAATAGCAAACCTCCAAAGAGACCTGAAGCAGCTTTATTTTGGCAGTCTGCAGCTAAACCATGTCCCAGAAACCTCTTGAGTTCCATCATAAGATCCAGTGGCCCACATCAGGTAAGGAAATATAGAAAGGAAATATAGAAAGAAAGGAACTATAGAAAGGAAATATAGAAAATATAGAGAGGGACATGGTTTTAGTGAAAACTGGTGTGCTGGCTTTCAGGGAGTTACTGCAGATGGACTCTGAAGGGGTTTCCAGTCTGTTTATTTGACTCCTACGGGACTAAAAGCCCATATCATTCAGAATCCTGTGCTCAACTAACCAACCAGGTACAGATCATGGAGAAGTTACTTTTTTGAAGTATGACTCCCTGGAATCCCCTACCAACATAGGCAATGGGAAAACTGTAGTCTTAAAAAGTAACTTCTCATAGCTCACGTGGGCTTACAGAGGTAACCCCACCTGACTTTGACCAAGCCAAACAATGAAAAATTACGTAGAACTAGAAAACTTGACACTTTGGTGGCATTTTGTTTGGGAATGGACAAACCCACCTCTGAGGATTCCTTGCCTAAGAAAACCCTATGAAATTCATGGGGTCGCCACAAGTTGACATGCGATTTGAAGGCTGGTTTAATAGAGATATCACTGTTTTGTGGATTCTGGATGTTTCTGTGCATACAATATTGTAAGTCATCTGTGGATTTTGCTCAGGCTCCTTTAAGACCTGTTCTCAGCCGGTGGTTGTCACCACCAATGGCAAATCCCATAAGCCAATGGCATGTCGTGTGATGGAGATCCTCCTTCAGTTATCTTTCTGTCTCACAGCCACTATCAGTCCATGGAATCAAGATCTGCTATTATCAAAAGGAGGGGGATATACAGTAGTTGAACACTCCCTCCAGTGGTTAAATAGAGCATTGCTTGTCCTGAATCCTGCCACAATCTTATCATTCAATAAGCAGTGCAGAAAACCCCAGATTGTCTTGGTGTGTATCCACACTATTGCAATCCTGGAATGTTTTGTTTAAGTACTTAGAATTTTGTGCTAGAGAGCTGTGGTCCACTATCCCATGAACTACTTTCCTCCTTGTAATCCTAGCAGGGAGGTGTGATGTAATGGCTTGAGCACTGGGCTGCAGCACTGGAGACCAGTGTTCAAATCCCTGCTTCACCATGGAAAGCCACTGACTGACCTTGGGCAAAGCACACTCTCAGCCTCAAAGGCAACCCCCCTGAATAAATCTTGCCAAAAAACTCCATGACAGGTTCACCTTAAGTTAGAAATGACTTGAAGGCACACAACAATAATCCTTGATGCCTCTCTTTTCAGTATAGCTTGGGAACTGTAGTTTGAGGGACTGGACCAGAGCTGTTTAACAGAGAATTCTAAGTCCTGCACCAGACGAGAGGATTTGATTTCATAGGACACAGACATGGCAGTTAATGTATCAAACTACCATATTTGTCTAGTTTTGATGCACCCTTGGACTCCAAGTCCCTTGACCCCTTACTATAAGGACTGGGGCTTTTGGGAAGTTAGTCTAAATTGGTTGAGCGTCTGTTGCTGTCATTATATTTATTTTTAGGGGAATGAATTTTTTAAACCTTTACATCTATCCCTGCCTCTTGTGATTCAAGCTCTTTTCATGGATCATAAGTGGGGAGGCACTGATATACAGCTGGACACACCCCTGGCCCAATTCTTGGCATTTCGAAGCTAGAAAAGGGGAAGTGATTCTGGGACTTGCCTGGAAGAGACCTTGGACAGCTGTTACCACACAAGAGAATCAGCTGAGAGAAGCTCCGAACTTCCTCCATTTCAAAGGAGACCAATCAGTTGAAGGAAGTCCCAGCTATCTACCAGAGATACCTGCCAAGGTATCTCATGCCTGCCTAACATGAGAAAATAGGCAAGCCTTGAACCTTGTCTCCTCTTCCCCCAAACTGAGAACATGACACAGCTTCCCCCAGTTTGATTGTATCTTTGACCACCTGCCTGTGCTGCTTTGGGGAGAGAAGCTGTAGTCCAAGACTGAGAGTTGTGCTGCTCATCAGATTACAACTCCCACCAATATTGGCTGTGCTGTTGGGGGCTGATGAGAGTTGGAATCAACATCTAGAGGCTGGAAGGTGCCAGACTGGGTGAGAGGGGAAAACATGGGTGGAGAATCTGTCCCAGTCTCATCAATAAACTGTTGGGATCAATAGCAGCAAGCATCCAGACTGGCGTTCTGCAGTGGCTGGAAATGTTTTACCAGTTTGCCACTGCCTTCCTCTTGCATCCAAGGTCACCAACTGGGTTTGTTGTATGCCTTGAAGTTGCTTTTAAGGTGCTTACTATATATACCTCACCTTAAAAGCAACTTCAAGGCAAACAACAAACCCAGTTGGTGACCTTGGATGCAAGAGGAAGGCAATGGCAAACTGGTAAAACATTTCCAGCCACTGCAGAACACCAGTATATATGACCCAATGGTTTGAGCATCTGTAGGTCACTCCACTCCGCTATGGAAACCTACTGGGTGCCCTTGGGCAAGTCTCACTCTACAGCTTCAAAGAAAGGGAAAGGCAAAGAAGTTCAATAGAACTTGGTTGCATTCCATGAGCATCCAGTTGTGAGATTGGAAACTTCAATGCCAGCTTTACTAGCAAGTGGAAAGAATGGATTTAAATCTCTCTGCCCACATCTTACAAGACTCCAAGATTTGTGCAGTTGATCAAATGCAATTGGTCTAATGTTAATCCATGGCATCACTATTTCCCAAAAAATGTCCAATAAATTTTGACAATTGAATTATTTGTTGCATATAGTGTAGTTTCCCAATCTCCCAGCACATCTGAAAGAAGTTAAGCTAGAGCCTTTTCCCAGTCTTACATTTACTATAGGTGGGGAATAGTTATATTGGACTGCAAGACCCTTTAGTCTTAGCCATTATAGCTAATGGAACCAAAGTGGGGCTAGGTAGCCATCTGTGTTGGGATGTTATGCTACAGACACTTCCAAACTCCCTAATTTGAGGATAGATGGAGTGAGCACACAAAAATTTATTTTCCCCTTGCAAATTAAATCCCCTTTGTGGAATAGCAACTGGTTCTTTCATGCAGTGACTACAAACATGAATTAGTAGCAGCTGATTTTCATTTTGCAAAAATACACACAAGGTCAAATGCAACATCCAAAAAGCAATACATGTTTCTTTTACATGTTTAATCATTATACAGTAAAGCTATATGTATATATATTTGTTACATGTATACAGAAACTTAAAAAGGATAGTTATTACAAGTAACCAAGAAACACTGAAATGGGGAAACTGGCAGGGGTGCAGAGAAATTCTGGCTGGAAAGTACCCAAACAATGTAGCACTTTCCCAAAGTACCATAAGAGGAGAATGCTAGTGTTTGAGCAGCATCAAGCCAGGAGAAAAAACCCAAACCTAAGCTTTTGGACTGGAGAAGAGTTGAGGAGCCCTCCCAGAAGTCACTTCATCACAGAGCACTTGGGATCATTACAGAAACAGAAGGGCTCTTGTGGTGAAGTCGCCTCCAGAAGGAAGGCTACATGCTTGGAAAATACAAAGGATCAGTACAATACGTTCGCATGCATTTTCAAGACCCATTTCCCAAAAATGTGAGCTGATTATCTGAGCCAGATATCACCCAAAACAACGAAGCACTTTCTTGGTTAGACATACAAAGCAGAAAGTGCCAAGTTCTGGGCAACATTCAGTCAGGGTGAAATAAAAAATCCACACTGCAGTCTTTTGTGCACAATACAGTGGCATAAATGTACATTGTTAAGCATTATGGGGCAGGCTCCCAATGCCTTGCAGCACATATGACAAACCAAAGGCAAAAGATTTTCCCCCCATGCAAAGTGAAGATTTCTCAGGTCTGGTCAAAAGCTGTAGTAGTTTTCAGTTAGTGGATGGCTTCATTTCCAGGTGAATCTGGAACATTTGCCCGCTTTACCTGGCAAAGACACGAGACAAAGAGAAACCCAAGTTAAGAGGATTTTGTAGTACAGTAGTGTTTCTCGCCATCAGTTTGGATTCAAAATGAAAATGATGCAGCATTAAGACTCACTCAACATGTTCTCTTTAAGAGCTGAGAAGTTTATTTTTGGAGACTACAGTGCCCAAACTCCACCTAGCCAGCATAGTCACTGGCCATGCGAGCCAGGGGATTCTGGGAACCATAGTCCAAGATCTTCTTTTCCTGTTGCTCAGCCAGACCTGAACCCCACACAAACAATATAGCACTTAATTGAATCCATTCTAACAAGAAAGTGCCACTGTCTGTGTGGGCTTCAAGAGGCAGTTTTCCAAACCTGTGGAAGGAAGGATTTACATTCTACAAAGTATATAAACATTTCTTAAAAACCAGCCAAAAGTAAGGGACAAAATGAAGAGATCCAAGCAGATTTAGGCACATCTGTATGAAGCTACGTAGGCAATGTTGCCCCCCCCAAACTAGACACCAGTGCTAAACTTGCAAAAGTTAGAAGAACACAGAAAAAACCCTAGGAAGCAAAGCAAGGCATTTCCTTGTCCTTTCCAATGCCGTGAAAGCGTCGCAATGGGCAAATGTTCAGCCTGTTCTGATCCTGCACTGAACTCTTTGCAAACTTTGTAGGAAAGGGTGGCAGGGCGGGAAATAGGGGTGAAAATGCAATCTTTAAAAAAATCTATTACTAGCTCAAACAGTAGCTTGTCAGAATACGGCTGTGTTAAAAACCTAATGAGAAAAATATTATATTAGTGAGAAAAATTAGGAAATAAAATTTAAAAGGCCTGTAGTACTGGTCTCCGCCGCTAGAGGCGCTGCGTGGAAAGAGGCCCGCTCGGCGCAGCGCCCCCTAGCGTCCATCCTGGAAACAGATGCCCATCCCTTCACCTGGTCAGGCATTTTTTTGGACGAAAGAGGAAGAGTAAGGAAACTTTTTCAGCCTGTGAAATGAAAAGACCTCCCTTCCTCCCTCCCTTCCTTTCCCAGGACTAGGCAAGAGATCAGATCAAGGCAGCTTGGGTTCATCAGGATGCCCTTTTTCCTGCCCTCCAAAAATCCTGACCAAGACGTCGCCAATACAAGGAAGCACTTTCTCACTGTTTCATATCCACAAGGCAGTGCCAACGTATTGGTGGCCTCAAGGCAGCAGTGGGGGGCCCCTTCTTCCAGGGTGCCAGGGCAATAATTTGGGGATCCCCCCTTCCAGGGAGAGGATACAGGACAAAGATCACCTCATCTCCCCACCTGCAGATGCTCTGGGGATGCTGGACCCCCCCCAAAAAAATCCCAACCACCCACCAAACCCCTTACTCTTTCCAAGTCCTTAAAACTGGGTCCTAGCCACGTGGTGCTTTCTAGGCTTCCTCCCAAATTTCCAAAACAGCAACCATTGGGACCAGAGAACCCTCCACCAGCCGAAGACCCCCATCCCTTCCCTCCAGCACCAGACACATCTAAAACCATTTTGAAACCCCCAAAAGTCCTCCCCCACTACCATCTTGAATGGAGGATCTCTGGAAGCCCCAAGTGTCAGCCAAGTGTCTTCCAAGTTGCAGGCCCCTTTTCTCCCCAGAAAAGGAAAGGCCAGGCAAGGCAAGGCCACCAATTCCTCCTCCCGAGGACCAATGCCCGCCTCCAAAAAGACAAACCCATAAATAGTTTTGGAAGGTCAGGAGATAGAGAGAAAGAGGCCAACCTGGAAGGTCTCACGTGCCTTGGGAGATCGGGGCTTTGGGAAAGGAAGGAGGAAGAGGAGGGGGTTAAAATGGGGGGGGGAGGGGGAATCCCAACAACTTCCCCAGAGTCGAGATCTCCTCCAAGAGCTCCCCAGAAACCTCCAAGAATGCCAAGCATTTGAACCTCCCGGGAGCCAAGGAAGAGAGACCCTCCACGTGGGCTTCCCCAGAGCCAGCCCCTCTTCCTCCCATCCACCCCAAAAAGAGGCTCATCCTCGTTTCTTACTTTGGCAAAGGGAGCCCCGTCCTCTCAGCAGTGCTCACCAGCTGGTGCTGGTCTTCTCGGTGGTCTTGGTGGTGGTCTTCCATGCTCTACCTCTGGAGAGGCTCTGCTGCCTGTCCCCACGCTGGGCCGCCCCTTTATAAAGCCAGTGGCCTCTGGGTGTCATTGGCTCGCCCATTGGCTCAGCTCCTCCAATCAAGTTCAAGAGCTGGGGGCTTTTTCCCCACCCACTCTTGGCCCCCTCCCCTCCCCTGGCCCTGGTCTTGGTGAGAGGCTCAAAGAGGTGGGCAAAGATGGGAGGAAGGTGGGTCAAGCCAGGAGGCTGAGGAAGAGCAGGGAGCTCCTCAAGGCCTGGGCTGGAGACAATAGGTCCATGGCCCCCAACCCACCCCCGCCCAGGAAGGTCTAGAGGGCCAGCCCTTTGTTGTAGAGGCATGGAGAGATGGCCATCAGGCCAAATCCAACCATTATCAGGCAAGGGGAATCTTCCTCCACCAAAGATGTGGAATCATAACTTTGACCTATTTCATAGAATCATAGAGTTGGAAGAGACCCCAAGGGCCATCCAGTCCAACCCCATTCTGCCATGCAGGAAATCAGAGTCAAAGCATCCCCATCAGAGGGCCATCCAGCCTCTTATTCACATGGAAAGGTTGGTCCAGCTTCTTCTTTTTTTAAATTAAACGATTTTTAAAAAAATTTTTTGTAAGAGCATGGAGCAACCAATCTTGACGTTAACCTTCCCTGTGCCAAACTGTGCCTTGCCTAC
Organism: Sceloporus undulatus; assembly: GCF_019175285.1. Classification (NCBI taxonomy): domain Eukaryota; kingdom Metazoa; phylum Chordata; class Lepidosauria; order Squamata; family Phrynosomatidae; genus Sceloporus; species Sceloporus undulatus. The sequence goes on along the minus strand of NC_056523.1, from coordinate 186,838,316 downwards.
CCATCCCATTCTGATGAAGTGCATACACAGATCTTTGGGATTAACCGAAAGAAAGAAATTGGAAGCAGGAGCTTTCCTAGACTTCGGTCTACTTCTGCTAAAAGTCGTGGAAGAAGACGACTTCTGTGATTTTGACTCAGTCGTTTGGATCCAAGAAATCCAATCATTTCACACACACACACACACACACACACACACACATATATATATATTGTAAAAAAACAACAACCCTGAAGCAACCATCGTCGTTTTAACCTTCCTTGAGCAGAACTGTTTTTGTCTCCCACCCCACACTCATAAAGTTGTGGAATAAGATTTCTCCCATTATTTTGATTCAACAATTTGGATCCAAGAAATCCAATAACTTTTGTTATCAGCCGAGGAAGGAAAATCTCCAATAAAGTTGTGGGATCAAACTTTTCCCATTATTTTGACTCAATCATTTGGATCCAAAATCCCCGATGCAGTTGTGAGACTTCAGACTGAAAGGCTGTTCTATTATTATTATTATTATTGTAAAAAAAAAAATGGACTGGCAATCTTCATCTTCATCTTCCCTGGGCAAAACCTGCTTTATCTCCCACCCTATACTTGCAAAGTTGTGGGATAAGACTTCTATTATTTTGACCTATTCAGATTGAAGGGCTGATCTATGTTCATTTTTAAAAAGATATTCTTGCAAACAAGAAAATGCACCAACAATCTTCATTTTCACCTTCCCTCTGCAAAATTGTTTTGTCTCCCCCCTCATACTCACAAAGTTGTGGAATAAGACTTCACCCATGATTTTGAATCAATAATTTGGATCCAAGAAATCCAATTATTTATCAGCTGGGGGGGAAAATCCCCAACAAAGTTGTGGGATCAGACTTTTCCCATGATTTTGACCTGGTCAGACTGTTCATTTATTTAATTTTATTTTTTGAAATAAATAAATAAACCAACAATCTTTGTTTTAACTTTCTCTGGGCAAAACTGTTTTGTCTCCCATCCCCTACTCACAAAAGTGTTGAATAAGACTTCTCCCGTGATTTTGATCCCATCATTTAAATCCAAGAAATCCAGTCATTTCTTATCAGTCGGGGATAAAGTCCTTGAGAAAGTTGTGAAATCAGACTTCTCCCATGGTTTTGACCTATTCCGATTGAAGGGCTCATTCATGGTCTTTTTACTTGAATTTTATTTTTGCAAAAAATAAAAAACGATGGACTAACAATCTTTATTTTAACTTTTCCTGTGCAAAACTGTTTTCTCTCCCACCCCATACTCCCCAGTCTCCTAGTAGACCCTTTATATTTCTTCAATTGCACTAAGGGATTGTTTTATTGGTTTCCCACATAACAAAAGCTTCTTTCTTACCAAAGCAGTTTTAGAAATGCTTAAAGTGTGGAATCCATTTGAAAATGACAACAGTGAGTAACTATAACACAATGGATGAAACTGTATCTATGCTAAGGTTTGCATACTGATATTCCAGACTTTGTCTCTCAAGTTTACAGCAAATAGTTCTGTCTATCTGTCTGTCTGTCTATCTATCTATCTATCTATCTATCTATCTATCTATCTATCTATCTATCTATCTAATCTTCTACATAAATCATACACACACACTCAGATTTTATCTCTGTCTGTCTGTCTGTCTATCTGAATAAATCATCCACGCACACAGAAATTATCTGCTAGATATTTCCACTGAATTTCAAGCAATTTGAGAAAGATAGCATTCTTTCAGTTAGTCTCAAATGTGCTACAAGATCTCTCCACATACTGATTCTACAGAATGACATGACTATATCTTTGAATTCTACCATGCGGAGACCTGTTTGCCACATTGATGCATCAAAAGTAGCCAAGTGAGCCTGCCCAAACAACCAGGCAGCTTTACTCCAGGATCATTCCAAGGGATAGAATGGATTCTACTCCCAAATAGTTTCTTCTACCCCATTTACTCTCCTTTGGTATATTTATCAATCAGAGTCATCCAGTGATCATCATGGATGAATGGAGATTTGAACCTGGGTCTCCCCAGTCAGTCTTAGCCCTGTACTCTCAGTCTCACTACTGTGCCAATGGGCCAAACTGATAGCATTGTTTAAAACTGGCAGTGATAACAGCTGGCATCATATTCTTCTGGTGATCCTCACTTTGACCAAGACAGAGTATATTTGACCCCTCAAATGTTATTACACCAAAATTCTCATCTGCCTAACCCTAGACAGCATGCTCAACAGTGATCACTCAGGATAATACTTTTGGCTAGAGCTAGCAAGGTGTAGTGGTTTGAGTGTTGGATTATGACTCTGGAAACCAACATCTGATTCCCTGCTTGGCCCACTCTGTGGACAAATCACACTCTCTCAGCCTCAGAGCAAGGCAATGGCAAGCCTCCTCCGAACACATTTTGCAAAGAAAACACCATGATAAAGGCCCTAGGGTTGCCATAAGTTGGAAATGACTTGAAGGGATCCAACAACAACACAGCAATTGATTGGCGATAGATTCAGGACAGCTGCCTCTCCAACCCCCCCCCCCCAAATAATAATAATGTTGTGCATTAATGTGGGAAGAAAGGACTAATTAATGCATAATTAAAATATGGAATTTGCTTTTAGAAAATGTGGCACAGACTTCCTCAATGTGGTGTCCTCCAAATGGTTGGAACAACACAACATCATCTGCCAATGGCCTGTGACTGGGGACAAAGGGAGTTGCCAAAACTTCTAGGGGACAGTGTGTTGAGGAATGGTTTTACGGGGAGGGGGGTAGCCAAATTCATGGGGCAGGAGTCTAGCTGTATGGCTACTAGTCCAGATGGCTACATACAACCTTCTGATTTAATAGGCAGCATGTTGTGCCTGTGTTTCTTCCATACTATGCAGACTGTCTGGAGAGAAGAGTGTCTCTGAGTTTGTGAAGAGTACCTCTCCCTCCACATACACTCCCAACTACAGCTTCCACAGCTCAGATCAATAAAGTTGAGGTCTGTAGGAAGCACTTGAGCCCTCCAATGTTCCAGGTGAAATACCATCCAGGTTTTTTTTATAGAACCAAAACCTTGGCTAAACAAGGGGACAAGTATTGAAAGTACAGAAGCCAGTGTGATTTCCCCCATAGATGTAATAGACTATTTCTCATCTAACCAATCTGCAGTTAAGTTCTAAGCTGAATTCAAGTTAGTGACCGATGGGAGACTGGCTCTTCACATTGACTTAAATGACAGCCAAGGGCAAGTTAGACTGGAACCAACCTTGGCGTGCTTTTTTTAACCTGTGTTGCATATTTGGATATTTCATAACTCCTTATATGCTTGGTATCTTTGTAGGTGTACAAATAATTGTGACATCAGTGTCCTGGTGACTGCCCTGTGAAGTGGACCAGTTTATTCCAATTCATGGTTTGAGGATGCAATTGAGGGTTACTTGGGTGATCTCAGCCAGTGATTTTATGGTTCATGTTAGCGACTCTTCCAAATAGCCCCACTTCTGCTGGCTCCCCAAACTGGACTCCGAACATTAATGGGAGAACTGAAGTGTCTATCGACATTATACAAAACATAATAAACTTTGAAATCCATTCCACTGAGGTTCTCTTGAGGTCCTTTTACCTTGGAAAGAATTTGTTTCACAGATCCTCATGGTCTCAGTTAGTCTTCCACAGGAGTTACTTCCTAGTGGATTTGGTCCCCTTTTTGTCTGCTTCCATATTGGGTAGGAAAACAAGGCTAGGCTATACTAGCCTGTGTTGGCACACTGATACACACTTCAGTGTGTGTGTGTGTCAGAAAGAGAGAGAGAGAGAGAGAGAGTTTATTTCTTTCATTTTGCGTTTCCTATTGTTTGAATGTAAACTTGACATTGGAAGAGAGATTTCCTTCCACATTGTTACAATGTGCCATTTTGGGTCCTAGATCTAGCGGAGGGGGGGGAACTTGGCCATGAAAACTACTGGGTGACTTTGGGGGAGTCACACTCTCTCAGCCTCAGAGGATGGCAATGACATGAAGGCACAACTGCAACAAATGTGCTGTGAAGGGGTGGGAAAGGGACATTTTTATCTGCAAACTTATTCATTCAGTTTCATTCAGTTCAGTTCAGCTTGATTTGGTTCACCCATTCTGGAGTTCCTTGCAAAGCTCAAACTTACAAAAGATGCATGAAGCTCAAGCAACAACAACATTGCAAAGAAACTGGGCATTGTTGAAACTGGACTTGCTTTTGCATTTCCATACACAAAGGGTTCTGAATTTGAATTGACATTCTCACATACCAATGGCATATATATGTCTGTCCCTGGTTTCCACTCCACTAAATGTGTCTGAGGAAGTAGATCGAAGTCTATGAAACCTCATGCTGCCAACTTCTTTCTTTCAGTTAGTCACAAAGGTACTACTAGATCTCTCTACATACTGATACTATATCTTTGAATCTTGCAAAGAATCAGACTAAAGATAACAGCCACCTTCAACTCAACATTCTCCAGATGTGTTTCTACAACTGCTATTGTCCTCTAAACTGGCATGGCCTGAAGGCTGGGAATGACTGTGGCAATGTGAGCAACCACACCTGGCTTTTCCAGTGCCCTAGACTGGCATTTTCAGAACAGGACATTAAAAGAAATGAAGGGCCCGTCACTCATCTCTCTTTTTCTCTCATGCACACATGCACACTCTCACATACATGTGCAAGGGCAGCTGAATGAGATAGAAGGCCCCCCTCCAAAGTGGAGGCTGGCTGACAACAAGATAATCAAAGATATAGCAATGTTAGTCTGGAACATCACTGTGTAAAGGGATCTTGTAGCAAGCAGCTTTCAGACCAAATGAAAGAAAGAACCTTGCAGTATAAGCTTTCATAGACTTCAGCCTACTTTCTCAGACTCAAGTCTACCAAAGCTCTTGCTACCAACTTCTTTCTGATTTTGCAGTGTCCTACACTTAAACCACTACTCCATGCTGCTCATTTTGCAAGGCTTCTTGGAAGGAATGTATTGAATGTTAACATGTACTAATATGTATTATATTTAATTATTTTTGTAGAATGTATGCCACAGGCAGGATAATTTTATCTATTTTAATTGATTGTATGTGTAAATATGTAAATTTACAGCAGTATGTAAATAAAGCTTAATAATAATAATATTAATAATAATAATAGAACCAGCACTAAGTTTAGTGTGCCTGGTACTGTGGTGTCTGAGGCAGAATTGGGGACCTGCTTGAATCTCATCTAATTCAGATGGAATATATGTATATTATATAGAAAGGCAGCTAGAAAATGAATACAGGTATATGCGATTTCTCTTTGGTTTTCCCCCAGATTTCCTGTAGTTTCAGACCATGTGGAAAGGGAAGTACCCACAAGACACGACCCAGCCATTGGTACACAAAGTTGATCCACATCAATGAGTGCATGCTGAACATAGTGGAGGAGTTAGGCATGTTTAATTTTACTTATTACATTTTTATCCCATGCTCTCTTCAAGCAATTCTGGTTCAGTGTGAAGTTGAAGGCTTTCATGGCCGGCGTCCACAGTTTTTTGTGGGTTTTTCAGGCTATGTGGCCATGTTCTAGAAGAGTTTCTTCCTGACGTTTCATCAGCATCTGTGGCTGGCATCCTCAGAAAATTTTTGCCTGGAAATGTCACACAATATACTATACTCAAGTCCTTTCCAGGCAAACATTCTCTGAAGTTGCCAGCCACAGATGCTGGCGAAACATCAGGAATAAACTCTTCTAGAACATGGTCACATACCCTGAAAAACCCACAAAAAACTAATTCTGGTTAAGTATATGGATTAGATCCCTTCCTCTTCCCATTTTATCCTTTATGCAAACCCTGTGAGGCTGGTTAAGCTGAGAGACAGGGTCAGCTAGTGAGCTTCATAGCTGAATGAGGACACAAAACCCTGGGCTCCGCAATCTTAGCCCTGCATCCAAAGGCTGCACCATGTCCACCATCACATTATTAAATGTTTAGATCCTTAACTACAAACATACATATGATGTTCAAGAATGGAAGAATTCTCTCATGTACATTCAACCTTTGTGTTGCATTTCATTCCTTTCCCTTTTGAAAGTAACAAAGTTGAAGTCTACTTTCAATCAATGAGTTGAAACTATGTTGCTGTACACACACACACACACACACACACACACCATTCCTTTTCAAAAGAAAACAGAATGGTTTATCATCCAAAATATGCAGATAACAACACTGATCTCCATTACAGAGAGGCTGTAAAGAATTATATGATAATGTTTTTTTGAACTGCAATAAACTATTCAAAATGCTAAACAGCTTTCTTTTAACACATGCACACACACACACACACACACACACACACACACATACACCCCGAAAATATATTCCTGTTGATTTACTGCTGGTGTTATCTGTGTAAGCAAACCTGCCATTACTAGAAATTGTAGATTCCATCTACACAGCAGAATTAATGCAGTTTGACACCACTTTAACTGCCATGGCTCAGTGCTATGGGATTCTTGGATTTGCAGTTTTGTGAGAGATTTAGCCCTTTCTGTCAAAGACTCTGGTGCAACAACAAACTACAAATCCAATGATTCCATAGGATGGAGCCTTAACATTTAAGATAGTGTCAAACTGCATGAATTCTGCAGTGGGGCAGCAGTTTTAGTTGCATTCAGGCCATTCCTGTGTTTTCAAACCACTGGGAAACAGCATTAAAGTATTAAAAAGAAAACCTAGGATTCAGAATAAACTGCTCTCTTCCCCAAGCCAGGAATTCATGCTCCAACTCTGGAGACCAGGTTTCAATTCCCAGCTTGGCCTGAAAACCATTGGGGAATTTTGGGCAAGTCACACTCTCTCAGCCTCAGAGGATGGCAATGGCAAACCCCCTCTGAAGAAACTTGCCAAGAAAACCCCATGATAGGGTCACCTTAAGGTCACTTTAAGTCAGAAATGACCTGAAGGCACAAATGCAACAAATGTGCTGTGAAGGTGTGGGAAAGGGACATTTTTCTCTGCAAACTTATTCATTCAGTTTCGTTCAGTTCAATTTAGTTTGATTTGATTCACCCATTCTGGAGTTCCTTGCAAAGCTGAAACAACATACAAAATTTTCAAACATCTCTTACTGTGATGCTTCAATCCTTTTAGGTTGTGCAGGGGGAGGGAAAATATATGGAAAGAGGAACTAAGTGTGAAAATAGGTGTGAAAATAGAAAATTAGTGGAGAATGTGCTTTTCCTGTCTGCAAAATTGTTCGTTGCAATTTTATGGGTATTTATGGGACTCCCTGCCTCAACCTGGATGGAAAGACCAAACTGCTCAAGTTTACAAAGGTTATACAGATTAAACAAATTTTAAAAAGTTTTAAAAGGAAAAAGAGGTCATGTTTATTAAATTCAGAGTCCTTTCCTTGTCTGGGGCTGAACTAACTGTATCGTTTGGTGACTTATATTCACTATGAACCTTGCACTGGAAGTGGAGGCCATAATTTTAGTCAACAGTTAAGCACATGGAGCCCTGCAATCTGATATCTTTCTACCTGTGAGTAAACTGCATTGAACTCATTGGGAGCTTTAGACTGACGGTGATTACCTCCTTTCAAGGCCTAAATCCAATTTCTAAGCACAAACCAGAGTACAGCCTTTGAATTGGTTGTAGAACAGCAAGTCAAGGGCTATGGAAAACCAACTGATTTATTTAGTCTGTTCCAAATGGGACTCTCAGCTGGATTTAGAGAAGCAAATGATTAAAAACAGGGTTCACCTTGTTATTATTATTATTATTATTATTATTATTATTATTTTGGAAGAGGTGTCTTCATTTACTGGACAAAGTTAATAAAATAAGTTAATGGAGAACAACTGCAAGAGGAGGCACTCCCTTCTTTTTATTGAATCCAAAAAATGAGAGGTGTTTCCTGGGGATGAGGAAGGAGGGCATTTCAAAAGGTGATCAGCATCTTCACTCCAGTAGTGAAGCAGTTAACTGTTATCAGTAGGACATTGTTGGTGTGTGTGTGTGTGAGAGTGACTTTTGGGATCCGGCTTCCACTTCTGATGGTTGATGATGGCTTGAAGAAAAGAGTGGGGGGGGGGGTGGGTCTGGGGCTAGGGAAAGACCATTTGACCCTCCCTTAGTGAAGATTCCTGCATATCAATAGTTTTAGGGAAGAGTCTCTGGAGGAGGGATGAGGCAGGAAATCTGTGGCCCATAGGGGGTTGGTGCATGTGTGTGTTGGTGTGAGTGTTGGGAATGGCTTGCATTTGAATGCCAGTTGAATAGACAGAGGGGCTTTGTGATGGGAAGATTAAGCGCCTTGCCACCAAGGTTCTCAAAAACAAAACAAAACCAAAAAAACCCTTTCCCTCACCAGATCTCTCTTCTCTGGCCCAGTCCAAAGCATCTTCTTGGCTTCTTTTCAGAAACCTGGAGATGAGGTTGACTTGCAAAGACATTTTGACCCTCAGCCTTCCATTGGAATGGGAAAGGGATCCAAAGACACCAAAGGGAAAGGGTGCCTTCAAGTTGTTTCCAACGTATAGCAACCCCAAGGAGAGCCTACTATGGGGTTTTTTGTTTGTTTGTTTGTTTGTTTGCAAGATTTATTCAGAGGGGTTTTTCCTTTTACTTCCTCTGAGGCTGAGAGAGTGTGATTTGCCCAAGGTTACTTGGTGGGTTTCCATACCTGAGTGGGGATTTGATCGCCCAAGTTACTGGCTTAACACTCAAACAGTGGTAGTTGTAGTTCTCTTCAAAAGAAACATTTCTAAGTGCTGGTTAGAGGAGATGTTTCAGGAATGCAACCTGCCCCTGTGTCTACCAGACCAGAGGACAGCTTCAGATCTGTGAAGCCCGTTGTCAGCATGTCTTCCATCATCCTTCCATGGGCAATGAGGATCACGGTCCAGAATGCCGGACTCAACAGACCTTTACTCTAGTGTTGTGCAACTCTTCTTGTCTTGTTTTCTGATATTTGAAATAGGTAAACCCATTTATGGGGGGCAGGTCTCTCTGTCTACAAGATTACAGTGGCAAATGGATGTTTCATTTTAAAACTTCAAACACAGATCCACCTTTCTGTCCTTTGTTCCTAGTACCTTTCTTGCCATTGTTATCTAACACATATGGATGGTCCATGTTTTTGGACAGCTGCTGAATTTATGATTTGATTTATGAACCAAATACCGATGAGGGCTTCCCTCTTGAATTGGGCATTCTTGGAGAAGCAATGCTACTCAAATGGAGAAATTTACCAACTAATAGTGCATTCACACTGAAAAATCAAAGCAGTTTGGCACCACTTTAAACTTTTAACCTATAGAATTCTAGAATTCTATGGAGCCACCCAAACTCTCTGCCAGACCAAGCTAACCATCTCACTAAATCCAAATCTCAGGATTCCAGAGGATAGAGTAATAGCAATTATAGTGTTCTCAAACTGCTTTAATTCTGCAGTGTGGATATACAGTACCTTGAGTCAACCAGGGGATGAAACCAGTACTCCCCCTTTCAAGGAATGTCTCACTACTCAGACAACATCACCTCCCTCCTCTCACATCTGTGATACTACAGAATAAATTTCAAGTGAGATGATGTGGGTAGACTAGGGCTTGGTAGACCTCATTTAAATTGCTGCTCAAGCATGTAGGTCGCAGGGTGATCTTGGGCAATCACAATTTCTCCATCAAACCTATCCCAAAGGATTTTGGAAAGATAAAATGGGTTGTGTGGTGAGAACCTTGCATGTGGCCTTCACTGCTTTCAGGAAAGGCTAGATCTGGGTGTCTGATGGCTGATTGTCTGATGAGTATTGGATAGCCCTGCGGTTACCCACTGGGATTTGTGGAGGAAGTATAGAAACAGGATTTATCATCACTGCTATTGTCATCATCATCAACAACATCATTTAAAGAAGAGTTAGGACAGTGCACCTCTGGGGCCACATGGAGACCCCCAAGGAATAAAAGTGGTTCCAGAGGGGCACAAAAGTAGCCTTTAAACCTGCCACCCCTGATTTAAAGCTATTTGTTTATCTATAGCGACCAGGGCTTTTGAAGCAATGCACAACAAAATGCACAACACAAAAGATAAAACATCAGATATGCTTTTCGGTGTATGGATGGGAAGGAGGGAGACAGGGAGAGAGAGAGAGAGAGAGAGAGATAATATCAGTAGCGGAAGGGAAGCCCTGATCCATCAAAGTTATGCCACCATCTTTCAAAGCCAGTAGGTATATTTTGGAACTGTGGATTGACAATCAAACTTGGAAAAAAAGCTTATTTTTTCAATAACTGCTCCTAGAATCTGCCAGCAGCCAAAGGTCAGGGTGGGTAGGGTATTCTGGGAGTTGTAGTCTAAAACAGCTATTTCTTTCATGATCTTCAATGAAATATCTTATGTGTGGGGTGTGTATGCATATGTGTCTGTGTAACAGTGGTGGTGGAGGAGGAGGAGAATTGCAACTTGCTGGCATTCTCTCAGAGATCCCCTGCATAAGAAAGGTGAGGAGAACAGAGAAAAGGGGACACACAGACACAAAAATCTTCTTTATTCTTGCTCTTCATTCTTTCTTTTCTGGAGGAGTAGGACACTGATAGTGGCCTAAATTCTATTGGTTATCCTGACTAGCGTAGAGCCACTGAATAAACAGGATGTACCTGTGCTTTGACTCATAATTCAATGTGGGGTTCAATGGGTCTACTCCAGTTAGGACAAACCAAACAGATCCAGCCAGTGTAAAAGGCTGAGATGGTGTTACAGTAATAAAAACATAACTATTGCCATGCTGGGTGAGACCAAAGTCTGACTGGTCCAGCTGAGTGCTTTCTTCCTCAGTGGTTGACCAGTTGCCTGAGTTGGAGAGCAAGCCACAGGACATGAGCAAAATCACATCCTCCCACTCATGTTCCCCAGCAACTTTTACTACATTCTGGAGGTTGTTGTTGTTGTTGTTGTTGTTGTTGTTGTTGTTGTGTGCCTTCAAGTCATTTCTGATTTATGTAGACCTTATGGCAAACCTATCATGGCATTTTCTTGGCAAGTTTCTTCAGAGGTGATTTGTTATTGCCATGCTCTTAGGCTGAGAGTGTGTGACTTGTCCAAGGTCACTTGAATGGGTTTACATGGTCAAGCCAAGATTTGAATCCTGGTCTCCAGAGTCATAGTCCAAAACTCAAAGCACTACACCATGCTGTATGTTGTTATCCTGAAGATATAGAAGGACATAAAGGAATCCAGTGGCACCTTTGAGACTCACTGGGTTTCTTTCCCCCAGAAACAGTGGGCCCTTGTTATCTGCTGGGTTTGGTTCCAAGACCCCAGTGGATAACAAAATGTGTGGATGTTCAAGTCCCATTCAATGCAATGGCATAATAAGATGGAAAAATCAAGGTTTTATATTTGGTATTTATACTTGTTTTGTAATATGTTCAAGTAGTGGATGCTTGAATCCATGGATTAAAAAGTCCGTGGATAAGGAGGGCTGACTGAAGTCTCAAAGATGCCACTGGATTCCTTTACATCTCTTTATTGTAAAACACACCAATATGGCTCTTTTAAAAACACCAGTAACAACAACACTAATACAATGAGGACTAGTAGGTATTCATAGCCTCCGCCTGCATGAATCTGTCAAACTTCTTTTAAATGTAGTCTGACTTGTTTGCCATCACCCCAGAAGATAAAGCTGATGGCACAAGGTAGAGTTTAGCATACCCCTCAGCATTTCACAGATGAAAACCAGGATATGTGTGGCCAAACAAACATTAGGGTGTGGTTAAGATGGCAAAAAAATTATTAATGAGGAAGAACAGAGAAGGTAGGAGAGGCTGCAGCAGTTTCTTTTTGACTGAGCCTCCTGGGAAGGTCAAGATTCCACCTTCTCCTTTCCTCCCTCCCCAGCTGAGAATGCAAATTACTTTTGCACTTTGAATACAGTTTGCAATTGAAGGAAGCTGAGGACAAAGGGAGGAAAGTGGGATGAGAAAGTGGTGAGAAACTGAAATATTTTAAAGGCAGTGGAAAAAATGGGATGTCAGAGGATTAATTGGCACTACCTGTACAAAACCAGGACAGTTCGGGCATATAAAATACATGGATTTTTTTATTCAAGCATCCATGGCTTGAAAATCTTTAAAATATATGACTTTCAAAAAGCTAACCTTGATTTTGCCGTTTTATACAAGGGACATCATTTTACTGTGCCATTATATCAATGCGATTTGAACATCCATATAGATTTCGGTATCCATGGGGGTCCTGGAACCAAAACCCAGGAGATACCAAGGGCCTGTTGTAGAAGGCAGGGCTTAGGCCATGGGCTCCATTTAGCAACAACCATTTAGCAACAACAACATAACTCAACAACCTGGCCGTCTGGGAGATGCACATGATCCCACACAGGGGAAAGGGAAGATCACCAGTGGTCCATAATGGAAGAGCAGAGGTGCCCTTCACCCTGATGTGGTGGAATGAGTGGTTTCCCCCTGCCTCCCACATGGACGACAGTTGGCTGCTAGAGGGCAGCATATGAAGGAAACAAATAGTTTTAAAATGTTGGAAAATACTCTCTGAGACATATCCAGGGATAGCCATGTTGGTCATATAGCAGAGTACAGTATCATCCACTACAAACATGTATAATGTGCATTTTGGCTGGTCTGATAAAGGTATCAGTGGTTTGGGGATTTTGAATTATGCTCTTTGAGAATCATTTGAAAGGGCCTGGGGATATTCTGTATTTTCAACTGCCAATTATTTTGTAGTAGTTATTATCATGTGCCTCCAAGTCATTTTTTATTTATAGCATGCTTATTTACAAGGTTTTCTTCAGAGTGGGTTTACCTTTGCCTTCCTCTGTGGCTGAGAGAGTGTGATTTGTCTAGGGTCACACAGTGGGTTTTCATGGCTGAGCAGAGGTTTAGACTCTGATCTCCAGAGACACAGTCCAATGCTCAATCCACCACACCATGCTGGTTCTCAGAAAGTTGGTAGCCATGTACTTTGCACCAATCAAACCACAGTACAGTGAGCTTTTCGTATCCGCTGAGGTTTGGTTCCAGGAATCCCTGTGGATATCCAAATCCATGGATGCTGACATCCCATTAAATACAATGGCATAGTAAACTGGTTCTCTTCTATAAAATAACAAAATCAAGGTTCGCTTTTTGGGAATTTTTAGATTTTGGGGGAATATTTTCCATCAGTGGATACTTGACTCCGTGGATAAAAAAATTCATGGATATGGAGGGCTGGCTATAGTCAATGCTTTGCCATTTATTTACTCAATGCTTAAAAAGATTTATCCTAGATGCCTTCCCTCATCCCTCAACTTTGGGAAGAGTTCTTTGTTCTGAGTGCCTGAGTGGGATGGGCTGATTCCCTGAGAGATGGAATTTCCTCAGTCTTTGGATAGATAGGACATGACTTAAACTGTTGGCCCAAGGTGGTACCTGAGAAGCTCCAGGGAGTGACTCAATCTTTTATCAGCCATCCTTTGTGTAAATGCTATCACAGTCCCAGGCAAAGGTGGTGGTGACTCACACAATCAAATTATCTTCAGAGGGGCTTTTGGTTCCCCCCCCCTCAGCTTGTGAAGTGACTTCAGAAAACTCCAGGAGAAGCACATGACCCCAGCCACACTTGTCTTACCATGGTGCATTGTGTGTGCGGTAACCTTGGGGAATGTGCTTGGAGAAAGCTTCCAGGTTGGGATGGGTTTGGGGGACTGATTTTTGTGTGGCCTCCAGTCTACAAAACAGCTTGTTGTTGTGTACCTTCAAATCATTTCTGAGTTATAACAACACTAAGGCAAACCTATCACAAGGCTTTCTTAGCAGAATTTGTTGGGGGGGGGGGTTCTCACTCTTGCTTTCCTCTAAGGCTGAGAGAGTGTGAGTTGCCCAAGGTCACCCAGTGGAAATCCATGGCAAGTGGGAATTCAGCCCCCGGTCTCCCAGTGACCTAGTCTCACACTCAAACCACTACACCACAACTAGCTCTCCTACAAAAAAGGAGGAGCTTATATCAGTGATGGCAAACCTATGGCATGCGTGCCAGAGGTGGCACTCAGGGCCCTCCCTGTGGGCACATGTGCCATCGTCCCAGGACAGAGTTTGCCAGAGTTTGTTACTAGAAAGCTATAGGGACATGGCACTTTGCAATAAATAAGTGGGTTTTGGGTTGCAGTTTGGGCACTCGGTCTCGAAAAGGTTCACCATCACTGGCTTATATCATTATGGTGACTCAGAGCTGCTATCTATTGAGCATTGCCACCAGCGGTCAATGCTAGGAGCAGGGATGTGGCTCATTTTGCAGTGCTGGAAATCAGGTGCTCTATGTCACACTTCACTTGGCCTATGGGCCACTAATACTACTCTAATAAAAAAGTAATTAATGATTCCCTATCTCTCTCTTTTTGTACCCCTCCCTCTCCCTCTTCTGATTTTGTTGCCTGAGGTGGGCTCATTCCCACCCAGCATCCTAGGATAGATTGCCATATCTTGGAGTCCTCTGCAAGACACACAGCAACAACTACTACTACTACTACTACAGTGAAAAAGGAGATGACCTGCTGAGTTGTTAGCAGTTACTAGAAGTGTGAGCTCCATCTTGAGGAGACTGTACCAAGTCCCTCCACACACTGAAAATGGTTGTCAGCCTTCCATACAAGTTATTCATGATACTAAAAGCTCTGCCATCTCCCTTAAGCCAACATCTATGTTAATTTGTGGCATTTTTATTCTACTTTTCTTCCAAGGAACTCAGTACACTATATATGGTTATCTGTCTCCTTTCCTGCTTTGTCCTTACAGCAACACTGTGAGTTAAGTTAAGCCAGTACATGGTCAAGGTGGGAATTAGGGCTAAAAGGGAATAATATGAGACTGGTTCCTAATCTTATACTGTAACTACTACACCAGGACTTGGAGAATTCTACTACTATTCCCATTATCCCTGACCATGGATCTTACTGGCAAAGAGCTGATAGGACGTAGAATCCAAAATGATCTGGAGGCTGATAGGTTTCCCCAGATCAGCATTACACCATGCTGATAAGCCTCAGGATTCTCAGATCTCCTCTTGGTGTTTATGAAGGGTTACTTATGGAAATGCCATCAGGAAGTGGAATGGAACCCATCGAAGCTTATACTAGAAAACTATCTTTCTCAATTAGTCTCACAGGTTCTACAGGATTCCTGTATATCTTTTTATGAGTGTGTCAGTTATAAAGAAAGTCTCATAGGATCCCAATTGCATCTGGATAAAGCATGGTGTAGTGGTTTCAGCATTGGACTATGACTCCGGAGACCAGGGTTTTCTTCCCCACTCAGCCATGGGTGACCTTAGGCGAGTCACACACTCAGGAAAATCCAGAAAGTCTTGTGTTAGATTTGTCTTAGGGTCACCATAAGTCAGAAACAACTTGAAGCCACACCAACACAACCATCACAACGATGTTATTATTAAGAGAGTCTGTGTGGTATAATGCTTTGAGTGTTGGGCTATGACTGTGAAGACCAGGGTTTGACTCCCCACTCAGCCAGGAAGGAAACCTACTTGGTGACCTTGGGCAAGTCATGTTCTCTCAGCCTCAGATGAAGGCAAGGGCAAACTACTTCTGATTTATTTTTTTTTACCAAGAAAACTCTGTGATAGGTTCATTTTAGGATTGCCATAAATGAGAAATTACTTGAAAATACACAACAATTAAAAAATAGCTACTGTTGAGAACCAGGGCAGGCTGGACACAACTGTGAACTTGGATGGGAGAATCTCACTTCCAGCCCTTTGTTGGTTGTGGAATCTCTGGTTAGCCTTCATCACTTCTGTCTTCAGTCCAGCTTTCCTACTGCTAGCTGTGTTTGGGATTGCAACTTTTATGACATCTGATTTCAATGTAACTACTGAATCAATCTGGAGAAGGCTTTGGGGATCTCAGCTTCTGGCTTCAAGATGTACATGGATCTCTTTGTATGGTGGTATTTTTGTATTGCAGCTTTTCATCTGTTAGCAGCCATTTTCTAATTGCTTTTTCGATATTTGTGAATGACACAATAGTTGTAAATGACATTCTCTCCAGGAATAGAAAGCACCCCAAAAGTGTGAAATAAAATAAAGTGAAGCTTAGCATGGTGTAAATGTTTGACTCCTGCACCAGGACTCAGAGAGGCCAGGGTTCAAATCCCTGCTCAGCTATGGAAACCCATTAGGTGACTTTGGGAAAGCACCACTGTCCCAGCCTCAGAGAAAGATAATGGAGGCTGGTTCCAATGGAGGCTGGCTCTGGCTATGTTCCCTCAATTCTAGCCAGAGAAAGAAGAAAGGTTCTCCTTCCAGTTCTCCTGCCATGGCCTAAGCCTCAGAGGAAGAGAAGAACCACTGGACTTGATCCCTTTCCCCACTGCCATTTTGTTCTCCTTTTGTGTCCTGTTTTTCTAAAATTGTAAACCTGAGGACAGGGAACTGTCTAATTAATAATTTGTAAGCTGCTCTAGCAGAAGGGCAGGGTACAGAAACTCAGAATCAATAAATGAATGAATGAATGAATGAATGGCAAACCTCCCTGGAGACATTTTGCCAAGAAAACCCTAAGACATGGTTACCATAAGTCAAAGTTGACTTGGACTGCATCTACACTGCAGAATTAATGCAGTATGACACTGCTTTAACTGCCATGGCTCAATATTAAAGAATTCTGAGATCTGTAGTTTTGTGAGATATTTAGCCTTCTCTGTCGGAGTGCCTTGGTACCACAACAAACTACAAATTCCAGGATTCCAGAGGATTGAGCGTTGATAGTTAAAGTGATGTCATACTGCACTAAACCTGCAGTGTGACAGCAGTCTTGAGGGCACTAAAACAAATTAGTCAGTAATAATCTATGCATTTCCTGGACTGAAGTAATCAGAAGAAATATTGTGAAGTCGAAGGCTTTCATGGCTGGCATCCATAGTTTTTTGTGGGTTTTTTCGGGCACAAAAAACTATAGAAGAAATATATAATTCAAGCAAAACTGAACAAATATTTCCAAGAAAACCCCATGACAGGTTCGCCTTAGGGTTTCCATAAATCAGAAATGACTTGAAGGCACACCACCACAAGCAACAACAGTTACCTCTCACTTCAATGTGTAGAACAAGAAGCCTTTTGGGAACAGGGTAGACATGCCGAGTGGATTTGGGGACCAGTGGGAGCAGTGGTTCCCATTTGGGTTTTAGTATGAACTTTAAATGAATGAACCAAGGTGTTGATACCTACCCCTAGAACAGATTCTGCACCTTTAAATTCAGATTAGAACCCACAGCAGAATTACTGTTCCATGGACACAGGGGTCCAAAACACACTGCAGAAATAATCCATCTTGAAACCACTTTAACTGTCCTGGCTGAGTGCTAAAGAATCCTGGGAATTGTAGTTTATATTGTGGCTGCAGAGCTCTGACAGAGAAGGCTCAATGCCTCACAAAAGTACAGTTTCCATAATGCCCTAGCATTGAGCCAGGCAATTAAAGCGGTCTCAAACTGGATTATTTCTGCAGTGTGTTTTGGCCCGGGCTGTACCAGCACCTACTAGGGACACTTGGACGCCACTGGTAGCGTTTAGATTACGCAGAAGGATTCATGAAAGCAAAGAGCATAGCCATTTTACAGCGCAAAGTAAAAGCTAACCTTTCTTGACTGCGACTGACCCAAACACTAAACTATCTCTTAGCTGGAGCACTACAGAAACAAGCTGAGGAGCTATCATTTATCCATGGAAAGATCTAATAAAACCCCAAATCCACAAAGATATGTGCATATTTGATGATGTGTCCTGAGGCACCGGATCTTTGACCAGGAAGCCAGTGAAGACGGAGTAATTGCAAATGAAACCAGTTTTACAATTTGGTATGCTAAGAATTAAGGGGGGAAATGAATCTAGGGCACCTTGCACTCAGACCTTGACCCTTCCCCAGATTTGGAGAGCCTTTCATGGAATTCTGTGTTTCAGGAGATGATGCATACCTTGAAGGGAGATATTTCAGCAGGTTTCACAGAATGGATACAACCATTAAGCAAAGGATAGGCCTTGACAATAAAAAGATCTTTGGCCTGATATTGTACTTTCCTTAGTTTCCTCTTCCTTGTATGGAGGCTCAAGGAGAGGTACTCCAAGGAAATTCCACAAAACAATAGGGGTGTGAATGATGAGAAAACCCACATTGTATCATTTAAAAGGAAGCACCAATTGCTGTAGTTATCAGGACATTGTTTTGTTAGTGATTCAAAATGGTCTTAATTGTTCATTTTAAAGGACCATTAATGTAACCCATCCTATGGACAATATTCTAAAGTGATTCAAGAGGAGACTACATTTCATTTTATTCTGTTTTAATGAGTGTGTCTACCACATTGTAATCACTTTTGGCCAAA
This sequence comes from Sceloporus undulatus, assembly GCF_019175285.1. Taxonomy (NCBI): domain Eukaryota; kingdom Metazoa; phylum Chordata; class Lepidosauria; order Squamata; family Phrynosomatidae; genus Sceloporus; species Sceloporus undulatus. The sequence continues at coordinate 186,819,915 of NC_056523.1, read as the reverse complement.
TACTCATGCATCTAAGGATGTAGACTCAAGCCTGTGAAAGTTCATGCTGCCAACTTCTCTGTCAGTTAGTCTCAAAGGTGCCACAAGATTCCATTTTCATACACTAAAGATTAAAACTGAAAGGCCAGCAGATACTCTGCTTCAGAGGTGTGGGACCTGTGGTCTTGTGTTCCTTCAAATCATTTCCGACTTGTGGCAACTTTAAAGCAAACCTGTCATGAGTTTTTCTTGGCATGATTTGTTCAAAAAGAACTTGGCCACATAGCCCGAAAAACCCACAAAAACTATGTTTAAAAAGAGTTTGCCTTCTTTTGTGGCAGACACAGCATGATTTGAAGGTCTCCCAGTGGGTTTCCAGGGCTGAGCAGAGATTGGAACTTTGGTACCAGTCTTAGCCCAAAATTCAAACTATCACATCATGCTGGTTTTTGTAAATATCCAGTAAAACTACTTTCTCAGTATGCAAAGGGATCTTGTAGCACCTTTGAGAAGTTGGTAGCATAAGCTTTTGAAGACTTCAGTCTACTTGCTCAGATGCGACTACTGTACTTTCTCAGTTTACGGGGGAGTAGAGCAGGAATAGAAGTGAAATTGTCATTGCTGTAGGGTGCCTTCATGTCACTTCTGACATATGGCAACCCTAAGGCAACCCTATTGTGCGGTTTTCTTGGCAAATTTCTTTAGAGGGGGAGTTGCCATTGCCATCTTCTGAGGCTGAGAGAGTATTATTATTATTATTATTGTTTATTTCTAAAGCACTGTAAATGTACAGTATGACTTGCTCAAGATCACCCAATGGGTTTCCGTGGCTGAACCATAGGTCTCCAGAGTCCTACCTTAGCATTCAAACCACTACACTATGCTGGTTCCCACAGTACTTTTTAAAAAGCCTACTCCTAGATTTATCCTAGGAAGACCCTTGTGGCTCACTCCCAGGTTGATGAGAGTGGGACTGCAGCTTTCAACCTAGATACCTTCACCCCTTTCTCATATTCCATCCCCCCAGAAACTGACTGGTGAGTACAGCAGGGAGTGGGTGAGAATAGGATGTTGTCTGCATGCAAGGAGATATTTTCTTTCTCACATCCCTCAGCCTCTCCCATCTGATATGCAGGAATTTGGCCTTCAAGGCTGAAATTCATTTGCAAATTGAGGAAGGATGGGAAGGAGGGAAGCAAACAGAGACAAAGGGGCTGTTGGGGGGGAGTAATAAGGAAGGATGAGATGGGGCTCTGTACCCAAAAGCTGAGCCACCTCTTGGCTCCAATGGCTGCCCATAAGCATACCTCTTTGCTCCCCACCCTGCACTTTAAGGGGTGCAGATTCCTACAAAGCACCTCCTTGTAGGAAAAGTGAAATCACCCCACTAGTCAGATAGGGAAGGGGTAGCTTGTAGGGGGAGGGTGGCACAAGCAAAGGGCTGGGTGGCAAATGATTTACAGCTGGAGTTTTGGCTTGTTTACTCTTTAGTAACTCTTATGAAAGCCGTAGTGTAAACTCAATCAACTAAACTCACATGCTGAACCTGGGGAAACAACAAGTTTCTTGTCACCCAGTAGATAACAATTCCAAATAACCATCTGCAAAAGGAATAAATAAGGACAGTGCCTTATTTTGGGATAGTTCAATCTTCATTGTATTTATTCAGAAGTATGCACCACTGCAGTTTTAATAATAAGAAGAAAGTAGCCATGCTGTAGGGAGAGAGAGAGACTTACAGTTGGGCAGTACCTATTTTTTCTTAATCAAGATTATTTTTAAATATTAATTTTTTAACAAGAATCTGATTTACAATCAAAATAATATACAATCAATGCTAAAGAAGCTAGAGGGGATGGGAAAGAAGAAAAGAAAAAGGAGAAAAAAACATACAACTAATACACAGTGTGGTATTTTTACATATTTAACTCTTTTATAGCTCAAAAAGTCCATTAACACTTTCCAGTCTTTCAAAAAAGACTTTAGCAGGCTTAACTCAGCAGTTTTAACAATCTATGCTTCCATCACTGATGCTTCAGTTTCCAGGTTTAAGCAAACAACATTCTTACTGTCACTGTCATTTACTGAGGAAATGAGTCATATTTACAATCCAATTCTTTATTCATAATGCCCAATAAAAATTGGTAATATTACAAAATTTAGCTTTAATTTTTTAAATTAACATATACATCCTAAACCAGTAACTTTTTGCCTTCTTACAAGTTCACCACACATGAAAAAAGAAGCTTTCCTTATCTTGACATCCCCAACATTGATCTGAAACATTCTGGGTCATTTTCAGCAACTTATTTGAGTTTAGATATGTCTATATAGCATCTTAATATAGGCTTTAAGTGACTTCTGAATTACTGCACAAAGTAAATTTTATATCTTTGGACCACATTTCCCCCCATACACCCATAAGGATGGGCAATATCTTTAATGAAGATTAATGTCACAATAGTCCAGTAAGTTCTGGGTAGCCCAAAACTCTTGGTCATGATAGATGTGATATATATTAAAAAGTAGGACATGGACAAAGAAAGAGAAAAGACCACAGATAAGGCCAAATGTTGCAACCATCAGATTGGCAGTGAAACTGCATGCCAAGATGGAGATTGCAAACTGAACAAATCATTCAGGGGTGAGTGCATGGGTATCATGCTAAATTTGGCAATGCATAGTAGGACAAAAAAGACTGCAACAACCAGTCTCCATTTCTGAAGCCACATTCCAAGGTATTGCTTGTCCCATGTAGAGCCCAGACCAAAGGACTGTGGTGTGAGCAATCTTGTCCTGGGGTGTTTTGGTCAGCTGTCTCATTCTACCAAGGATATAGTAAAATAGTCCTTTGTAAGGTCCTGTCTGAAGTTTTCCCATTCTAAAATAGGGAAAGCGGAGGAAGCACCCCAGTATTATACAAAGCGGAAATCCAGAAATGTCTAAGCATCTTTCTGTGAATGTGTACAACACACAATGGAAGAAACTCTGAAACCATGTGTGGGTACTTTGGCTTTGGCTTCATCATGTCTAGATCAGGGTGACCAGATGTCCTCCTTTTCCTGGACTTGTTCTACATTTCAACCTCCTTTCCAGGAGGAATTACAAAATGTTTTCCATTTTGAGCATGTCTAAGAAGCATGAATTTACATTTATATTAGTGTTTTGAGCTTTTATTTTGCAATGTCTGGACATTTTTAAATGCTCTACATTTTTGCAGTGCTTTGTCCTCCTTTGCCCTTAGGACATCTGGTCACTCTGACCTAGGCCTAGAAGCAGATGAAGGATCCCCCCTCCATCTCAATTGTCACTGACTTGACAGGGAAAGAAGAACCAGCAGTATCCTTTGGACTTCTTCTTGTGTGTCCTGTTTCTAGATTGTAAACCTGAGGACAGGGAACTCTCAAATGAACAATTATAAGCTGCTACACCATGCTGGCCCCTCATGGCTCTAGTATATCCTTATAATCCATTTTTATAATCCAATCAACCCTGGGACTTAGTTATGAGGGGCAGGGATTTGTCTCCCAATAAGAGTTCTGCCCTCCAAATGAAATATTACTTCAGTCCCCAGATTTCTAGCAGAGAGTGAGATGTTGAAAACCATTCACATTTAAAAGTCTTATATAGTGGGCCCTGGGTATCCACTGGGGTTTGATTCCTGGACACCCCACCCCCTGTGGATACCAAAATCTGTGGATGGTCAAGTTCAGTTAAATACAATGGCATAGTAAAATGATGTCCCTTATATAAAATGGAAAAATCAAGCTTTGCTTTTTTGTAATTATATATATATATAGAGAGAGAGAGAGAGAGAGGGAGGGAGGGGGAGAGAATGAATATTTGCAAGCTGTGGATAGCTGAATCTGTGGATAAAGAATACATGGATATGGAGGACTGACTGTATTTGCTGTGTTTGCATTCCTTTGGTCACTTTGCCTACCCTTTTTCTTTGGATGCCTAAACTGTATTTCCAAATGCTGAAATGAAGTTTTTAATTAGTGCCATGCTAGAAATGTGAGTACCAAAAGAGAATTCCATGGGTGGCTCCATTCATATTTTTGGGGGGGCAGTGCCCTCATTTCCTCCCATCCTACCTCTTTGGGGTAGGTAGGGACTCAACAGGATTAACTGCCTATTCTTTCAAGATGCTATTAGCAGGTCAGTGAAAGGATTCTTAGTTTCTCTGAGTAATTTCTATTTCACATTTGGAGACACACACAGCCCCTGCCCAAGATGCTCAATGTATGAATAATATTGCAACTTACTAAGGGAAATCTGCTTTGGTAAAGTGACCCACTTGGCTTCTCTATCAACTGAGGTGGATCTGGTACTGGATTTCCAATATCCAGGCTCAACATGAGATCTCATGAAGGATCTGGGCTGTTTTCACACACACTCATAAATTTTATGGCCATTACAGAGTCCATAGAATGACACTTTTGAAGGTTTGATTCAACCTGAGTGGGACAGAACCATTTCCAGGTGAATAGTGTTTCAGATTTCAGGTTGTTGTTTTGTTGTTGGATTGAAACTCCCAGCAATCTGGGATTTACACTCAAAAAATGTATGGAGGACCACATATTCTCCCTGCTGCTTTAGAGGTTGTATTGAATGAAACCTTTTCATCAGCCCCAGCCAACTGACTCTGGATAACAGAGGTCCAAAGATGTACCATAGAGCTCTGCTGCTGAAACTAAGCAGATGTGGCTTTTAAATTCCCTGAATGCGAAGGAAACAGAAACAACAAAGAGTCCCACAGGGATACCTGAAAGATTTATTATAGCACAAGCTTTTGTGGATTATTGCCCACTTATTCGGACAGGCTCTCAACCACAAAAGTTCAAGCAATAATAAATTTGTTAGTCTGGAAGTTTGCTCCAGGAGTCTTTGTTGCTCATCTTCTGCAACAGACTAACCCTTTCAGGAAACAGAACTAATCCACCCTAAGCTCTTGGTAGGAAGAAGAGGGTAGAAATAAATAAATAAGTCTGAGATGTTTGTTGTCATATTCCTGGCGGCTCTCATCCTGGTAATTATCATGACAGTTCAACCAGGCATGTTGGTTTCCAAGGGCCACATGCCCCCAAATCTCCTATACTCTCCCCCACCTTACTTCTCATAGACTTACTGGAAGTGTGTGTGTAGATGTGCTTTCAAGTTGCCTGGGGACTTAAGGGGATTCCATGAATTTCATAGGGCTTACTTCCACAAGGAATATTCAGAGGTGGTTTTGCCAGTTCCTTCAACTGGAATGTAGCCTACAGCACCTGGTATTCATTGGCTGTCTCTCAACCAAGTGCTAACTAGGGCTGACCTAACTTAGGCCCGGTATATACTGCCAAGAAGCAGTGTCCAGGTAGCAATTCTAGGGTTTGGGACCATGCACCAACCGCACGCTCCCTAAGCCTAGGACGTCACGGTGGCGGTGTAATGGCAGCCTCCCATCCATACGGGGGCCACCATTGTGACATAAACAATGTGCAGCATATAGACGTCGCTGTGCGTTGCTTACATCACAAGTGCACCAATGGTGCACTCATGATGTGCGTGTGGCGTCCCAAGAAGAACCCATTTTTTCCGGGGGGGGGGGGGGTTGGGACAGAGGGACACTGCACAGTTTGGCTGCTGTGGCATACCTCCGCAGGAAAACCATCCGCCTCCACACTGCCCTTTCAGGGTGGTATGTACCAGGCCTTAGTTTCCAAAATCAGATGGGATCTGATGCCTTCCCCCCAATATACAAGTTGTATATTGAGGGGTGCATCTAAACTGTAGAAATAATGCAGTTTGACACCACTTTTAACTGCCATGGCTCCAGTTTTGTGATGCACCAGCACTCTTTGGCAAAGGATGCCATAGGATGGAGCAACAGCACTTAAAGTGGTGTCAAACTGCATTACCTTTACAGTGTAGATGCACCCATGATCCTAAACACTAATGGAATTTACTTATTTGCTCAATTGTTGCTTACCTTTGGTATTTTAAGGTTGTTAACCACTCGTGTATCATGGTACAAAAATATTTTAAATGAAATACACTGAATGAATTATTACATTTAACTCCTTTATGGAAGATACACAGCTTTTAAATTCTTTCCAGGTGCTATTTTCTTTATTCTTTAGGACTGCATGGACACAGCTAAAAGGCAAACAAGAAATTGTCACCTTTGTGGCATTGTATCATTTTACTCTTAAATCTGAAAGCACCATTACTTGTTCCTTTAACACCAGAGGAAAGATAAGAACTTATAGATCAGCAGTTCTTTCCAGTGTTATCTCCTTATTAGCTTCCACAGTTAAGACTAGGCTACTGTGGTAAGCAAGTGACTGGAAGAAGAACCTATAGTAGGGGTGAACAACTCTAGGAAGCTGCATTAGCCCTCCAGGAGTTCTTGGGGGGGGGGCACACAGACCCATTAATAAAACCTCTTTTTTGGCCATAAATGCTCCCCAACACCCTCCAGGGCATTCCTGCCATGTCTTCTGCCTCCTCCTGCAAGACCATTCCAGGCCCCAAAGAGGCCACCTTGTCAAACCTACAAATGACCAAAGTCATTTGTAGCTTACTACTAGTCTCAAAAAGGCTTCCCCTGGGCCCACACTGGCCCAGAGTGAGTCCAAAACATGGGGGAAATGCCCCTCATAACTCCCAAAAGACATTTGGGGGCAATTTCTTTTTTTGAGCCCAGGGGTCTGCATATGACCTACCCTTTCCCAACTTTCAGATGGGAGACCTGCTTTCACTTATGAGCTAACAGCAGCATTCTCTCCATATTTGGCAGGGGGGCAGTCCCCATTAATCCTATATCACTCCACTTTTCCAGTTGCTTTTAAAATGTCCCAGTTTCTTTCTCCTCCTCCCCCCCCCACTTTCCCCCTTTGTCCTCAGTTTACTTCATTTGTTGCAAACTGGGTCCAAAGTGCAAAAGTAGTGGGGAAAGGAGAGTTGGTCTAGGAAGGTTTATGACTCAGATGCATGAGAGGTGTTGGTAAGGCTTGCTCACTCAAGACAAACACCCCAAGATACTTTGGTTTATATAACAAGGATAGCCGATATTATGTTGTTACAGGCAAATCCACTTCTTCTCCAGCCACTCTGCAGACTGAAGCTAAACTTGGAGAAGACAGGGAAGCACTAAACGGTAGAAAGAAAGAAAGAAAGAAAGAGTGGAAGCCAGTGTGGTATGGTGGTCTGAGCTTTTGATTATGATTGATCAGGATTTGAACCTGCTCAGCCATGGAAACTCACTGGGTGACCTTGGGCAAGTCACATTCTCTCAGCCTCAGAGGAAGGTAAAGGAAAATGCTCTCTGAACAAACCTTGCAAAGAAATATCAATGATAGTAAATCCAATAACATCCAAACAATGGTACCGTTATTGGGCCAACCAAAATGCACAATTACATGTTGCAAGCTTTTGAAGTCACACTGGCTTCTTCATCAGGAGAAAGAAATTGAAGATGTTAGTCATAAGCCTGTTACCCCTAGAGATTTTTTAAAAAACTCAATGATAGGTTTGCCTTAGGGCTGCATAAGTAGGAAAGGAAAGTACACAATAACAACAATAAACAAAATCCTGGGGCATTGACCCTCTGAAGCCCTGATTCCACTGCATCAATAATGGCAAGTCTCAAGGTGTTCAATGGGACATATTCCCAAGTAAGTGGGCAGGAAGTAAAACCTTGTCAGCAATTTTTTTTTAAACGAATTGATAGTTGCTGGCTGAATGGGTGCTATAGTACAGGAATGTTGGTTAAATGTTGTCATTAAGAAACAGAATGAGTCCCCTTTGGCTAAATTGAGCCTTTTGTCTCAGGACATCCTCCTCTGGGGAAATCCCCAAATGAAAACAAACAGCATCAAATACTAGTTGATTCCTAAGCATGTCTACTGAGGAATAAGCTCCATTTATTTCAACACCTCTGTTGGGTAAAAGAAAAATGACAAAATTAATATTAGCATAATATAGTTCTTTATGCCAGATTGTGACCAAGGGTGGTTAAGGAGGTCAGTGGGGCAAAAAGATGTTATTCCCCAAATAAATATTGTGCCTCCTCCTCCAAAGGAAATTTTCCTCCAGCCTTCAAATTCCTAGCACTGTAGTAATTTAAAGCTTCTACCATTTAGAAATGGAATTTTGGCATCGAAAGAAAAAGGGCAGCCAAAATGGACTCTCCACTTTAGAGGAAGGCAACAGCAAACCCTCTCTATACAAACTTTGCCAAGAAAACCCTGTGATAGGGTCAACCATAAATCAGAAACAACTTGAAGGCACCCAACAAGAAAAGTGACCAAAGGAGTGGAAACCCATCATAAGAGTTCTGAGTGGGAACCATTTTGCACCCCAAAACGCTCAATGTTTGGGGGGACTGAAGAAAATTTTTATTGGGGGGGGGGTGGGGGCTCAAAATTCTTCTTTGGGGTTCCATGCCCATTTATGTAATCCCTCTTTAAGGAGCTACACCCCTGAAGGCCCTCTATTTAGGGGGTGCAGATTGAAGTCACCCTTAATAGCAGGAGAAAACTTGTAGGAGACACACTTACTTGGTGTAAAGTTGCAGGATTTGGGGAGCTGTAGTGAACCAATGTGGTGTAGTGGTCTGAGTGTTGGACTAAGACTCTGGAGACCAGGTTCGATTCCTCGCTTGGCCATGGAAACCCATTGGGTGACCTTGCGTGTCACATGCTCTCGGCCTCAAGGGAAGGCAATGGCAAATCTCTTCTGAACAAATCTTGCCAAGACTACCCCATAATAGATTCCTCTTTGTTGTTGTTGTGTGCCTTGAAGTCATTTCTGACTTATAGAGACTCCGAGCAGAACCTAGCATGTTTTTTTTTTGGCCAGATTTCTTCAGAGGAGGTTTGCCACGGGCTTCCCCTGAGGTTGAGAGAGTGTGACTTGCCCAAGTAGGTTTCATGGCCGAGTGGGGAATTAAACCCTGGTCTTCAGAGTCTGAGTCCAACACTCAAACTACTATACCAGGGTAGTACTACTACTACCACCTCCATACCACCTGAACTAAGAACAAAAACAACAATATGCAGAGATATGACTAACATCTTCCTTTGTTGTTGTTGTTGTCCTGTATGGTTTTTAACACCTTTGTCTGATGAAGAAGCCAGTGGAGTTTCGAAAGCTTTCAACATGCATATTGTACATTTTGGTTGTTCCAATAAAGGCATCCATAGTTTTTTGTGGGGTTTTCAGGCTATGTGGCCGCGTTTTGGAAGAGTTTATTCCTGACATTTCGCCAGCATTTGTGGCTGGCAACTTCAGAGAAGATGCTGGCGAAGTGTCAAGAATAAACTCTTCCCAAACATGGCCATATAGCCTGAAAATATCCACCAAAAAACCATGGATGCCGCCCATGAAAGCCTTCAACTTCTCAAAGGCATCACTGTTGGTGGGTTTTTGGTGTTACAGTGGGCCCTTGCTATCCGCTGGGGTTTGGTTCCAGGATGCACTGTGGATACCAAAATCTGTGGATGTTCAATACAAATACACTCATCCCTCCATATTTGCGGCTTTGATATTTACGGATATGATTATTCACGGATTTGATTAATATTTTCTCTCTAGGAATACCTAGGTCCTCCAGGGCAACTCTATGGTCCACTTTAACTAAAAGTTGCACTGAAAGACCTAGATTCCTAGAGAGAACACTCTGCTAGGCCTTTGTAGGTCTTCCAGAGCAGTTCTAGGGTCAGTGTCTGTCGGACATTGACCACAGCGTTTCCCTGGAGGACGTAGAAATTGCTAGAGAGGTGTCCTCTCAGGTAAAAACAGTGTTTTTGTTATTTGTGGTTTTTCCACATTCACGGGGGTCTTGTGCCCCTAACCCTAGTGAACAGGGAGGGACAAATGTAGATAGTAAAATGAGTATGCCTTATATAAGATGGCAAAAATCAAACTTTGCTTTTGGGAATTTATATATCTGATAGGAATCTTTTCAAGCTGTGGATGTTTGAATCCCTGGATGAGGACTCTGTGGATATGGATGGAGGGGTGACTGTATTGGGTTGACTACAATGGAGATCTCCCTCAACTTTCCACATGACCCCACTACACTCTTTTATAGTGCTGCTGTCCCACTTTGAGTGCCCTGGCTGCCTCCTCCTGTTGCATTCTGGGGCTTGTAGTCCAGTGAGTCCCAGTCCTGGGAAAAGAGCGGGATACTCCCTGGCTGAGCATTCTAAATGCCCCTCCTTAAACTCCAAATCCCAGAATGCATCGGGAGGAGGCATCCAGAGCCGTTAGAGTGGAATAATAGCACTAGTGTTGGGTTTTAGCCTGCCTAGGCCCGCGCTTCCTTGGGCGCCTGTGGAGGAGGGCGCCATTTTGTGTCGCGGCCTGTGGCCCTGCGACGAAGGCCTTGCTCCTCTTCTCCTGTTCCTCCTGGAGGGGCCTCGGGGGCAAGGCGGGCTCCTCCATTGTCTCCCGCCCCCCCGTGGCTCTCGGTGGGAGCTGGGCTCCTCCCGCCTTGCATATCAAAGGGGGCAGGAGGAGAGAGAGGGGCCATTGTGTGTGGAGCTGGGGTGGGCGACACCGTCAGCCCCAGCAGGAGCCCCGCCTTGCCCCTCATTAACATCCAGCCTCCATTAGATCAGAGGAGACAATTTGGGCTGGTCATGATGAAAGGGCGGGAAGGAGGAGGCCAAGGGGAGCCCGGTTCCTGCCATGGCTGCAGTGCTGCTGCTTCCCCTTGGCCTGCCCAGCCCAGCCAAAAGGTCCTCAATTCATTAAGAGGCCCATTTGCGCCGCCTGGAGCTCCTCCGGGGGAAAGGCGGACTAAACGGGAAAACACCTATTCCCAACAGAGCAGGCTTTTTTTCTGCTCTTTCAGCAAGGAAAAAAATAACCCATAAGTGGATTCTGGGGAGGGCACTTTTTACACCCTGCCTATTGTGTGGGGGACTCTTAGTAATGGTTAATATATGCAAAGACTTTTGGTCCAAAGCACTCTGCAGAAAATAATCCAGTTTGAGACCGTTTTAACTGCCCTGGCTCAATGCTCAGGTATTATGGAAACTAATTTTTGTGAGACATGGGGCCTTCTCTGTCAGAGAGCTCTGGGAGCCACAATAAACTACAGTTCCCAGGATTCCTTAGCACTAAGCCAGGGCTGTTAAAGCAATCTACAACTGGAAGATGTCAGCCACAGATGCTGGCGAAACGTCAGGAGGAAACTCTTCTCGAACATGGCCACACAGCCTGAAAAACCCACAAAAAACTATAGTATGTTTTGGACCCAAAAGCACCAGTCCTAACAATCCAGGCTTTTTGTGGCTGCTGAAAAAGGGAAAGAGCCCATAGGTGCGGTGGTTGGGTGGTTTCTGAGAAGTGTAGCATTACATCCTGCCTCTTCTATTGGTATGTGGAGAGGTCTTGCAGCACCTTTGAGACTAACTGAAAGAAAGACGTTGGCAGCCTGAGCTTTTATAGACTTAAATCTACTTCCTCTGATGCATTTGGAAGTAGACTGAAGTCTATGAAACCTCATGCTGCCAACGTCTTTCTTTCAGTTAGTCTTAAAGGTCTACAAGTTCTCTATGAGATACTGATTCTACAGACTAATGTGGCTACTTCTTTCAATTCCTGCTATCAGGTTAGGGACAACATGGACTCTTCATAATTATTATTAATATGCAAAGAGATCTTGCAGCAGCTTTGAAACTTTTTGTTGCTCTTGTTGTGTGCCTTCAAGTCATTTCCAATTTAGGGCAACCCTCAGGTGAACCTATCATGGGGTTTTCTTGGCATGTTTCATCAGAGGGAGTTGGCCATAGCCATCCTCTGAGGCTGAGAGAATGTGACTTGCTCAAGGACACTCAGTGGGTTTCCATGGCTGAGCTAGGATTCGAACTCTGGACTACAGAGTTATAGTCTGATGCTTAAATTGCTACACCATGGTGGCTCTTTGGGATTAACTGTGTAAAAGTAATTGCAGCATGGGCTTTCTACGACTGTGAACCAAAACACACTGCAGAAATAATCCAGTTTGAGATTGCTTTAACTGCCCTAGCTCAGTGCTAGGGAAATCCGGAAATTTTAGGCACCACAGTTCTCTGACAGAGAAGGCTAGATCTCTCACAAAACTACAGTTCTCAGAATTCCCTAGCATTGAGCAAGAACAGTTAAAGCAAAGTAAAAGTAATGTATTTCTCTTTTTCTTTTAATATTTTTGTGTGCAATTTTCCTGCTGCATTCGCATGTCTACCTGCCAACCTTTACTCGTGTGAGAACAAGCAGGTGCTTATTATTAATATTCATATAATCACCTAATATTACCCTTTAGGTTTGTAAAAAAAACCCTTCAAAAACCAAGACCCTTCAATATTTCCTCATCTTCCCATGATTAATTCCATTTCTGTATTTGTGATCCTGATTCATTCCCCATTCTCTTTTATGGCCATCCTAAGGTGAACCTAATGAGCCAGCATGGTGCAATGGTTTGAGTGTTGGACTAGGAACCTGAGAGACCAGAGTTGAAATCCCCACTCAGCCATGGAGAGCCAGTGAGTGACCTTGGGCAAGCCACTCTCTCAGCACCAGAGCAAGGCAATGACATGTCCTCTGAAGAAATCTTGCCAAGAAAACTAGAATATGGTTGCCATAAATAAAGTTCATAACCACAAGAACAACAATGGCTATCAACAGTGATAGCTGCATGAATTTTTCATTAGATGACATTAAGAAAGGGATATTCTCGGAATTCTGTTGGTAGTCCCAAATAGAATAAATCCACTGAATCATGTTTTACCGACAAGTTGATTCACCATTCAACCATTGATTTGATGGGTCTATTCGAGTTGAGACTAGCCAATAGGATTCAAACCTGAGTCCTAGGTTTACAAGAGGTTGGCAGCATCGGAGTATCGAGAGGATCTCTTGGTCTCATCAATCAGGAGAGTTTTTCCTTACTACTTCTTTACTTAGATATAATTTCATTGAAGCTTGCATGAGGGAGACAGTAAAATATTCAAACATTCCAAATAAGAATACTCATCGTAAATTAAAAATCATTAAAATGATAATAGATTACCTTAAATACAATACATTATCTCTTGTGTCATCATCGTAAACCAGTCATTATGCACATATCCATTTTATGGCTCTATGTGAACATTCATGTTGTAGATCCATCTGTCTGTCCACATCCATTCAGCAATCCACTTTTCCACCTACTCTTAACATTTCCCAGTTTCTCATCCTCTCCCTTCCCCCCCTCTGTTTTCATCATCCTTCAGTTGCTGCAAACTGAGTTCAAAGTGCAGAAGTAATTTTTATTCCTTTAGCTCAGCAGAGGAGAATGGAGAAGAGGGGAGGGAGTTTTGGCCTTCCCAGTAGGCTTAGACAAAAGCAAACTACTGCAGCCTCTCTTAGCTTGTGTGTTCTTCCTGATTAGTAACTTTGGTCCTCTTGACCACATTCTGATGTTGTTTGACTACATGTGTCTGAGTTTTCATCTGTGAAATGTTGAAGGCTATGCTTTCTGCCTCACACACCAATTTCATTTGCCATTTGCATAGTGTGTGCCTTGATTTGGATTAGAGGGGGTGTGGGTGGCACTTGCTGTTCTGCCTCAGCTGGCAAAGTATCTTGGGGTGGCCTTGAGTAGGTGGCAGTCTTGCAGTTAAGGAGAGCAGTGGTCCCTCCACATTCGCTGTGGTTAGGGGTGAAGGACCCTGTGAATGTGGAAAAACCGCAATTAAAAACCACTTTTGTTTTTACCTGAAAGAACACTTCTCTAAGAATCTCCAGGTCCTCCAGTGCAACTCTGTGGCCAAGACCTACCAGAAGTTGACCATGGAATAATGCAGGAGGACCCACAAATGCCTATAGAAGTGTTTCTCTAGGCATTTGTGGATCTTCCAGAGCAACTCTATGGTCAACTTCTGGCAGAGTTGCACTGGAGGATCTAGAGATTTCTGGAGAGAACATATTAATCAAATCCGCAAATAATCAAAGCCATGAAAGTCAAATCTGCAAATATAGAGGCCTGACTATACATTGTTGACTAGGCTTGTTTGCTTATACTTTTGCTGTGGCTTCCTTGCCAGAGCAGAATGTTCTTGAAGGTAGTTGTGTCACTAGGGGTGTGTGGGTGTGGGGACCATAATATGTGACACCCTGGGCAGAAGCTGGCTGTGGCATTCACGTGTGTTGATTGCCACCTGTTTAGAAGACTGAAGGGATGGGATGAATGGGGTGAACCTCAGTGGGAGGAGAAAGAAGGGGCCCAAGATTTTTTTAAAACATTAAATTTTAAAATTTTGAAAAAAAACTAATTAAAAATTAAAAATTTTATTATGTTAAAATTTTATTAAAACATCAAATTTTGTGAGCTGGTTGAGTCTCAGTGGGAGGAGAAAGGAGAGGACCCATTTTTTAAAAAAAATTAAATTTACATTTTTAAATTTCAAATTTAATTTTTTAAAATTAAAATATTATTTAAAAGGGTTTTTTTTTAAAAAATCAAATCTTACCAAAATTTCACTTTAACCACATTAAACTATTTACATATAAATATATTTAGGCTGTGTGTGTGATGTTGTAATTTAAAGGTATAATTTTCATTTTCCTAATTGTTTATGTCACATCTATTGCCATTACTTTGTGGTCCTCAGACTGTGCTCTTTAAGGGATTTTGGACTTAAGTCCCAGAATCCCAGACTATTGGTCAACATGGCTGAGGCTTCTGGGAGCTGAAGTCCAAAATCTCTTAAAGAGCACAGTTTGGGGATCACTTCATTAAATGATACACAAGAATTATGATTTATGATCATTACTAAGGCTTCTGTATAGTGTGGTATGGAAGGAGGTCAATGGGAGGGTGACACCATTAGTTATTAAAGCAGATGACGCCAACTCTAGTGATACCACTGCCTGAAAGTGTCCTTTAATGCCATGGAAACACATCATAGGATCCACACACGAAGGGGGAAAGACAAAATAACACAGTGGTAGATGTGGAGCAGAAAGGGAAGTTGCTGCCGGGAAGTGGCAAGCCACTTGGATAAGATAACGTACCCAGCAGTACAAGTTTGGCCATGTGCTTATCTGGAAGGATCCAGCAATATCTTATCTAGGGATAGAAAAAAGTTTGATCCCAGGCATATGAACTTAGCCCCACTATTTTACTAGTGTATCTCTTTCTACTCTAGACTGTTCCTTGCTACATGTGCTGCAATTTAAATGGACCCTGGTTCAGTCTAGGAGTGCATCTACACTGCAGAAATAATGCTGTTTGACATGACTTTAAGTGCTGTAGCTCCATCCTGGGGAATCTTGGGATTTGTAGCTTTACAAGTTTTTCAGTCTTCTCTGCCAAAGAGTGCTGGTGCTTCACAAAGCTACAAATCCCAGGATTTTGTAGGATGCAGCCATGGCAGTTAAAGTGGTGTCAGATGGCTTTATTTCTACAATGTAAGCGCTTCTACACTGGTACCCCGGGATACGAATGCGCCGCCTTACGAAATTTCCGGGTTACGAAAAAAATCCATTCAAAAAAACTGTTCCGGGTTACGAAGGTTATTTCGGGTTACGAAAATTTTTTTGGTGCTTTTCGGCGCTATTTCACATGAAATCGCGGCTTTTCCCCATTAGCGCCTATGGCTTTTTCGGCTTACGAAGTATTCCGGGTTACGAAAGCGGCGGCGGAACGAATTAATTTCGTAACCCGGGGTACCCCTGTACTTGGAACTTAAACTTCTGTTTGGAAAAGGTCTGGGCGAGCCATAGGAAGGCCAGCTGGTGGGACAACTGTGGAGATCTCAGGGAGCAGGATCTTGCATAGGAGGAACAAGAGTTGAAGATGTTCCTTTTAAAAATTGAAACTCCTGGAGTATCCTAGCCAGTGGCCATGTTGGCTGAGAGATTCTGGGAGCTGTAGTCTAAAAAAGAATAAGCTCTGCAAGAGATAGAACAATGCACAATGTATGAAATCAAGCTGAACATCTTGGACATTGCTTTGTCCCTTGTTTGTACCCAAAGACATGGGTCTGTTCTGTCAAGGGGATGCGTAGGTTTCTCCCTTCTAAGTAAGCAGGAACCATCACCACTGGACACCTCCAGTTCCTTTAATATTTCTGCAAATCTGAGAGAAAGTGAAGGGCTGAAAGCAAAACACCCAATTTTTTTTTAATTCATAGGCTATCAAATTGTGAAATAAATTTAATTTATATTCTTTAGCATTGTGATCATAGAGTCAGTCTTCAGGGCAGAGCCATTCAAATGCTAATATTGTTCCATGGATCAACTATTGTAGTTTTTCAACTTATCCTGACACTCCTTTGTCTAAAAACTCTTCCTTAGCTGCTCTGTTGTTGTTGTTGTTGTTGTTGTTGTTGTGTGCCTTCAAGTTGTTTCTTAGGGTCTTAGACCGTAAGGCTAACTTGTCATGGGGTTTCTTAGCAAGATGTATTCAAAGGAGGTTTACCATTGCCTTCCCCTGAGGCTGAGAAAGTGTGACTTGCCAAAAGGCCACTCAGTGGGTTTCATGGCTGATCAGGGAATTGAACCCTAGTTTCCAGAGTCATAGTCCAACAGTCAAAGTACAGTGGGACTTTGTTATCAGTTGGGGTTTGGTTCAAGGATCCCCTGTGGATAACAAATTCCGTGGATGCTTGATTCCCATTCAATACAATGGCAGAGCAAAATGGTGTCCCTTATATAAAATGGAAAATCAAGGTTTGCTATTAGCAATTCATAGGTTTTTTGAATATTTTCAAGCGTGGATGAAAAATCTGTATAAGGAGAGCTGACTGTACTACACTGCACTGGCTCTAGCTGAGGTAAGCTAAATAGACTGGAGCTCATGCTTGCGGTGGCACAGCACCTGTGCGCCATGGGCATGCACCATTCATTCAATTGCAGTGCAATTTCCACGTAAACCGGAAGCCATGTATGGTGCGCCCCCGTATGGAGCAGGTGCACTATATAAGTACGAGAGAGAGCCAGTAGGATGTAGTGGTTTGAGTGTTGGACTAGAACACTGGAAGACCAGGGATCATATGGAAACCCACTGGGTGACCTTGGGCAAGTCACACTCTCTCAGCCTCAGAGGAAGGCAAGCACAATATTCCCCTGAGCAAATTTTGTCAATAAAACCCTGTTATAGGTTCAGTTTAGGGTTGCCATAAGTCAGAAATGGCTTGAAGGCACAGACCAACAACAACCTACAAGTTTTTAACCCCAGGTTTTGAGGGCAGTAGTAATTGGTTGCAGTTTTTTTGGTGAACCTTGGGATCAAAAGAAAGTACTGTAGAGCCTACAAGTATGAAAGCTGCTCATGCTGACATAGGTTTCTTTTCAAGCTGCTCAGGGGTAGAAAGAGTTGAGACTTGGGGGATCACCACTCTTTTGAAAAGCAAAACCATTAAGACCTCCCAAGAGCTACGCTCGGATTTAAAGAATTCTGAAGCCAGGAATTTATTTTCTGTACTGGAAATGCAACACTGGAGGAGATTTCTGTGGGTACCATGGACATTCAAAAAGTCAAAGAAATGGATCCAAGAGGAAATGGAGCCTAAACTCTCCCTAGAAGTCAAGATGACTAAGCTGAGATTGTCATACTTTGGATGTTTTGTGAGAAGGTGTGTATCTTTAAGTTGTCTTTTGACTGCAGTCCCATTCTCACTACATTGGAAGTGAGCCACAAGAAGCTTCATGGGATATGTCTAGGATTAGGCTTTTTTAAAAAAGTGTGAGTGTGCCTTCAAGCCGCCTGTTGCCAAAAGAGGGTTGAATCAAAGGTGCATAACACCAACAAAACTTTAAATCCGAATAGCATGTTGCCGTGGCAGTTAAAGTGGAATCATAATGCTGTTACTGTGCAGTGTGAAAGAAAGCTCAGTTAGGAGTCAGAAACCCTCGCAGATCTACTAGAAAGCAACCCAGATCACTTTCTATTTACTGCTGAAGAACTAATTTCCATGTTGGGCATAGCTGTGAACACAATGGACTTTTCTGAAGAAAAGTGTGGCACACAGAACTTTGAGAAACTATTCTTCTGGACTACATCTCCCAGAATCATCCTCTCAGCATAGTCATGGCCTGCTTGTGGAGGGATTCTGAGAGTTGAGGTCCCCCAAAGTAGCTTTTCCATGCCTTAGTCCAGCAATTTGAATGAGCAAAGACTGAGTTTTAAGATTGAGAGGGAAAGCATTTGGAAAAGAAACAGGTTTTTAACACTTTGCCTGAGGCTCCAGAATGTCTCAGACCAATCCTCCTCTTCAAAAGACCTGCTGTGAATCCTCTTAGGCAGTGTCACAGGAGGCAAGATGAAGCATTTGTATTCACAACCAAGGTTGGGGGGGTCCCATGCAGTTTTCAGTGCCTGTGTGGTCTGCTCAAAGAGGGGGCAAGGGAAGGGAAGCACCAAGACCTATGCCTCAAGCCAAGGGGCACTTTCCTTGCTGGGGGGGGCTCAACCACAGCACAACTTCTCCCCCTAGTGGCTGATTTTGAAGCAACATCCCTCAACAACAACATTATTGAGACTGAGGCTGCATCTGCACTACATAGAATCATAGAATCGTAGAGTTGGAAGATCTCAATCAAATCATCCCGGACAGATGGCCATCCAACCTCTGTTTAAAGACCTCCAAGGAGGTAGACTCCACCACACTCCCAGGAATTAATACAGATTGACACTGCTTTAACTGCCATGGCTCAGAGCTATAGAATTCTAGGATTTGTAGTTTTCTGAGATATTTAGCTCCAGTCAGAGAGCTCTGGTGTCACAACAAACTACTGATCCCAGTATTCCATAGGAAGGAGCCATGGCGGTTAAAGTGGCGTCAAACTGCATTAATTCTGTAGTGTGGCAGCAGTCTGAGAGAAAGAAATTTGTAGCATAAGCTTTCATAGACTGAGGACCTAAACAGAAATAATCCAGTTTGAGACCGCTTTAACTGCCCTGGCTCCAAGATGGGGAATTCTGGGAACTGTAGTTTTGTGAGAGATTTAACCTTTTCTGTCAGAGAGCTCTGGTGCCACAATAAATGACAGTTCCAAGGATTCCCTAGCATTGAGCCAGGCTAGTTAATGTGGTCTCAAACGGGATTATTTCTGCATTGTGTTTTGAACCTGAGTCTACTTCATCAGAAGCATGGGTGAAGTGCCTATGGACATTTATGACCACGAATGTGCTGGTGTGTATATGTGTGCACATAGTAATAGAAATGCAAAACTTGTGGGTATGGTGATGAAATGACAAGTTAAGGATGCCCATTGTGGGACAAAGTTGGTTGGAAAAATATTGGCTAAAGCCAAGATGAATAGATAACTGTATGGATAACGGTATGAATGGTAAAGGGCATTTTGGAAATGAAGTATGACGCTGGCTGGGAACCAGGAAGGTTGTGATAAAATGGTCAGCAGAGCTCTTATGAGACTGGATTGTTAACTAGTGTTACAATATGTGTAGTGTGCCAGAAAACTGTTTCTATTCAACCCACTCTTGATGAACTGGAGCATATGGATATATCCCAATTCTTCTGTTTCTTATCCACAGACCCCTGTCCACTAGGTTGAGCTTTTCTTTCAACAATCTCCATTTTTCTCATGATTTCCATTTTGGTTGCCAAATTTGTAAATCTGTGCTTCCTTAACAAAATGAGAGTACCTAGTGAGACAGGTTTACATGCTTTCCCCTTTATCTTTTTCCTGCTCACACAGGCTCAAGGGAAGTCTTGAAGCAGCTGCTGTTTGCCTTGCCTGTTCTAGGTAGGCAAACCCAGCAACAGTTGGATTAATGACAGCAAAATTCTGTTCTTTCCCAGTTTAGGCTTTATTACATTGTTTTCTGCAGAGACAAATATCTATGTTTCTCCAGCCCTCCTTCGCCATCTTCCCAAGGCTGATGCTGGTGTGTGTGTGTGTGTGTGTGTGGGGGGGGCTTCCAGCTAGACAGCAGGAGAGGGGCTGGATGGGGCATAAGTCTTTATAAAATGGAGTTTCTTTGTCAGAGGCTTTGTTAATTGAGATATGCCTGTAGACAGAGTCAAGTCAAGCAGTTAACAGACTTCACAAAGCTTCTAAGTATCTTGGAAATTTAAGCATAATTAGGTCTTTCCTGGAATCCTTTCATTCTCTCTGCAGCTTCTATAGACAACAGATATGCCTGGGTAGACTCCAGTAACTCCTGAGCTGAGTAATTAAAACCCCAAACCCTTGAGTCTGATCTTACTCCATTCTGAGTTCCAGCATCAAGATAATTTTGCCTTCTTAAAAAGCCAACAAAGACAAAGGCTGTGCAGCCTTGTTGGGAGAAGGAAAGAATCCCAATCCTTGGATAAATTACTTTTTGGATGACAACACTCATAAGTGAACAATCTCTTTATTACAGTGGTTCTGCAAGCCATCCATTGCCTGTCCTGGAAGGGCTCTTTGGTGGGTGAAATTCAACAGCATCCACTGATTCCCAAACTCTGATCTTCCAAGTGTTTTGTACTTCAACATGGCCAGTGGTTTGGCATTTTGGGAGTTAAAGTCCAAAACACCTAGAAGGCCAGAGTTTGAGAATCGCTGAGTCAAATTAGGGGATCCGCGACTGTATTAGCGCCAACCCAAATGTCAAAATGCATGCAAAGGAACAGAACACAACAGTAGCTCAAAATAATAATAATTATAGTACACCAGAAAATCAGGGGCCTATTCAAGTAAAAACAGATTTGTTAGCATGCTTCATGGACTTGTGAGAAAGCTTTAAAAATGGATACAAATATATAACATTGCTAAAGAAATGGAAAAGGACCAAAAGTTTTTGCTTTTAGGACTTATGGACACACAGTCTGAAAAAGACTGTGGAAGATTATTACAATATATGGTTACTGCAATGAAGCTGCTATATCAAAATGAAAAGGCGTGGCAATACAATACCAGCCATGGATGAGCAGAAGGTAAAGTGCATGGACTTGGCAGAGATGGATAAACTCACTGTTTTAATTTGAAATGGATTGACAAGAAGATTTCTGCATGAGTGGAAACCCCCGTATAGACTTCTTCAGAAAAGATAATGATTTCTTAGTGCTGGATTTGAATATTTGTGATAGAAAGAAGAGTGTATTAGAAAGAAGAGGGTATTGATATGCAGATTGGAATTATTCCCTCCCTTTACTTTCTTTTTCTTGTTTTATGGAAATCTATTTAATCATTTTAGTCATAGAAAAGCTCCCCCCCCTTTTCCAACTGAACTGTTTAACTGTATTTTTAAAAACTTAATTAAAAATATGTCATTAAAAAAACCAAGGCGCCCATTTACACAATGGAATTATAGCACTTTGTTGTTGTTGTGTGTCTTCAAATCATTTCTGACTTATGGCAAGCCTATCATGGGGTTTTCTTGGCAAGATTTATTCAGAGGAGGTTTGCCATTGCCTTTCCCTGAGGTTGAGAGAGTGTGACTTGCCCAAAGTCACCCAATGGGTTTCATGGCCAATCTGGGAATTGGACCCTGATCTCCAGAATTGTATTCTAACCCTCAAACCACTCCTCCATGCTGGTTCTCATTACAATTCCACATTAACTGCCCTGGTTCAGTCCTGGGATTTGGAGTTCAAGGAGGGGCCCTTAGAGTTCTCTCCCAGAGTGGTCCTGTGTGGTGTCTCTGACCAAACTACAAGCCTCAAGATTTGACAGGATATAGCTGTGGATAAAGTGGAATCATAGTGCTACATTATGTAGCATGATAGGGTCTCTGGTCATAATTCAGGGCCCAGGGCGGTGGCCATCTACATCGCATAACTCAAAAAAGCAAAGCAGACCACATGTCAAGTCCATTATTCATGATTCTCAGCCTGGAGAAGAGACTGTTAAGAGCTGATATGATAGCCCTGTTTAACTATTTGAAGGGTTTCATACTGAGGGTGGAACAAGCTTGTTTTCTGCAGCTCCAGAGAGTAGGACCCATAGCAATGGATTCAGATTAGTGGAAAAGAGATTCCATCTCAATATTAGGAGAAATTTCCTGACAGTAAAAGCTGTTTGACAGTGGAATTGAAACACACTCCCTCGGAGAGTGGTGGAGTCTCCTTCTTTGGAGGTCTTTAAACAGAGTCCGGATGGCCATCTGTTGGGGATGCTTTGATTGAGATTTCCTGCATGGCAGAATGGGGCTGGACTGGATGGCCCTTGTGGTCTCTTTCAACTCTATGATTCTATGATTGTATGATTCTATGATCTCCTGCCCTGTCACCTTCCATCTCTGTATGGCCCAAGGGCTAATGGTTAGAATGCATATACTACAGTAACCTTGCTGAAGCCAAGTCCACTCAGTGTGGGGTTGCCACAGGTTGAATAAAGGGCTCCTGTTTCTTAAATATTTTAGCTGAATCTTGAGCATCAAGGTTTATTATAAATTTCTGTTAGGCGCAACAGTGGCTCTACACTGCAGGGGTGTGTATTGGAATATCACAGGTAAATGTCACATGTCATCCCTTCCAGTTTATATTCTCCCAGCTTGACAATGAAATGCACTGAGTAACCTTTGGCAAATCACATGCTGTCAGCCTCAGCAGAAAGCAATGGCAAGCCTCCGCTGAACAATTCTTCCCAAGAAAAATCCCATGATAGGTTTGCTTTAGGGCCACTATTAGGCAGAAATGATTTAAAGGCACACAACAACTACCATTGATGTGCTGAGTTTGTGGGAAATACTCAAAGAAAATGTGATCAGATATTGTTGTTGATCAAATCAAATTGTTCTTAGGTGCCTTTAGGCCATTTCTGACTTATGGGGACCCTAAGGTGAAGGGGGAATCAAAACCCAATCTCCAGAATGATAGTCCAATGCTCAAACCACTGCACCACACTGGCTGGGTTATTTACACCCCAACACACAGGTGTGGTCCTCATGTGAAAGGCCCAGTTCTAGGGTTTCTTAAAAACCCATATGCATCTGAGGAAGTAGACTTTAGTCTACGAAAGTTCATGCTGCCAACTTCTTTCCTTCAGTTAGTCCCAAAGCTAGTCTCAAGGATCTCTCTACATTCTGAAATCTGAAATACTTTAAAATCCAAAATTGTCCAGATGGGTGGCTGAGATAGTGACACCTTTGCTTTCTGATGGTTCAGTGTATGCAAACTTTGTCATGCACAACATTATTAAAGAAATATTGTGTATAAAATTACCTTCAGGCTATGCATATAAGATGTATATGAAACATGAATGGATTCCATGTATGGACTTGGGTCCCATCCCCAAGATATCTTGCTGTGTATATGCAAATATTCCAAAATCCCAAAAAATCTGAAATCCCAAATGCTTCTGGTCCCAAGCATTTCAGAAAAGGGAGACTCAGCCTGTATAGTTTATATTGACACAATTTCAGCATTCCAACCTAATGGTTTCAATAGCCATGGTCCAAATAACTCAGCTGTTTTTTCCCATTGTTTATTATTTTCTCCAAATTAATGCCATCATTATTGTAATCATCAATTATTATCATAGCAATAAAAACAGTTTAATGTCTAGAACAACTTCCCCCCCCCCCCCCGGCAAACAAGCTATTTTAGCTTTCCTTCATTAGAATAACTACATTTCTGTTTTATTCTGATCACTCACTTTGGGCCTATATCCCCTTAGGTTAGTTAAGCTGATTACATAGGTGTTGCAAACTTAATATCCAAAGTTTGCTTGTTGTTTGCTTTGCTGTCATAATTATCTGCCAGGAGAGTCAATTCCCTCAGGAAAGTGATCAAAAATTGGATTTATTGGAGGAGTAAATAACCCCTTTTGGAACTCATTAAAGTAAATTCTCTTGTGGTCCCAGAATGGTTCGATGGAACCTTGAGTGTTGTGGAAATTCTGCATGAGACTAAAATCTGCTTTTACGTGAATATGTTGATAACAGGACCCAATAAGTGAAGAATAACAGTCCCTGGGTTTGAAAAACAAACACTCAAACACTTGTAAATATGCAAGACATCTTGTAGCACCTTTGAGACTAACTGAAAGAAAGAAGTTGGTAGCATGAGCTGTCATCGACTTGAGCCTACTTCTTTGAGCCTACTAGGCTCAAGTCTATGAAACCTTATGCTACCAACCTCTTTCTTTCAGTTAGTCTCAAAGGTGCTACAAGATCCCTTTCTGTACTGATTTTCCAGACTGACATGGCTATGTCTTTGACTTCTACACACTTGTAAGGTTAACCTTGCTGAGTAAGGCCAAAGTTTTGTTCTAACAATGGCCACTAAGCTGTAGTAAAAACCTACTTCTTCAGTAAGTAGGGCAAGGTAGGATAATGGTTTCTGTATCGGGGGTCATGATAAATCTACTCTGGGTTCTATCCCAGGGCGCATCTACATTGTGGCGCAGTGGTTAAATGCCAGTACTGCAGCCACAAGGTTGTGAGTTTGATCCCAGGCAGGGCTCCAAGGTCCTCTCAGCCTTCCATCCTTTCGTAGGTTAGTAAAATGGGTACCCAGCATATTGGAGGCAATTGGCTCACACATATTAAACCACTTAGGGAGTGCTTAAGCGAACTGATAAGTGGTATAGAAATGTAGCTGTTATTGCTATCGCTACAGAAATAATGCACTTTCATACCACTTTAACTGCCATGGCTCCAACCTACAGAATCTTGGGATTTGTAGTTTGGTGAGGCACTGTCACTCTTTGACAGAGAAGACTAAAGACTACAAGCTACAAACCCCAGGATTCCATAAATAGGATGGAGCAACAGTGTTGAAAGTGGTATCAAACTCCATTTATTTCTGCAGTGTAGATGCACTCCCAAGATTTAACAGAGCTATCCAAGGTTCTGAAGCCGATGCCCCAAATAATCTGGAATAAAACTCAGAAGGAACTGCCTGCCTGTCTGAAACAGGAACTACCGAGGGTATATAGGAAAATACATACAGACTCACATAGGCACACACACTCTCCCTTGAACTGAGTTTATGCTTTATTGATGTTGTGTGCCTTCAAGTGGTTTCTGACTTATGGTGACCCAAAAGAAACCCTATTATGGTATTTTCTTGGCAGATTTCTTCTTCGGGGGTGGGTGGGTTACCGTTGTCATCCTGTGAGGCTGAGAGAGTGTGACTTGCTCAAAGTCACCCAGTGGGTTTCTATGGCCCAGCTGGGAATCAAACCCTGGTCTCCAGAAGTCCTAGTCCAATGCTCAGATCAGTTTTGGACATTTTCAATAAATCAGGGCACTCTTAAAGCTGGGGAAAGGTAGGACTGAGCAAAGATACTAGACTCCTCTAGACACAGCCAAAAGTAGAAGGAGTGAGGTCAAGTGTTTGCAGGTCAAAGAAGCCTGTAATTTTTTTAGGGGAAAATGCTTGAATGAAGCATTTTGTGATAGGAGCACAATGGCAGCTGGTGCCTTTAACATGGTGGAATATGCTTTAGGTTTCAAATAGGTTAGCATCTTGGACAGCTGCTATAAAATTTGGATCGAATCCTACCATCCCATTGACATGGAAGTGTCTGCCTCTCTTGATGGCCTAATAAATCTGACATTCTTCTAGACCAGCCATAGGGTCCAACAATAGTGTTGTTGTTGTTGTTGTTGTTGTTGTGCATCTTCAAGTAATTTCCAATTTATGGTGACCCTAAGGCCAACTGATCATGCAGTTTTCTTGGTAAGAGAAGGTTTGCCATTGCCTTTCCCTGAGCTGAGAGAATATGACTTGCCCAAGTTTTCTTTGTTTTCTGCTAATATCAGAATCCGTTTTCTCCTTCTGATTTTTTAGGAGGTCTTGATGTGATTAGCAAGAAGTTCCTCTAAACTCTTTTCTCCCCCATATCTTATTGTCTGCTTGGTTTTCCTTTTATGTTCCTTTTTGTTTTCCACGTTTAAGCAAGACTTTGACTTGAATTAAGCTTCCCTTTTTGCATTTTTCATGTATGCAATATAAATCTTAGAAGCTAAAGTATAGGTTTCTCCAAACTGGGGTCGGGAGTGCAACTAAAATTGTCCCTGAGCAATAGAGACAATGATCATCCAGTTACAGCTGCAGGCTCCAGATGCAGTTGGAACTGAATCTCAAGGTAAAAACATATTTTAAAAACACACACCAGAGTGATAGTCCAACGCTCAAACCAATACACCATACTAGCTCTCTGGTTATGAGTTACAAATTCCTAAATAGCTTAAAAGACATATACAGTATCTGAAGGACTTTATTTTCCCTTCCGGTGGTTTCTGTTTCAGTGGAGTAGTGAATCCAAGCTGGGTTTAAATTTGGGCTGGGATGGAGCTTGCTGACCTCTGTCCCCCAAAATAAACCCAGCACCTTTAAAATAAAACCTGGAGCAAATTTACTGTCCCACTAACAGTCAGCCACTATCCACCACTGCAGCTGTTAAAATCTTCTGCTGAAGGTCTTCCTCTTCCTTCAGCCAAACTTTGATGTATATATTTGGCTGGACCTCAAAAGTGGGCCTTCTCAGTTGCTGCACCCAAATTTTTGGAACTCCCTGCTGAAAGCAACTCATCTTTGCTCCTCTCATAGCCTTCAGTCAGCAGAGGAGAAAAGCAGAACTTCTTCATTAAAGAGGCCTTTGGGTTTCTTTATTCTACCCCTCTGTCTTTTAACCTGTACTTTAATCCTAACACTATTTGAGCTAGTTATTTCCCCCTTCTCCCCCTTCTTGTTTGATTTTTAGATCATCCTATTTTGTTTGTTGGCTCCTTTTTCATTGTGGATTTTCCTGTTGTGAGTCACCTTGATAACAAATCTAATAATCTGTGCCTCTTCAGAAGCTGTCTGGTTTCACAATTCCCAAAGAAAACACCCCAGTGAGAAATGGAGATGAAATCTTTCTCCCAGATTGGTGACTTATAAATCCTTTGATATTCAAAGCTAAAGTCAAATGTAGGAAATGGCCTCCTTGGAATTCTAGGCATTGCTGATTAACTCTGTTCTTCTGTCTTCCCAGCTGACAATGGGCTCCTAAATCTTTCAAGTGACCTCTGCCTAGGAAGTGGGGAAAGTGTAACAATGGCCTGATTCTTCCTGGTGGAACAGCCCAGTTGTGGGATGGATAGGTCCTCTTCCAGCCACACTTAGCTTTGGACAATGAGCTCCCATTTCCGACTCAGTACAGAAGAGGGGAAAAATGACCTGTCAGAGAAGCTGCTGACAATGGGTGCAGACTGTGGGGTGACTGGGCCTCATAGTTTTCTCCCTGGAGTTGACTACTGTTGGAAGTAGCCCCAGAGGGCTGGAAATGGCTAGTGTAAAAGGTTCCTTGATGAATTAGCAGCCAGTTGGCTCACCTTCCCCCTGAAATGTTGGGACAAAAGGATCATTACTTTGGCAGGGCCATCCAGTCTGCATGGACCCTGGAAGAGAAAGATGGGGTGTTGAGGCCCCAAAAGACTAAGCAGAGGGGCTGAGCCAAACCCATATCATAATCAGACACCAAGGATTTGAAGATCAGATCCACTAAGATTCCTGTGGCTTTTGGGCCCGAACAGACAGGCAAAAATAAAGCTGTTTTCGGTCACTTTGGAGGTATGCTGTGTAAATGACACAAACTTCTTAAGAGGCCAGAAGCTGCACCAAAGCTGCACTCTAGTCCTTAGGACTGGAGTGTTGCTTTGGTGCGGCTTCCGGCCTCTTAGGACTCATGCAGTATTTAAACAGCAACGTTCTAAATTACTTGAAGCAGCTTTTTTGGCCTGTCTGTTTGAGCCCTTTAAACTCAGTGCACCCTTTGGCTTACACAGGGAATCCATCCCCCCCCCCCCCCCCCGCGTAAGCCAAATATAATGTATGCTCGATAGCCAAATATCGCGTATGTTCTTGCACATGGCGGCATGCACGGCCCATTCGTTCAAATGGGATGTGCCGCTCCTTGCGCCCTGCGTGCAGCTCTGTACAGCTTTGTGCATAAGCTCAAGCCGCTTATAATGTGGGTGCGCTGTATTTAATATGAACTATTTAATAATTATTCATATATACTTCATATGTTTCTGAGTATTTGACTACAGCTGTGGAGAACAGGGTTCAAATCCTTGCTCAGTCATGGAACCCCCCTGGGTGACTTTAGGCAAGTCTCACTGTCTCAGCCTCAGAGAGGGAAAATCCCTGCCTGAACAAATCTTGCCAAAAAAATCCCAAACAAAATCATGTGATAGAATTGCCTCAGGGTTGCCATACGTTGGAAATGACTTGAAGGCACAACACCACCACAACAGTATTTTCTCCTTGCCTTGATATATTAAACAGTTGTATAATATTTCATTTATTATTTTGTCATTACTGTCAATTTATTATTATTATTATTATTATTATTATTATTATTAATCATTATTCATGTTATTCTGTATTTTTAAAGCTTTGGGATGACATACATATATAAATATCCAAAATTCATGATGACTCACATGCCTAATATAACTTGAGAGGGAGGCAGTGGTAAAATGCCCCCATGCCCACTAGAGGGCATTTGGGAGCCAACATGTTTTGAATTTTTTTCAGAAGGTGCGTGTATTCATGTGTGTGTCTATGTAGCTTCCTTGAAGGCCTTCTGGGGGCCAGTGGTGCTCCTTGATCCTAACAGTTGTCTATCTTTGCTCGAAAAGGTTTTGTGACTGGTAGTACTAAGGTAGCACTAAGGGTCACCCTTCTAGAACCCACCTGTCCTGTTTTCTTTGTGTCTCACAGCCATAAGAGTGTGTAAGTGACAAATAGATTATCCTCCTGCTATTGCTCTGTGGCAACTGTGGTTAGGAAAGAGTTTCTGTCATTACTGAATATTAATACATAGTGTGAGGGTATGAATCATGCAGTCCAGCAGGCATCATTGGACTGTAATTCCCATCAGTCAGTGTAGCTAATGAAAAGGAAGGCTAGGAATTATAGTTCATCAACCTCTGGAGGACCACACAAATTACACTTATTATGTGGCTTGGTGGGCAACACAGGGCCCAGGACAGGATTAGGGATGGATGAGGAGTCTGCTCAGTTTGGTGTTGATCAGAAAATTCTCAGATTCCCAAGTTTCTTCATAAATCTGACAAAAATAACTTGTTTTTGGTAACATAATCTGACAGTTTAACTGGACAGCCTCTTAGCAACAAAGTACTTTACTGCAAAAGTGCATGCAAAAGTAAACAATTGTTCTTTGGACACGGAATTGCAGAGATAATATACCCTTCACATTTCATAGATGAACATCGGGTACATGTGTGGCCAAGTAGTATTTGAATGTGGTCAGGATGGCAAAAAATTATTAATGAAGAAGAACACACAACTTAGGAGAGGCTGCAGCAGTTTGCTTTTGCTTGAAGCTACTGGGAAGGGCAAGAACTCACCTCCTTCAGTCCTTTCCTCTTCCCTGCTGAGTTAACTGAGTGAAAACCACTCTATTCTATTATTAAAATCAGGCTGCAGGCTTAAGTTGCAGAATTTTGTCCTGTGGCCCATTGGCTGGTGATGATAGGTTTTGCATGCCAAGACTCTAGAAGGTTTTATCTGGTTCGGATAATGCAAACAAGATAAAATCCTGTAATTGTAGGAAGTAAAAGGAAGACAAACTTCACATGTCATTGGATGGTCAACTGTTTATTTCTCTGAAAAGCCCAACATGTTTTGGCCTGTGAATATCTCACAAAACTACATATCCATTTCATGGACCCCTGGCAGTTAAAGCAGCATCAAACGGCATTAAACCTGTGATAGCATGGAGCCACGGCAGTTAAAGTGGCCGTCTTTTTCCTCTCCAACTTTCCAACAAAGTTCCCATTGCGTTTGCAAAGCGGGGAGGGCAGGTTTTGGATGGGGTTTGGGTATTTTTTGCAACGCGATCTCCTTGGCTCATTATTAAAGTCTCGTGTTTTATTTCCAGTCCAGTTGAAAGACAGCTTTGAATCCCATACCTTCTTCTTCCTGACCTTTGACCTGTAAGTACCAATGCTGTGTTTGTTTAGAATGAACGTGGCTGCTGCCCAACTTTGGAGAGGAGATAAAGCCATGGAAGGCACAATCACTGGTTAATGATGGGAAATACTGGCTAAATGAAACCTCCTTGTACCAAAGCAGTCTACATTTGAATAAAATAGGCTGGGGAGAGACAGTGGGATCGGACTGTTCCCTTCGCATCCTCATCATTGTCTCAGAAACCTCTGCTTGACCATGGCAGAAAGTAGGAAGCAGGACTGGACTGAGCTGTTGTTGTTGCAATAGCTGTTCCACATCCCTCCTCTTCTGGCTTTCTGCTCTTCTTGGGCCGATGGCTCAGGTTTCTTTGTTACCTTTGCTTAAGGGTTTGGAGTCTATTTTTATGCCCCTCAGAACTCCAGTCCTAACTGGAGAGTGCTTCGCTTTGAAAGAAATCCCAGAGCAACAAAACATGGGTAGAACGAGATGCTTATAAAAAACGGTACAGGTTTGAGTCCCCGCTAGCCGCGATTCCAAACTCCGAAATCTTCCAAAAAACCATTTCCACAGATGTTTCCCGATGGTTCAGTTTACAGAAATTGTTTTGTGCACAAAATTATTACAAATGTAGTCCAGGATTTATGTATAAGGCGTCCATGAAACATGAATGGATGTTGTGTTGAGACTTGGGTCCCATCTCCAAGGTATCTCCTTATATATATACAGTAGAGTCTCAGTTATCTGAGTTTCACTAATCCGACATTCCGGATTATCCGACCCTTCCCGCCGGCACTAGCCTTCCCTCCAAAGGAAGCTCTTGGGCTCCTTTTGGAGAGAAGGGGGCCAAAGCCCCGCCGGCGTTAGCTTTCCCTCAGCTGGAAGGGAGCTCTGTGGAGCTCCCTTTGAGCTGAGGGAAACCAGGCTGCCGAGGAAGGGACTCTGGCCTTGGCCTGGTCCCCTCCCCGGCGGCTTGCTTTCCTTAGAGCTGAGGGAAACCAGGACTCCCTTTGGACTGAAGGAGTCCTTCAGCCCCAAGGGAGCCACTGTCCCCAATGGTGGTGCGTGTGCATGTGCACACGTGCCGTCATTGGATGATCCCATATTTTCGGTCATCCGACAAGCAGTCGGTCCCGTTTATGTCGGATAATTGAGACTACTGTATATGCAAATATTCCAAAATCTGAACAAATCTGAAATTTCTGGTCCCAAGCATTTTGGATAAGAGGGACTCAGCCTGTATTTCCTAGCCAAAGAAAGCAAGCCAAGGAGGCAGTAAAGACAGATCTGCATCCATGTGCTCCAGCAAATGATTATTGGAAATTGAAATTCCCATTAAAGGCATTTAATGGGAGTATGGTTAGTGGGGATTCTGGGAGCTGTAATCCTGAAAGAATGTGATTGCTCCAAGCTCTGTTCCTATCATCCTTGTTCAGATTATTTTTAATATGGAGTTTTTCTTCTCTCCCCCCCCCCCTCCGCTCCCTGAATGCAGAATGAAGAGAGGGTAACTCTTTGACTATCTCACAGAAAAAGTGACCTTAAGTGAGAAGGAAACCAGGTCAACCATTTGGGGTCCTTCCCTTTCAAACGGGGAACGCATGTGTTGAGTCCAAGCTTTGGAAACATCTTTTTACCTTCCTTTGGCAGGAAGATCATGTGGGCCCTTCTGGAAGTGATCCAGTACCTCCATTCCACAGACATCGTCCACAGAGACCTCAAGCTGGAGAACATCCTTCTCGGCGACAACATGAACATCATACTGTCCGACTTTGGCTTCTCTTGCCAGCTGAAGGAAAACGAGAAACTGAAAGGTACTTTGGAGACCACGGTTTGAATCCTTGCTCAGACATGGAAACCCACAGGTGACTTTGGGCAAGTTACGCTCTCTCAGTCTCCGAAGACAGCCAAGGCAAAACCACCTCTGAATACATCTTGCCAAGAAAACCCTGTGAGATGGTCTTTATAAGTTGGAAATTATTTGAAGGCACTCAGCAATACGACTCTGGAAAATAGGGTTCGATTCCCAGCTCAGCCATGAAACTCTTTGTGTGACTTTGGGCAAGTCACACTCTCTCAGACTCATGGGAAGCAAACCTCCTCTGAACAAATTTGGCCAAGAAAACCCCATTATAGGGTCCCTTTAGGATCACCATAAGTTAGGATTTGGAAGGCACAAAACAACAATACTAATCATAATAATAATAACAGATTTCTCAGAATATTCTATTGTACATTGCACTTACATTTTATGCTGTGTTGTATTTTGTACTTCTTATATAGCATTTTGTATTTTATCTCCACTGGTCTACAACCAAAAGCAAATTCCTTTCCTTTCTTCCATCCCATAGAGATCTGTGGGACTCCTGGCTACCTGGCTTCAGAAATACTCAAATGTTCTATGGATCCAGACCATCCTGGTTATGGGAAGGATGTTGACATGTAAGTAAAGGGCAGCCTATGTCTCATCAAGGCTATTGGTATTGGAATGACCCAATGTCTGTTTGGGAAGACGATCAGCAGCACAATGGAAACTCAGGTTATCAGATGCTGAATCGGGAGTATTCCCCATCCTATATAAGAGCAAAATAAGAATAAACTATCCATCTCTCCCAGTTGAGAATTTAGAAGTCCCACTCTCCTTCTTGTTCCTATTATGGATCTTAAAGTCAACACTGACTTACTATCACAGGTTTTAGAGGAGGTTTTACCACTGCTTTCCTCTGAGGCTGAGAGAATGTGACTTGGCCCAAGTCTGTGCAACTCTCAAAGTCTACGAAAACTCATGCCACAATCTCTTTCACACAGCTCCAAAACACTTTGCAGAATGAACTCAGTTTGAGACCACTTTAACTGCCTTGGCTCCGTTCCTGGGAACTGTAGTTTAAGCGCTCTGACATAAAAGGCGAAATGTCTCACAAAACTACAGTTCCCAGAACTCCCTAGAACTGAGCTAGGGCAGTTAAAGAGGTCTCAAACTGGATTATTTCTGCAGTGTGTTTTGGACCTCAGTCAGTCACAAAGATTCTGTTGTTACTGAGTACCTTCAAGTCGTTTCCAACCCAAGGGGTTTTCTTGGATGATTTCTTCAGGAGGTTTGCCACTGCCTTCCCCTGAGGCCAAGAGTATGTGACTTGCCCAGGGTCACCCAGTGGGTTTTATGGCCAAGCTGGAAAGTGAACCCTGGTCCCCAGAGTTATAGTCCAGTGCTCAAACCCCTACACCACAAGGTGCTACAAGATTGCTTTGCCATTTTGTAGAAGGGACACCATTTTACTCTCTATTATTTTTAATGGAACTTGAGCATCCATGGATTTGGGTATCCACAGAACTGAATCCCAGTGGATACCAAGGGTCCACTGTAATAATAATAACACCACCCCATTGCATATAATGGGACTTGAGAATCCATGGGTTTTAGAATCAAACCCAGTGGATACGAAGGGCTCACTGTAATGGTCTTTCTGACCATCTGGACTAAGCCATACAGGGCTATTGGAGAGTTGGCCATGGCCTACCATACCTTGTGGTGACCTCTGCCTTATGATTGGCTGAGCTGTCCACTGTGTCGAACTCATATGTCTTGAGCGGCTTGCAGGGGTCCAGCCCTACTTGGACGATACACCGATGCTGTCTACTCCCAGGTATTTCCTAGTATATTGTACAACCCTAGGGTACAGCAAGAAAGGGTGGTTCATTTCTGGAAACCTGTAGCCTACCCAAACATTACTTATTTTGGGAGGCTCAGTGATGTGGGTGCAGTAGGGCGGGAAATAAACTCTGTGCATGCTCAAGGGAAAAACACAACTCTGTAGGACACTAACAAAACCCCTGTGTTTGAAAAAGTTGACTAAAGCAACTGAATAGTACTGTTTTCAGGTATGAAAATTGCATCGCAAAACTGACGCAGATTAATGACATTTGTTTAATTTAATGTTATTTTATTATTGTTAGCCACTTCGATCTGCTTGGAGAGGTGGGATATAAATAAAATTATTATTATTATTATTATTATTATTATTATTATTACTTTTTGAAGCTGTTACTATCTACTTATGATTTTTTAACTTAATTCTATATTTTAGGAAGGGAGGGTAAGGTGTGGGGATTCAGGTGGGTCTTGTTGTTTTATTATTCTTTGTACTATGTATAATCTTGTTGTTACCCACTTCAATCCCCAAAACGGAAGAAGTGGGATATAAATAAATATTCTATTGTTGTTGTTGTTATTGTTATTATTATTAGACGGGGAAGTTGCATTGGGTTATCAACAATAGAGAGTGGTAACTTTGTTCAGTTTTGTACAGTATATTGAAGTGACAACCAAAGCATCTCCAGTGCCCCTGGAATAGACCTGGAAATGGCAGGACAAAAATAGAATCATAGAGTTGGAAGAGACCGCAAAGGCCATCCAGTCCAACCCCCTGCCATGCAGGAAATCTAAATCAAAGCATCCCCGACAGATGGCCATCCAGCCTTTTTTAAAGACCTCTAAGGAAGGAGAATCCACTAAAATTTCCAAGGAAGGAGTGTGTTCCACTGTCGAACACCTCTTAATCTCAGGAAGTTCTTCCTAATGTTGAGGTGGAATCTCTTTTTCCTGGAGCTTGCATCCATTGCCCTGGGTCCTAGTCTGTGGAGCAGCAGGAAACAAGCTTGCTCCCTCCTCAATATGACATCCCTTCAAGTATTTAAACAGGGCTATCATATCACCTCTTAACCTTCTCTTCTCCAGGCTAAACATCCCCAGCTCCCTAAGTTGTTCCTCATAGGACATGGGTTTCCAGACCCTTCACCATATTCGATGCCCTCCTTTGGACATACTCTAGTTTCTCAACATCCTTTTTAAATTGTGGTGCCCAGAATTGGACACAATGTTCCAAAGCAGAATAGAGTGGCACTATTACCTCTCTTGATCTTGACAAATTTGTCTCAGTTTCAAATTTGTCTCAGTTTCATCTGACCTTAATTATGTCAAAAGTAAACAATCTCACTTTCTGTAGAGAAAAATCTCACATGTAAGTGACACGGAGGCTGAACCGTAGTCAGTGCACATGTCTGTGTGTACTGAAACCCATGTATGAGCTTGATGAACTTCCTGTGATTGAATTTGTTGATTTAAAATTTCCTTTTTATTGACTCATTTATAGTTTTCCTGATTTCAGTTTGAGTTTCCTCACTTTTTAATCTTACCCTTGTCTTCTCCTCTACAGGATCAGTGGTGAAGTGGAACTCACTGGGACCTCTTGCCTAGAAAAGATGTCGACATCATCTCCCAACCTTGCACCGCCTTCCTTGTTCCATCTGATTTTGGCTGCAGTCTTCATTTTTGGGGGGCAGCAGGGGCAGGAATGGATTTTCAGAGCAAGCTATAGAGTCATGGCCACTTGCCAGAGCTGGCTGAAGGTGATGGAAGTTATAGTGCATACATATGGATGGGAACCCAGCTCAGCGAAGCTGCTGTCGTATTTCTCTTCTTCCACTACTTCTCCCTGAAGGCCATTCCTTCTTGAGGTCAGCATTAGGATTCAGGTCAACTCAGAGTAAGGGTGGGGTTTGGTAAAGTCACTTTGGGGGCCTATAGTTCCCAGAATCCACTATCCAGTGAATTCCTGGGAAATTCTGGGAGTTGTAATTTAAAAAACCCACATAAATCTTTCAGGCTGTGGATGATACAATTGTGGCAAATAAATATTTGATACCTGTTAAATAGCATCTTACTATTTCATTCTCTTATGTGCCATTTGGCAAATTCAATAGTTACTATGCTCTGGGTATTAATACTCTCAAGATCTTAGTATACAATTCATAGTCAGACAATTGGTTTGAATTTGAAATTCCAGTCTTGAGCAGGAAAATGGGAACACATGGATTGGTTTGGACTTTTCTTTTCCATTCTCTCTCAAGCCTGGCTCATCTTAGTTTGGCTTTAAGGTTTTTGGGTGAAAAAAGGGCAATGCCTAATCTCACCATCCATGTGATCTTTGGAATAATCCAAAAGAGAACTTTTGTTCTTGGGTTTAATTGCTTTCTCCTCGCAGCTTCAGAGAGGTTGGCTTGGGAAAGTCTCCTGCTGGTTGTATAATTGTTCTGGGGCCTTCATGCTCCAAATCCTCTAGGATGGCTTCCATCTTTGATTATCTTGTTCCCTGGAGAGCCACTGTCTTCTGGTATGCCCCTCTTCAAGAAACCACCCTGAAATTCTTCCCATCACATTACAACAAAACTCTCCTCTTTGCTGTTTGTTGGAAGCATTTGCTTCTGCGCTCTGCAAAGCAATGCATCTTTTTCTCAGAGCTAATGATCATCCCCAGCAAAAGGAGCCTGTTCTCAGGGCTGATGCCAAAGCCTTGCTGCTCCACTTAGAGGTACAGTAGAGTTTTAAGCTTTATTTTTTCGACAAAGGGCATTTCCCTCCACTTTAGCATTTCATTCTTTGCAGTTTAGTTTTTCATGTGTGTGTCTCAGGCTGGTGCCACACTGCAAACTGAAAGCAGCTTGACACCACTCGAACTGTCATGGCTTCATCCAATAGAATTGTGGGATTTGTAGTTTGTTGGGGGCACCAAGCTCACTGTAAGAGAAGGCTAAATATTGGACAACATTAGAAATCCCAGCATTCCACAGCTAGGAGCCATGACAGCTAAAGCAGTATCAAACAGTGTAGATGCAACTTCAGGCTGCACATTACCCTGAGCTTTCTTTCCTCCACATTCTTTTCCAGCCTGAAGCAGCCTCAGCTGGTGGCCTCAGAATCCATATGGGTGAAAGGAAGATGCCCAGGGGGAGCAGTGCCAACTGATGGTGTCCATCTCCATTCAAACTTCGCTTGAACCTGAAAGGAGCTATCCGAGATGATGGACCCAGGTTCTCAAACAGGTATAGCATGCACAGTACTAAGAAACCATGAGATACCACTGGGGGGAATATGTGTGTAGTTGTTTCTTTCTTTTTGAAAGATCACAATTGTGCTGTCTATTAGGCAAGTATGACAATTTTAGTTCAGTTCATTTCTGATAGGGGTTTACCCATATGTGTAAATTTAATCATATTTGGGAAGGAAAGACCTTGAAAGGATTTTTTTTTAATTTGTAGTGGTTAGAAGGTAACGCTGGCAAGATCATACATCCATGGCCAAGACCTGATTTAAAAAAAAAATCTGGGTTTGAGTCCTTGTATATTCCACTATGTTAATAGTTGCCACTTCTTTTATCCCCAAGATCTTGAAAGGGAATGGTGCCTTGTGTTACCTAAAGTGATGGTCAGACAGGCTCAAGAAATAAAGCATTAGATAAAAACATCAGAAAAAACCCACCCCTCCTCCTTTGTTTGGAGATTTAGACAAGTCTTTGGCCTGTTACAGACTGCCAAAATAAAGCTGCTTCGGGTCTTGTTGGAGGTATGCTATTTAAATGATGCATGGGTCCTAAGAGTCTGGAGGTCGTGCCAAAGCCACACTCCATTCTGAAGCACTGGAGTGCAGCTTTGGTGCAGCTTCCAGATTCTTAGGATGCGTGCATCGCATGCATCATAAACTAGGCCATACCTCCAAAGAGACCCGAAGCAGCTTATTTTGGCAGTCTATAACAGGACTTTGTCTTCATCTGCATTTCTTTGTGCAAGGAGATCCACTTTATTATAGTCTGCCAGAAATTCAGTGCATTGTTTTTAAAATGAATATTCAAGAATAAACAGTTAGAATAACCACACAACCCTTTTATTAGATAGGCTGCCATCTCCATGACCCCATCCCTACGGATTCTTAGAGTCATAGTTGGAAAGAGAACGAAGGGCCATCCAGTCCAACCCCCTGCCATGCAGGAAATCTAAATAAAGCATCCCCACAGATGGCCATCCAGCCTCTGTTAAAAAGACCTCTAAGGAAGGAATCCCTAAAATCTCCAAGGAAGGAGTGTGTTCCACTGTCCAATCAGCCTTAAGGTCAGGAAGTTCCTCCTAATGTTGAGGTGGAATCTCTTTTTCTGTAGCTTGCATCCATTGCTCCAGTCTTAGTCTCTGGAGCAAAGAAAACAGCTTGCCCTCCTCAATATGACACCCCTTCAAATATTTAAACAGGCTATCATACACCATCTTAATCTTCTCTTCTCCAGGCTGTACATCCCCAGCTCCCTAAGTGTTCCTCATAGGGTTTCATGGTTTCCAGACCCTTCACTATTTTAGTCGCTGTCCTTTGGACACGCTCCAGTTTCTCCCCACCTTTTAAATTATGGTGCCCAGACTGGACAAATTATTCCAGTGGGGCCTGACCAGAGCAGAATAGAGTGGCACTACTAGTTCCCTTGACTAGACACTGTACTTTTAACTGATGCGCCCTAAAATTGCATTGGCCTTTTAGCAGCTACGTCGCACTGTTGACTCTGTTATACTTGTCTGTTGGACTCCTAGATCCTTTTCACACAGTTTCTTTCATCAGGTGTCCCTCAATACTATATCTGCATTTCATTTTTATTCCCTAAGTGCAGTACCTACATTTTTCTGTTGAAGTTCATTTTGGTAGCTTTGGCCCAGCTTTCTAGTCTATTCAGTCATTTTGAATTTTGATCCTGGGTGTTAGCTACCGTCCCAATTGGTGTTGTCTGCAAAACTGATAAGTATGCCCCCATTCTGTCATCCAATCATTGAAAAAATAATCATTGGGTGGCCTTGATTAAGTACAGTCCTGTTAGGCTACATCCACACTGCAGAAATGACCAACTTGAACACCACTTCAGCTGCCAAGGCCTACCATGCTATGGACTGAGGATTGTCATTTTGGAGATTGTGCTGAAGAAGCAGAAATAGGATGTCAGGTGCTTATCACAAAACTTTCCTTATTACAAGCATTTCCTCCTTTAGGAATAAATTTGTAGAGATCTATGCAAGTTTTGATTTTTTCAGGTATAAATTAATGAATTTGTTTCTTGGTGAAATGCACATTATTTGGATACTTCCAAGACCTGAAACAACCCGTGGCAGCCTCTGTCCTGTCTCAATATTTGTCCATCCCTCCAGCTGATTTATGTTTTTACATCTAGATGAAATTCAAGACTACTTCAAAGAAGAATATTTTCACATTCATTTCATTCAGATCCTGAGCTGAGCATGGAAAGAGAAGAGCAAGAGAATCATACCAACTTTGCTGGATTCATCCTTCTGGGTCTGTCTCCTCTCTCCAGAATTGTATCCCAACCAACACCATCTCCCATAATGGATGTCTCACTCAGATGTATTTCTTTGGGTCTCTGCACCAACGGAATAACTTCCCTCTTGGCCTCCACATGCGACAATTCGAACCGCTATGTAGCCATCTGCCACCCACTCCCCGTTATACAACTGTTTGAGCTACAAGCGTGCACTGCTGCTGGCTGCTGGGTCCGGCTCTTGGCTCATGTCCCTCGCTTGTATCCTTTAAGTGTCGAATTTTCTTTCTGGCTCTCGAGAAATCCACATTCTCCCTGGAATCCATCCTTTGCCAGGCTCTCCTGTCAGACACATCCTCGTTGAAAGATGCTTGGAAGTGAAGGCACTACAGCGCTCTTGACCCCTGGACTATATCCTTCTATCCTATCTGTTCATATGTATGAACGGTTTGGGGGGCCCAATCAGCTTCTGGAAAGTAAAAGGACTTCTCACTGTAGTGCCACCTCACCACAGTGGCCTTTCTATGGGACCTCTGAAGGCACCTACATCCGCCCATCGTACCACCTATTCTGGTTCTAGGCGGAGAGTGGCATCAATATTCTACACAGTTGTACTACCCATGCTTAACCCCTCAATAACACCTAAGGAACATGAAGATTCATGGGGCATGAAGAGGTTATTGAGGTTTGGTGCCAGAGGGGAGGAGTATGGGGAATAAGAATACACAGATAAATCCTGAGCTGACTTGGGAAACTACACCCCCAAATACTGGACATCAAGAAGACGAGTGTGTGAATGTAATTGCTAATGCTTGGGGAAGATCCAGGTTCAACTCCCCACTTAACATGTCCCCTTATTCAGAATTCTGAAACTGAAATACTCCAAAATCTAAAATTGTCCAATTTCTGGTGAGATGGTAACACTTGGTTATCTGATGGTTCAGTGTCACAAACTGTTTATTCCCATGACAAACCATTATCACGAATGTTTTTCTCAAATAACCTTTAGACAGTGTCGAAGGTGTATATGACACGTACCTGCAACTTTTGAGTTTGACTTGGATCCACCCAAGCATCCATATGTCAAAAAACGGGAAATACCAACCTCGGAAAAAAACACCCAAACTCCCACACCCTCTGGTCCCAAACACTTTTGTTAGAGAGACCCCCACCTGTACTATGGTACTCAATGGTACTCTTTGGCCAGTACATTCCAGCCGGCTCCCTTATAAGTTTTGTGAGGTTTAAGTAAGAGTGGAAAGCTACGCAAATGCCACCGAGCCACTGAGGAAGACAGAATAAAGTAACTAATAATAAATAAATAAATAAAAGTTAAAAAATATTTTTGATTTGAAGATATGCTACCTTCTATGCCATGTACATAAAAAGACCTTTGTTCCATATGAAGGAATGCAGAAACTTTAAATAACCACTTATATACTACATGACATTTAGTACATATAATAACTTATAACGTCCCTGTCTGTTCACCTCCAAGCTCACCATGATAGTCAAGAAGTTGGATTGGGTGAAGGAAGTCTGCTCCAGGTGCGGTTGGGGGCCAGGAGGATGTTATCTGCTCTACAGTTAAGAGACTAACTACCAACTCCCCAGTTAATGGTCAGATCCTGCTAGTTGATGTTGCTTCACTTAACTGGTGGGAAAGGAGAATGAAATGTATCCCCTTTGCCTCAACTTGCCATCGAACAGAACCACTTACCTGGGCTGGCTGTTCAGGGGATGGGACCACTTACATAGCTATACCAAATATGGAGCATATCCAAATAACACCCCAAATCCACCAAACGTGATACTTTATTGGGCCCACCAAAAATGCACAATATACCATTTGCACAAGCTTTCAAACCCCACTGGTCTTCCATCAGCAAAGTTTTAAAAAAACCGTACTGGAGAAAAAAATTGAAGATGTTCGTCATAAGCCTGCACTTTCTGTTTTGTTCTCGTTCAGAATGGATGGAGGGTATCCTCTTGCAGCTGGCAACCTCCTCTTCTGACCAGTGGCTGTCTGCCTTCCCTACCTGGCCAGAATACTTTGACGCATCCCTCACAGTCAAAACTGTGCACTGTGTTCTAGCTACAGTGATTCGGGTTCCTTTCCAGTATTTAAAAGGACTATCATCAGAATTGTGATCCATCGTCCACAAATTCCCTCATTATTTTACATCCTTAGCCTCTCTGTCCTCTGTCATCACCCATTTACTCACTGAGTCATCTAAGGATATGACGAGTAAGACATGTATATCAAACAATGGATTATTTTTCCATGTAGATATGATTTGGATACGAAAATCTTGACATATCCATGCTGGACTACAAACAAGACCTCGGGGGATAACCAAGAGAACCCTGAATATGCAGGGTGGGAGGAAAAAGAAAGGCAGAAGTTACGCAACTGTTTGATCTAGTACAAGTACGCTGCTGGTCCAACATTTGGAATGGAGACCACCCAAGGAATACTAGGTTTATAGGCTATATTAGAAGAGACAATGACAAACTCTGTATTCTTTGCTTAAAAACCCTCTGAACTTCAAATGTCCCAAAGTCCAGCAGGTGAATTCAGCTGCTAGCCACACTCTGAAAACAAAAGCAGTTGACCCACCAGCTTAAACTAAAACTGACCATGGCTCAATGCTATGAAATTCTGGGATTTTATTTTGTGAGAGAGTGCCCTCCTGACAAGAGCTCTGGTGCCCCACCAACTACAAAATCCCATAATTGCATACATAAGCCATGGCAGTAAAGTGGTGTCAAACGCTTCATTTCTGCAGCCCTGAAAGCACATACAGTGGTACCCACGACCACCGGATACGAAAGCACCGCGTTAAGAAATTCCGGAGAACGAAAAAATACAAGGAAAAAACTGTTCTGGGTTACGTTTTTTTTCCGGCTTAACAAAAAATTTTTGGTGCTTTTTCGCACCAAATCCGCGGCTTCCAGCGCTAGCGCCTAGGCTTTTTTCCGGGTTAAGAAGATTTCGGTCGAAGGGCGCCGCGGAACAATTAATTTCGTAACCCGGGGTACCACTGTATACTTAAGTTACAATCAACGGTGACAGGCAAGAATTCAGACCCTGGACAGCTCTGAGTAGGGACTTGCTCCAAAAGGATCCTAGAAGAAATTAAACGAAGCCTTCTTCATCCAACGTTTCCCAGCTTGTCAAGCCTCCAGATTTTTTAAAATTACAGTTCTGGAGACTCATGGCCAATTGCAGAGCTGGCTGAGGTGATGCAATTAGATAACTGGATCAGTGGCATCTGTGAGTACAGAGACGTGACGCTGCTGGAAGGTGAGGAAACAACTGCCTCTCGCCCTTGCACATCAGGCTGGCCGTGCCCGGGGGGGATGCATGATGAGAACTCCTCACAGATAATCACAATGCGTCCTTAGGGAAGGCATGTTCCATCTTGTCCTAAAGGAACGCTGTTAGCCACTTCTGAAAAAACCTTCCTGGAAACCCCCTGGATATGAGAAATTATAGCCGTGTCACTGCTGCTTTTTGAGCAAAGGGGGTTGAGAGGGCGTTGCTCTTCAGCTCCAAGCTGTCGTGATGAGCTGATTATCTAGAACCCATTCAAAACCGGCTTAAGGACAGGCTTTGGGTTGAGAACTGCCATGTTGCCTTGACCGACGATCGCGCTGAAGAATCGACAGGGGGGAACCCTGTTTTGCTCCAGACCTCTCAGCGCTTTCGATACTAAGATCACGGCACCTCTGGACCCCCCCGAAGGGGTTGATCGGGGCTCAGTTGCAGTGGTCCGATCCTTCCCTCGGCCACGTCCAGAGGGTGCTGCTCGGGGACTGTAAGCTCCATAGAGGAACCTCACTTGGGGGCCCGGGGCTATCTTGTCCCCGTGTTATTCAACATCTATATGAACGCGGGGTGAGATAATAGCGAGTATGGGCCGGTGTTATCAGTACGCTGATGACACCCAAATCTATTTCACTTCTCGTTCGTCGGCCTAGAATTCCAAATGGCCTCTCCTCTCCCATGAATGATCTTCAGCGGTAATGGGCTGGATGAGAAAAACAGATTGAAACGAATCCAGATAGACGGAGGTGATCACGTAGCGCCCCGAACCAAGAATTCGGGTTGCAACCTCCAGTCCTGATGGGTCACCTCCCCCCAGTGACTTGTAAGCAGTCTGGGGGTGCCCTCGACTCGTCGCTCCTGATGACAAATCAGGTAAGCGACGGTCAGACGCCTGCTATCAGCTTCGGCTGATACGCCCAGCTCGCACTTTTCTGAAATTAAGACCTCGAAACTGTTGTGCACGCACTGGTAACCCACCCTTACTTCTGTAATGCCACTCTACTTTGGGCTACCCTTGTGCTTGGCTCTCGGAAGCTTCAGCTAGGTACAAATAATGGCAGCCAAGGCTTATTTCTGGACAATCTAAGGACCACATTACTCCGGTTCTGAGGTCCCCCAATGGCTGCCTATAGCTTCCGGGCCCAGACAAGGTGTTTGTATATACTTTAGCCCTAATGGCTGGGTCCCAGCTATCTCAGGGACCCGCCATCCTCCCGTACAATCCTCCCCCCGCCGCTCCCTCCGGTCCCTGGGAGGAACATACTGCAGCATCTAAAATTAGGCTTGAGGCACCTCCCAAGGTCTTTCTGCGTCGCCCCCAAACTCAGGAATGACTGCCAAATAGACCGTCAGTTGAAATCATAGACAGCTTTAAAAAAGCTGTCAAGACGGATCTCTTCCGGCAGCCCTTTCAGATAAAACCAATCCCGGCCTGCCTCCCTGATCCCCTTCCTCTCGTGGCCCCATCTCAGTATGGTTAGGATCCCAGAGGACACAGGGTTTAGTTTGTTAACATATTTATGTTTTGATATGTGTTTTTAAATCTGCATATTTTTAATACTTTTATAAAGGAGGAGGGATTTAATGTTTTTAAATTATATTTTACATCTGTTATAATCACTGTTGTCACCGCCCGGATGGTCGCACAGGCGGTATACAAATAAATATTATTATAATTATAATATATTATAGTGCAACATATGGAGGTGAACCAAGCTCAGACAGTGCTGCCATATTTCTTCCACTCCCTTTCCTGACTCCATCACTCCTAAAGAGAGGAAGGCACTAAAGGGAGAGTCTTATGGCCTAGT
This sequence comes from Sceloporus undulatus, assembly GCF_019175285.1. Lineage (NCBI taxonomy): Eukaryota > Metazoa > Chordata > Lepidosauria > Squamata > Phrynosomatidae > Sceloporus > Sceloporus undulatus. The sequence goes on along the minus strand of NC_056523.1, from coordinate 186,775,811 downwards.
CTCCATACTTCCTCCCCCTTCCTCTCTAAGTCTTCTGAATCTCCTGCTTGAAGCGTGTATAAGTAGTGGGGAATGGAAAGATTTGCTTTGAGGTGTGGAATTGTTCGAAAAGAGATTGTGTATTATTTTAACTTTGCAGTTTGAAAATGCCTGACAACACAGAATGTTTTCACCTGTTGCCAAAAGGAGAGCAGGATCATGACCTCTCCGGGAAGAAGTTCAAATCTGGGAGCAGCACTGAGAAGCCCCTTTCCTTTGTTCCACATCAATGAGACCAGAGAAGGTGGGGGACAGAGGAAGGGCCCCCCTGGTCGCTAAGAAGTGCTCCTAGTGGCTTGTAAGAGAGAGACAGTCTTTCAATAACCTGAGACCAAGCATATGCCTTAATAGGTCAAAACCAGCACTTTGAATTATCCTAGAAACAGATCAGCAGCCAAGCGTTTACAACAAGAGTTGTATGCCCATGTAGCAGCTCCATAACACCTGGCTCGACAGCTCTTGGGCAACAAAGTATTCTGAGCACTTTTCAAAGGCACCCCACATACAACGCATTACAGGTTCTGTCTTCGGGATCATGTTTGGGGCCTTTGGCCTTTCCAGCTCAGCTTCAACACCTCACAATGGATGCCATGGGTCCTCTATTATGAATTTGGCCACTACTTATTGAGGTCCAGCATTTGGATCAGTCAACTAAGAGCAAGGGTGGGGATTGAAAAGTCACTTGGGGGCGGGGGCATAGTTCCAGAACACCATCCAGTGAATTCCTGGGAAATAATTTTTTTATTATTATTTTTTCTTTTTTTAAAATATAAAATCTGATTCATCAATTATTATCGGGGTTACACAATTATGTAGTACATAGTTCCTTAATACATTTTCCCAATTACTTCCATCTTCCATATCCAGCCCTTAGATTTTGTCCCTTATTGTCCTGCTTAATCAATAAACTGTTCCCTTTCTTTAAGTTCATCTGAAAATTTACATACGTCATTGAATAGCTAACCTTAATAACCATATAAAATATACCAAGCATTCAGTCTACTAGAACCTCAACCTTTATACCATCTTGATTTAACAAAACAACAGTATTGAATCAACCTCTTTCTACTCTGTCCACTGTCCTTTTGTCTACAGAGCTGTAGTATCCATCTCATTTTAATTCATTAATTTGTACCACACTTCTAAGTCTGTATGTCATTTTTCTTCCAGTATTGACAAACTAATCTAGCCATGTTACATAAAGAGTATCTCGTATTTCTTTCAATTCGGAGGAACTATTGTCCTAAGCATATTTATAAATATATTTCACAGGATCTAGTTCAAATTTTATATTCAACATTTTTTCATTGTTATGTGATTGTTTCCAAAAATTTTCAGTTTGGGCAATCTATTTGTGTAAATGCCACAGTTTTCCATTTTCCAATAATTCTCCTCAAATTTTGTGACAAGGACCTTTTTAGTTTTTCGCGATATTCCAACTTTCTATCATAATATTTCCACAACGAGGCCCATTTTGTCATTGCATCCAATATTAAGTCTTGTTCATACCTAATTTTGTAAAAAATTTATAATTTGATGTTCTTTTTATATTCATTGCTAGAAATATTTTATCCGAATTCTTCAATTTCCTCTCCTATCCCATCATTTAAGGTACATTTGTTTTGTTTTTAAAAAAAAAAAAAATAATTTTATTACAAAACACAACAAATAACATTTACCCACATAACATAAAACATATAACATGTATAACATATAACATAGCATATTATCAAATACACAGTCATTCCTAACCCCATCCCACCTCCCAAACCCACCAACTTAAATAACCCTTTCACTCTCTCAGCTTCATCTTCCAAACCAATTTAAGGTACATTTGAAGCACCCTTTCAGCTGACTATATAGAAACCAGGCATCTATATCTAATTGTATTAGTTCCCAACTGGTTTCAGTTGATATTCTCCATCTTTAGATTTAGTGAGCAAGATCACCGTAATCACCATCATCCAGCGCTTTCCATCTGCCCAAAAAGCCTTCATGTGTTGAGGTCCATAGGGATCTTGTCTATAATTTCTTTTAAATTTTTCCCATTTTTATAAAGATTTTCTAATCAACAGTTGCTGGAATCTTCATGAACTTTGCTTTCGCAACCATATGTAGGCGTGCCGCCGAATGTTATAAACCTTCTGTTTTTAAATTAGGTAATCCAATTTTCAAAGTTTTCCATTCCGTCAGCATAAAAGTTGCTTGATAGTACAGTTCTAAATGGACTCTCCTCTCCTCTTCTCGTGTCATGTCGTTTCCCATCCATTCTGGCCTTTTATATTCCATATAAAATCTGATATCTCTTTCCATCTTGAACTGTGTTGCTAATAAAATTGCCAATTGTTTGAAATAGATAATAAATTTTGCACACCATCATTTTTATTGTTTCAAATCCACTACCCAATGAATAAGCTCCAGCTAGACCACAATAATAATTCTTTTAAATTCTCCCCATATCTTTCTGTAATTATTTTACAAAACAATCAGTAATTTTTGTTGTTACCCAATTCCGAAGGGAGCGGTTTTTTTCTTTAGGTCTTTGTATCTGTCAATTCTTGTTCTTCTCCCTTTGAGAGATTCCTTGTAGTAAAGCAGTTTTACTTCTATTATGCAAAGCCAGAGACTCACCAAATTCCTCGAAGTTTTACAACCTTCCCATGATTGAAGGATCCTCCAGAATGATAACCAGTCGTGGCGAAAGCCCTTATATTACATTCCTTTTATTTTGTTCCGACAATTTCTTTATTACTCTGTATTATAGCTAGCACTCTCCATCACGTTATGAAAAGAAGTGAGAAGGGCATCCTTGCCTCCATTCCCTTTATGTATATCAGTGCTTTTTGTCTTCTTCCATTTATTATCACAACGAGCTCTCTGATGAGCATAAATTCTGAATCCAGTTATAATGTACTTGTACCAGACATCATTCTTTGAGAACTCAACATAAATTCCAATGACGTTGTCAAAAAACTCTTCTGGCGTTCGAATACTAGCCAATTTCTTCATTATTTTTTTCATATAATCAAAAATGCTAATAAAACCTATGTATCCTCAGATCTCGAAATGTAAGGAAATCCTGTCTGGTCCCAAATTATATATTCTTTAAGACCAAGACTTCTAGCTGTAAGCCAGGATAAGAGTTAAGTAGTGTAGTCCCGTATATTGTTAACAGCTTTTTAAAATTAAAACAATACAATCATAAAACCATAACAAACAACAGGGGGAGTTACCCTTACAAACCTAAACACTACATCCATCCTTAACAATTGTTGTTCCATTGTTAACTATTTCAAATGATGATGATGACCTTCCTTTAATTTATTCTTACAATTCACTCAACTTAGTATTGTTCCCTTATTCCTTTCCTCTCACATTCTCTCCACTTCCTCTTTCTTCCTATCTTACTCACTTCGTCATTCTCTCTTCGACATTTTATATTTCATTATTATCTTTCATTTCCCTGACTCTGCTCCAGCGTGTTTCGTCCATATTGCCGAGAGAAAAGAGAGAAATGGGTCTGTCTACTTTGTCATTTCCGGTTGTCTTTACCTTCTTTGGTCTTAGAGGACAATTTGCACTTTTCCATGACTCCGGTAAATCGTTTGTTCGATTACTATTCAACATTTTTTGCGTAGGTATCTTTAAGTTCTCTCTACATTTTTTATAATAATTGTTTGAATCCCTCTGGTCTGGAGCTTTGTAATTTCTTAATTTTTTTGTATCACTTCTGCAATTTCTTCAACTGAAAAGTCTGCATTCAGAATGTTGTATTGTTTAACATTAATTTCTGTTTATTTCTTGTTTATCAAGAAATCTGTTATCTCTTGTGGTGAAATAACCTCTCTCTTATACAAATTGAGGTAGAGTTGGACGGTCTTATAATTTCTCTTGTGTTTGGATCATTGG
>NC_056523.1:186742087-186771838 GCF_019175285.1 Sceloporus undulatus | reverse complement strand
CAGACTGCCAAAATAAAGCTGCTTCGGGTCTTGTTGGAGGTATGCTATTTAAATGATGCATGGGTCCTAAGAGTCTGGAGGTCGTGCCAAAGCCACACTCCATTCTGAAGCACTGGAGTGCAGCTTTGGTGCAGCTTCCAGATTCTTAGGATGCATGCATCATTTAAATAGCATACCTCCAAAGAGACCCGAAGCAGCTTTATTTTGGCAGTCTGTAACAGGACTTTGTCTTCAGTCTGCATTTCTTCTGTGCAGGGAGATCCCACTTTATTATAGTCTGCCAGAAATTTCAGTGCATTGTTTTTAAAATGAATATTCAAGAATAAAACAGTTAGGATAACCACACAACCCTTTTATTAGATAGGCTGCCATCTCCATGACCCCATCCCTACTGATTCTTAGAGTCATATAGTTGGAAGAGACTGAAAGGGCCATCCAGTCCAACCCCCTGCCATGCAGGAAATCTAAATAAAAGCATCCCCACAGATGGCCATCCAGCCTCTGTTAAAAAGACCTCTAAGGAAGGAGACTCCACTAAAATCTCCAAGGAAGGAGTGTGTTCCACTGTCAATCAGCCCTTAAGGTCAGGAAGTTCCTCCTAATGTTGAGGTGGAATCTCTTTTTCTGTAGCTTGCATCCATTGCTCCAGGTCTTTGTCTCTGGAGCAACAGAAAACAAGCTTGCTCCCTCCTCAATATGACATCCCTTCAAATATTTAAACAGGGCTATCATACCACCTCTTAATCTTCTCTTCTCCAGGCTATACATCCCCAGCTCCCTAAGTTGTTCCTCATAGGGTTTCATGGTTTCCAGACCCTTCACTATTTTAGTCGCTGTCCTTTGGACACGCTCCAGTTTCTCCACATCCTTTTTAAATTATGGTGCCCAGAACTGGACAAATTATTCCAGGTGGGGCCTGACCAGAGCAGAATAGAGTGGCACTACTAGTTCCCTTGATCTAAACACTGTACTTTTACTGATGCAGCCTAAAATTGCATTGGCCTTTTTAGCAGCTACGTCGCACTGTTGACTCATGTTATACTTGTGGTCTGTTTGGACTCCTAGATCCTTTTCACACGTAGTTTCTTTCAGTCAGGTGTCCTCAATACTATATCTGCATTTCATTTTTATTCCCTAAGTGCAGTACCTTACATTTCTTCCTGTTGAAGTTCATTTTGGTAGCTTTGGCCCAGCTTTCTAGTCTATTCAGGTCATTTTGAATTTTGATCCTGGGGTGTTAGCTACTCGTCCCAATTTGGTGTTGTCTGCAAAACTGATAAGTATGCCCCCAATTCTGTCATCCAATCATTGAAAAATAATCATTAAGTGGCCTTGATTAAGTACAGTCCTGTTAGGCTACATCCACACTGCAGAAATGATCCAACTTGACACCACTTCAGCTGCCAAGGCTCCATGCTATGGACTCTGAGGATTTGTCATTTTGGAGATTGTGGCTGAAGAAGCAGAAATAAGATGTCAGGTGTTTAACACAAACTTTCCTTATTACAAGCAATTTCTTCCTTTTGGGAGTAAATTTGTAGAGCTCTATGCAAGTCTTGATTCTTTTTAGGTATATAATTATATGCATGTTTCTTGGTGGAATACACATTTGGATTCTTCCAAGAACTGAAACAACCCGTGGCAGCCTCTGTCCTGTCCCAAATATTTCTCCATCCTCTCCAGCTGATTTATGTACTTTACATCTAGATGAAATTCAAGACTGACTTCAAAGAAGAATATTTTCATGTCCGCTTCATTCAGATCCTCAGCTGAGCCATGGAAAGAGAAGAGCAAGAGAATCATACCTACTTTGCTGGATTCATCCTTCTGGGTCTGTCCTCCTCTCCAGAGTTCCAGGGACTTCTCTTCCCCATCTTCCTCTCAATGTACTTGCTTAGCCTGTTGGGAAATTTCTTGATCTTCTTACTAATCTTCTCTAACAGCAGCCTCCTTTATGCCCCCATGTATTTTTTCCTCAGCCACCTGTCTTTGGCTGACTTGGGATTCAGCTCCAACGTGGTGCCGAAGATGCTACAGGTCTTGGTCTCCCAGACCAACACCATCTCCTACAGTGGCTGCCTGACTCAGATGTATTTCTTTGTGGTCTTTTGCACAACAGATAACTTCCTCTTGGCATCCATGGCATATGACCGCTATGTAGCCATTTGCTATCCACTCCATTACACCACAATAATGAGTTACAAGCGTTGCTTAGTGTTAGCAGCAGGGTCATGGCTCCTGTCTTTCTCCCAAGGCTTACTGTATGTATTCACCATCTCAAAGTTTTCTTTCTGTGGCTCTCGGGAGATTCCTCACTTCTTCTGTGACCTCCACCCTTTACTCCAACTCTCCTGCTCAGATACTTCTTCTGCTGAAACACTGCTTATGTTTGAAGGCACTGCAACCATGCTTGGACCTGTCATACTCATCTTCCTCTCCTATATGTTCATTGCATTGAAGGTTTTGAAGGTTCCATCAGCTTCTGGGAAGTACAAGGCCTTCTCCACTTGTAGTGCCCACCTCACCACAGTGGCCTTGTTCTATGGGACTCTGATAGGCACCTACATCCGCCCATCGTCCACCTATTCTGGTTCTAGGCTGAGAGTGGCATCAATATTCTACACAGTTGTCACTCCCATGCTTAACCCCTTCATATACAGCCTAAGGAACAGTGAGATTCATGGGGCCATGAAGAGGTTATTGAGGGTTTGGTGCCAGAGGGGGAGGAGTATTGGGGAATTAAGAATATCACAGAATAAATCCTGAGCTGACTTGGGAAACTAAAACCCCAAATCTGGCCATCAAGAAGACGAGTGTGTAGGATGTAATTGCTAATTGCTTTGGGGGAAGATCCAGGTTCAACTCCCCACTTATACATGTCCCTTATTCAGAATTCTGAAATCTGAAATACTCCAAAATCTAAAATTGTCCATATTTCTGGTTGAGATGGTGACACCTTTGGTTTCTGATGGTTCAGTGTACACAAACTTTTTTTTCCATGGACACCATTATTAAAGAAATGTTGTTTATAAAATTACCTTTAGACTATGTGTATAAGGTGTATATGAAACGTAAATGAATTTTGAGTTTGGACTTGGATCCCATCTCCAAGATATCTCATTATGTATATGGGAATATTCCAAAATCTGGAAAAAAACCCCAAACTCCCAAAAACTTCTGGTCCCAAACACTTTGGTTATAGGAGACTCCACCTGTACTATGGTACTCAATTGGGTAGTCTTTGGACCAGTTACATTCTCAGCCTGGCTCCCTTATAGTTTGTTGTGAGGTTTAAGTAAGGAGTGGGAAAGCTACGCATGCCACCTGAGCTCACTGATGGAAGACAGGATATAAATGTAACTAATAAATAAATAATAATAAATAAGTTTTAAAAATATTTATTGATTTTGAGATTTATTGCTATCCTTTTCTTATGCCATGTACATAAAAATGACTCCTTTGTTCCATATGAAGGAATGCTAAGATAACTTTAAATAACCACTTATATACTACATTGACAATTTAGTTACATATGTATAACTTATAACGTCTCCTGGTCTGTTCACCTTCCAGCTCACCTTGATAGCCAGAAGTTGGATTGGGTGAAGGAGGTCTGCTCAGGTGCTGGTTGGGGTGCCAGGAGGATGTTTCGGCTCTGCAGTTAATGAGACTAACTCCCCAGTTAATGTGTCAAGATTCCTGCTTTTAGTTGATGTTGCTTCACTTACTGGTGGGAAGGAGATGAAAGTGTTATCCCCCTTTTGCCTCACTTGCCAGCTGAACAGACCTCCTTCACCTGGTGCTGGCTGTTCAGGTGCATTGGGGGACCACTTACATAGCTATACCGAATATGGAGCATATCCAATAACACCCCAAATCCACCAAACAGTGATACTTTTATTGGGCCCACCAAAATGCACAATATACATGTTGCAAGCTTTCAACGCTCCACTGGCTTCTTCATCAAGCAAAGTTTTAAAAACCGTACTGGAGAAAAAAATTGAAGATGTTAGTCATAGGCCTGCATTTTTCTGTTTTTGTTCTCAGTTCAGATGGTATGGAGGGGTATCTCTTGCAGGTTGGCACCTCCTCTTTCTGACCATGTGGCTTGTGTCATGCCTTCCCTACCTGGCCAGAATACTTTTGACTGCATCCCTCACAGTCAGAAAAGCTGTGCACTGTTGTTCTAGCTAGCAGGTGAGTTCGGGTTCCTTTTCCAGTATTTAAGGACTATCATTCATGTCATTGTGATCACATCGTCTACAAATTCCTCATTATTTTTACATCCTTAGTCTCTCTGTCTCTCTGTCATTCACCCATTTACTCACTGAGTCATATCTAAGGATATGACGGGAGTAAGACATGTATTATCAAACCAATGGATTATTTTCTCATGTTAGATATGAATTTGGATACTGAAATATCTGTGACATATTCATGTCTGGACTACAAACAAGACCTCGGGGGATAACAAGAGAATCCCTGAAGTATGCAGGGTGGGAGGAAAAAGAAGGCAGAAGTTACCAGATCATGTTTGATCTTAGGTACAAAGTACGGTCTGGGCTGGTCAACATTTGGATGGGAGAACCACCAAGGAATACTAGGTATTATAGGCTATATTTCAGAGGAAGACCATGACAAACTCTGTATTCTTTGCTTAAGAAAACCCTCTGAACTTCATAATGTCACCATAAGTCAGCAGTGAATTCAGCTGCTGCCACACTGCTGAAACAAAGCAGTTTGACACCGCTTTAACTGCCATGGCTCAATGCTATGGAATTCTGGGATTTTTAGTTTTGTGAGAGAGTTGCCCTCCTTGACAGAGAGCTCTGGTGCCCCAACCAAACTACAAATCCCATAATTGCATAGCATTAAGCCATGGCAGTTAAAGTGGTGTCAAACTGCTTCATTTCTGCAGCCCTGAAAGCACATATACTGTAGTTACAATCAACTGGTGACAGGCCAGAATTTCAGGACCCTGGACAGCTCTGAGTATGTGACTTGCTCCAACAGGATCCTGAAGAAGAAATTAACAGAAGCCTTCTTTCATCAACGTTTCCCAGCTTGTCAGCCTCCAGATTTTTAAAATTACAGTTCTGGAGACTCATGGCCACTTGCCAGAGCTGGCTGAAGGTGATGCAAGTTATAGTGCATACATATGGAGGTGAACCAAGCTCAGCGAAGTTGCTGCCATATTTCTTCCACTCCCTTTCCCTGACTCCATTCCCTGCCTAAAGAGAGGAAGGCACTAAAAGGGAGAGTCTTATGGCCTTAGTTCTCAGTACTTTCCCCCTTCTCTCTAAGTTCTTTCTGAATCTCCTGCTTGAAGCGTGTATAAGGTAGTGGGAAATGGAAAGATTTGCTTTGATGGTGGTGGAATTGTGTCGAAAGGGATTGTTGTTATTATTTATAACTTTTGTCAGTTTGAAAATGCCTGACAACACAGAAATGTTTTCACCTGTTGCCAAAAGGAGAACAGGGATCATGACCTCTCTGGGAATGAAGTTCCAAAGTCTGGGAGCAGCCACTGAGAAGGCCCTTTCCTTTGTTCCCATCAAATGAGCCAGAGAAGGTGGTGGGACAGAGAGAAGGGCCCCTCCTGGTGCTCTAAGAAGTGCTCTAGTGGGCTTGTAAAGGGAGAGACAGTCTTTCAAATAACCTGGATCCAAGCCATATATGCCTTTATAGGTCAAAACCAGCACTTTGAATTATGCCTAGAAACAGATCAGCAGCCAATGGATCTGTTACAACAAGGGAGTTGTATGCTCCCTGTTAGCAGCTCCAGTTAACAACCTGGCTGCAGCTCTTTGGGTCAACTGAAGTTTCTGAGCACTTTTCAAAGGCAGCCCCACATACAACGCATTACAGGTTCTGTCTTCTGGGATCATGGTTTGGGGGCTTTTGGCTTTCCAGCTCAGCTTCAACACCTTCACAATGGATGCCATGGGTCCTTCTGATTTATTGAATTTGGCCACTACTTCTTGAGGTCAGCATTTGGATTCAGGTCAACTAAGAGCAAGGGTGGGGATTGGAAAAGTCACTTGGGGGCGGGGGGCTATAGTTCCCAGAATCCACCATCCAGTGAATTCCTGGCAAATTATTTTTTTTATTATTATTTTTTCCTTTTTTAAAATATAAAATCTTGATTCATCAAATTATTATCTGGGTTTACACACTTATTGTAGTACATAGTTCCCTTTATTAACATTTTACCAATTACTTCCATCTTTCCATATCCAGCCCTTAAGATTTTTGTTCCCTTATTGTCTGTTTATATCAATAAATCTGTTCCCTTTCTTTTAAGTTCATCTGAAATTTACATACGTCATTGAATATGCTAACCTTAATTAACCAATATATATATATATTTCCAAAGCATTCAGTCTACTAATGAACCTCAACTTTATAACCATCTTGATTTACAAAACAACAGTATTGAATATCAACCTCTTTCTACTCTGTCACTGTCCTTTTGTCTTACGTATGCTGTAAGTTTATCCATCTCTATTATTTCCATTAATTTTTGTAACCACACGTCTAAGTCTGGTATGTCATTTTTCTTCCAGTATTGAGCAATTACTAATCTTGCCATTGTTATCAAATAAAGTAGTATTCATCAGTATTTTCTTTCAATTTCTGGAGGAACTTTGTCTAGCATATTTAATAAATATATTTCAGGTCTTAGTTCAAATTTTATATTCAACATTTTTTCAATTGTTATGTGTATTTGTTTCCAAAAGATTTTCAGTTTGGGGCAATCTATTTGGTGTTAAATGCCACTGGTTTTCCATTTTCCAATAATTCTCCTTCAAATTTTGTGACAATGTGACCTTTTTAGTTTTTTTCTCTAGTGTATTTCCAACTTTCTAAATCAATAATATTTCCACAATCTGAGGCCCATTTTGTCATTGCTTCCAATATTAAGTCTTGTTCATGACCTAATTTTTGTAAAATTTTTATAATTTAGATGTTCTTTTATATTCATTGCCTAGAAATATTTTATCGAATTCTTCAATTTCATCTCCTATCCCATTCAATTTAAGGTCCATTTTGTTTTGTTTTTTAAAAAAATAATTTTATTACAAAACACAACAAATAACATTTACCCAACATAACATAAAACATATAACATGTATAACATATAACATAGCATCTTATCAAAATACACAGTCATCCCTAATCCTCCATCCCTCCCTCCCTCCCTCCCCTAACCCAACTTAAATACCTTTCACTCTCTCAGCTTCATTCTTCCTAAGACCAATTTAAGGTCCATTTTGAAGCACTCTTTCAGCTGACTATATAGAAACCAGTGCATCTTATATCTAATTGTATTAGTTGCTCAACTGGTTTCAGTTGATATTCTCCATCTTTAGATTTAGTGAGCAGATCACCGTAATTCAGCCATCTATCCAGCGCTTTCCATCTGCCAAAAAAAGGCTTCATGTGTTGAGGTCCATAGGGGATCTTGTCTATATATTTTCCTTTTAAATTTTTTCCCATGTTTTTAATAAAGATTTTCTAATCACATGTTGCTGGAAGTCTTCATGAACCTTTGCTTTCGCATACCATATGTAGGCGTGCCTGCCGAATCTGTTATTAAATCCTTCTGTTTTTAAATTAGGTAAGTCCCAATTTTCAAGTTTTTTCCATTCCGTCAGCCAATTTAAAATGTTTGCTTGATAGTACAGTTCTAAATTTGGAACTTCTCCTCTCCTTCTTCTCTTTGTCATGTCGTATTTTTCCATCCTATTCTGGCCTTTTTATTATTCCATATAAAATTCTGAATATCTCTTTGCCATTCTTTGAACATGTTGTTGCTGATATAAATTGCAATTGTTTGAAATAGATAATTAATTTTTGGCAGCACCATCATTTTTATTGTTTCAATCCTACCCATAATTGATAGCTCCAGCTAGGACCACCTATATAATTCTTTTTAAATTTCTCCCCATATCTTCTTGTAATTATTTTCAAACAATTCAGTATTTTTGTTTGTTACCCATATTCCTAGGTATTCGGGTTTTTTCTTTATTTGGCATTTTGTTATCTGTTCAATTTCTTGTTCTCCCTTTGAGAGATTCTTTGTAAGTAAAGCAGTTTTACTTCTACAGTGTTACCCCGGGTTACGAAAATAATTCGTTCCGCCGCCGCTTTCGTAACCCGAAAGGCTTTCGCAAGCCGAAACCCCATAGGCGCTAATGGGGAAAAGCCGCGATTTGGTGCGAAAAAGCGCCGAAAAGCACTAAAATTTCTTTCGTAACCCGAAATAACCTTCGTAACCCGGAACAGTTTTTTTCAATTGGATTTTTTCGTAACCCGGAAATTTCGTAAGGCGGCGCATTCGTATCCCGGGGTAACACTGTATTTATTCTAAAGCCAGAGACTCAACCAAATTCCTTGAATGTTTTAAACAATTTTCCCATTTGATTGATAGGATCCTCCAGAATGATAACCAAGTCGTGGGCGAAAGCCCTTATATTCAGTTCCTTTTATTTTTGTTCCGACAATTTCTTTATTTACTCTGGTATTATTAGCTAGCACTTCCATCACTGTTATGAAAAGGAATGGTGAGAAGGGGCATCCTTGCCTCATTCCTTTATGTATATCAGTGCTTTTTGTCTTCTTTCCATTTATTATCAACTGAGCTCTCTGATGAGCATAAATTTCTTGAATCCAGTTTATGTACTTTGTACCGACATTCATTCTTTTGAGAACTTCAATCATAAATTTCCAATTGACGTTGTCAAACGCTTTCTTGGCGTTTGCGAATACTAATGCCAATTTTTTTCATTATTTTTTCATAATAATCAAAAATGCTAATTAATAACCTGATGTTATCCTTCAGATCTCGGAATGGTAGGAATCCTGTCTGGTCCAAATTAATATATTCTTTAAGCCAATGACTTTCTTTAGTCTGTCAGCCAGGATAGATGTTAGTATTTTGTAGTCGATATTTTTTTAACAGCTTTTATTAAAATTAAAAACAATACAATCATAAAACCATAACAAACATAACAGGGGGAGTTACCTTATCAAACCTTACATCTACATCCAATCTTACAATTTGTTGTTCCATTTGTTTAACTTATTTCAAATGATGATGATGACCTTCCTCTTCCTTTCTTCTTACAATTCCCTCAACTTAGTACCTGTCCTTATTCCTTCCTCTAACATCTCTTACACTTCCTCTTTCTTCCTATCTTCCTCCCTTCGTCCTTCTCTCTTCGACCTTTTATCTCTTCACTTATTATCTTTCCTCTTCCCCTGCTCTGCTCCAGGATTTTCTAGTCAATATTGAAGAGAGAAATGGGTCTGTAATTTGTCATTTCCCGGTTGTCTTTACCTTCTTTTGGTATTAGAGTAATATTTGCACTTTTCCATGACTCAGGTAAATCGTTGTTTCTAATATATTCAACGTTTTTTTGAAGAGGTATCTTAAGTTCTTCTCTACATTTTTTATAATAATTCGTTGTGAATCCATCTGGTCCTGGAGCTTTGTTAATTTTTAATTTTTTTGTATCACTTCTGCAATTTCTTCAACTGAAAAGTCTGCATTCAGAATTGTTTGTTGATTTAAATATATTTTGTTTATTTCTTGTTTATCCAAGAAATCTGTTATCTCTTGTGGTGAAATACCCTCTCTCTTATACAAATCTGAGTAGAAGTTTTGGAAGGTCTTCATAATTTCTTCTTGTGTTTGGATCATCGATCCATTAATTTTTATTTCTGTAGTTGCTTTTTTGTCTCTTTCCTTCCTCAGTCTATTTGTCAGCCATTTTCCAGACTTGTTTACTGTCTCAAAATGTCTTTGTTTCGCTAGTTTCATTTTTTTTTGCCACCTGTATAGTTATTTCTTTGTCTAGTTGTTTCTTCCAAAATTTTAATTGTTTGTCGAGCTTATCCCTGGTGGGGTCATTACTTAATTTTCTTTCAATTTGTTTAATTTCCCCTTCAATGTTCCTCAGTTCTTGATTCCATTTATTTTTTTCTTCACTCCTTTTTGAATCAGAAAACCTCTCATTACAGCCTTACTGGCATCCCATATTGTTTTCATAGATGTATCATCATTGCAATTTACTTTGAAATAGTTTTTTAGGACCACTCGCTTTATCAACCAGTCCATTGTTATTTAATAAATAGTCATTTAGTCTCCAATTGAACTGTTTTTCCCCACTTTCCATAGTCATTGTAATCAAATTGTGATCAGACACTAACTTTGGTAAGATATCCATATTTTTAATCTTAGGAAGTAGTGAATTAGATATACGAAACGTATCAATCCTTGAAATGGATTTGTGTGTTTCTGAAAAGAAAGTAAGCCCTAGATTGTCCGGTAACAGTTTTCTCCAAACATTACATAGTGACATTTCCTCTTGGAGATCAAAGAATGAGGAAGGTAGTTTCCCTTGGTTTTTCATTATTTTTTTCTTTCAGGATCTGTCTTTACGTGGATCTATTACCACGTTCCAGTCTCTTAATAAAATTATATTTTCATACTCTATGTATCGTCATTGTTTGTTTAAATTTTTAAAGAATTTATGTTGCCTTTCATTTGGAGTATGAAAATACCTATCAGAAAATATTTGATGTCATTTGGGTTGAGTTCAACACCAAGGTAGTGTCCTTCTTTATCCTTAAATATCTCTTTGGCAGTTATTTGGTTTTTAACATATTACTATGCTGCTTTTCCTTTTTTCATTTGTGGAGACAAAGGTTTGACCCAGTTTAGTATTTTTTAAGTATTTGGTATCTTTCTGTTTGATATTTATTTCCTGTAAACATACAATATCTAATTTCTTTTTTGTCAGGTAATGAAATATTTTACTACGTTTGAATTTTGAATTTAGTCCCTTGACATTCCAAGATCCTGTTTTGAATTCCATATTGATATTGATTTTATTTTAATATGTTTTATAGCGTTACTATATTCCAGCTCCAGTAACTTCTTCTGGAAAGGTTAATTCTTTCTCTTCACTTTGTTCTGAATCTTTTCCTTCTTGTGTTTTCTTCAAATTGTCTTCTTTTTCTTCTTCTCTTTGCTTACAATCTAAGCTTCTTGTCATCATATGTCTTTCTTCTTGAGGATATTTTTTCTCATTCAGATCTTATCTTCCTTAGGAAATCCTTTGCTTTTTGTATTGAGTTTATCCTGTATCTTTTTTGTTTGTATAGCACTTAAATTCCTTCAGTTCTGTCCCAGGAATAGGAAATCTTCTTTTTCATCAACTCTTGGGTTAAAAATTTGTAATCTTGACGTTTTTTGAGAATCTCAACTGGCATATCTTTAAAAATCTTGATCATGTTTTCATCTATGATTAATTCAGATACGTAGCTTTTTTGTAGGATCTGATCTCGCCATTTCGTTCCAATAAAAGATATCACCACATCACGTGGGGTTTTTTCTTGCGCCACAATCGAGTTTATTCTGAACATCTTATCTACTGCTGCTCCCGCTTCTATTATATCTATAAAGTTTGCCAATTCCATATTTATTCTATCGTATAAATCCTCCTTTATTTCTTCTGGCACTCCTCTCAATTTCAGGCATCTCTCTTTATAACAAATTTATTGTAATAATACTTCATTTTCCATACCTTTTTGTTTATCTTTCAGTTCTTTAGTAATATCTTCTAATTCCTCTGTTTTAACACTTAATTTTTTGGTTTCTGCTTGTAGTCCCAAAACAGTATTTGTAATTTTTTCTAATATTTTTACCAAAACAGTTTAGTTCTCTCTGGATGTCATCCTTGGTTTCTTTCCTGGATTCCTTAAATTCCATACACATTTCCTCTTTAAATTGCTTAAATTGCTCCAAACATATTAAGGTAGTAGAGCCTGGGGGTTTGGAGGTGGAAGCATCAGAGTCTCTTCTCTGGGTTACAGGAGGAGCTTGAGTCACTTTCTTAGGACCTGAGGACATTTTGTTTAAGCCACAGAAACAAAATATAAATCTATATATAATCTATATTGTGCCCAACAGATTTTAGTTTGATTAATCTGTCTACTAAAATTACTATTTCAATTTCAACTAGCAAAAAAGGAGTGAGAGCTAATATCACCAATATTTCACAATTTATAAACTAAAATACTAATTGTTTCAAATTTTTCTGTTCACAGTAAGCAATCCCACACAAATATCCAATTCTCATTCACATTTCAAATGAGCAAGAAGAGAAAAAAAGAAAGGAAAGCACAAATTTCCAAAATTTTCAAATTTCAAATTTTTGATTTTGAATTTCTTTTTTTCCCCCTTAGTTATAGTTTTCTCTTCATGTAACTCTCTCTTTTAAGTAAGTTGTCTTTCCCCAAACTTTTTTAAATCGAGTTTTTCCCCCTTTTACTCCATTGTCTCCTCCCCGTCCTCTTTCCGTAGCACCCTTTCTTGACTTATAATTATTATAATTTGTTACAGTTTTAACTTTGTTGTCTCCTCCCCCGTCCTCTTTTCACCGATTCCTTTCTTGTCACTTAGGATTTTAAGTTTAAATTTCGTTGTCTCCTCCCCTGTCCTCTTTCCATCGCACTCTTTCTTGTTTATCCCCAAAATTTTAATTTCCCCCAAATTTTATGGCCGTTGTTTCTTTAAGCTGGATTCCGTCATCCCCTCCCCAGTCCTCCTTCCGTCGTTATCTAGGAGCCCTGGTGGCGCAGTGGTTAAATGCCTGTACTGCAGCCATTCACTCAAAACCACAAGGTTGCGAGGTCAAGACCAGCAAAAGGGCCCAAGCTCGACTCAGGCTTGCATCCTTCCGAGGTCGCTAAAATGAGTACCCAGACTGTTGGGGGCAAATTAGCTTACCTGTTAATTAGCTTACTTGCTGTTCACCGCTATGATCTTTGGAATAGCGGTATATAAATAAAACAAATTATTATTATTATTATTGTTGTTGTTGTTGTTGTTCTTTAGACTTTTTATTCTTTTTTTTTACAGCTTTTGTTACTTTCCTGTTACTTTCCTGTTACTTCGAGCTCTGTACCCCGATTCTTCCCCGGAACAGGTGTGAATAGGGGAATTCACCCCCTATTTGGCTTGTCTTGATAGTTGCTATGATGAGTCCTTCTTCTAGTGACATAACACTTGGCCATCACCACTGGAAGTCCAAATTCCTGGGAAATTCTGGGAGTTGTCTGCCCAAATGACCGAATAAATTTTATACATGCAGTCTTCTGGGAGTTGTAATAATAATTAAAAACAAACAAACAAACCATTAATTTTCCAGATTGTGGATGAAAGTTCTGGCAAATAAATATTTGATACTTGTTAAATAGCATCCTACTATTTCATTCCCTTATTTGCCGTTTGGCAAATTCAATAGTTACTATGTTCTGACTGTTAATATTCTCAAAGTCTTAGTATACATTTCATAGTCAGAACATTGGTTTGAATTTGAAATTCCAGTCTTGAGCAGGAAAATGGGAACACATGGATTGGTTTGGATTTTCATTCCCTTTCGGTCAAAGCCTGGCTCATCTTAGTTTGGCTTTAAGGTTTTGGGTGAAAAAAGGGCAAAACCTAATCTCAACATCCATGTGATCTTTGGAATAAGCCAAAAGAGAACTTTTGTTCTTGGGTTTAATTGCGTCTTCCTCGCAGCTTCAGAGAGGTTGGCTTGGGAAAGTCTCCTGCTGGTTGTATAATTTTGTCTGGGGCTGTCATGCTCCAAATCCTCCAGAATGGCTTCCACTTTGATTATCATGTTCCCTGGAGAGCCACTGTCGTTCGTTGCCCCTTCAAGCAAAACCACCCTGGAAATTCTTCCCATCATTTACAACAAAACTCTCCTCTTTGCGTTCGTTGGAAGCATTTGCTTCTGCGCTCTGCAAAGCAATGCTCTTTTTCTCAGAGGCTAATGATCATCCCCACAAAAGGAACTGTTCTCAGGGCTGATGCCAAAGCCTTGCTGTGCGCACTTAGGGTACAGTAGAGTTTTAAGCTTTTATTTTTTCGACAAGGGCATTTCCCCTCCACTTTAGCATTTCATTCTTCGCAGTTTAGTTTTTCATGTGTGTGTCTCAGGCTGTGTGCCACATCGCGAACTGAAAGCAGCTTGACACCACTCGAACTGTCAGTGGCTTCATCCAATAGAATGGTGGGATTTGTAGTTTGTTGGGGGCACCAAGCTCACTGTAAGAGAAGGCTAAATATGGACAATTAAAATCCCAGCATTCCACAGCTAGGAGCCATGACAGCTAAAGCAGTAATCAAACAGTGTAGATGCAACTTCAGGTGCACATTACCCTGAGCTTTCTTTCCTCCACGATTCTTTCCAGCCTGAAGCAGCCTCAGCGTGGTGGCCTCAGAATCCATATGGGTGGAAAGGAAGATGCCCAGGGGAGCAGTGCCAACTGATGGGGTTCCATCTCCATTCAAACTTCGCTTGAACCTGAAAGGAGCTATCCGAGATGATGGACCCAGGTGTCTCAAACAGGTATAGCATGCGACAGTACTAAGAAAGCCATGAGATACCACTGGGGGGAATATGTGTGTATTGTTTCTTTCTTTTTGAAAGATCACAATTGTGCTGTCTATTAGGCAAGTATGACCAAGTTTAGTTCATTTCATTTCTGATAGGGGTTTACCCATATGTGTAAATTTAATCATATTTGGGAAGGAAAGACCTTGAAAGGATTTTTTTTTTAAATTGTGTAGTGGGAGAAGGTAACGCTGGCAAGAAGTCATACACCATGGCCAAGACCTGATTAAAAAAAAAATCTGGGTTGAGTCCTTGTATATTCCACTGTGTTAATAGTTGCCACTTCTTTTACGGCCAAGATCTTGAAAGGGAATGGTGCCTTGTGTTACCTAAACCCTGTTTCTGTTTGGAGATTTATACAAGTCATTGTCTTCAGTCTGCATTTCTTCTGTGCAGGGAGATCCCAATTTATTATAGTCTGCCAGAAATTTCAGTGCATTGTTTTTAAAATGAATATTCAAGAATAAAACAGTTAGGAAAACCACACAACCCTTTTATTAGACAGGCTGCAATCTCCATGACCCCATCCCTACTGATTCTCGAAGAAGCAGAAATAGGATGTCAGGTGCTTATCACAAATTTCCTTATTACAAGCAATTTCCTCCTTTAGGGAATAAATTTGTAGAGATCTATGCAAGTTTTGATTTTTTTCAGGTATATAATTATATGAATTATGTTTCTTGGTGAAATGCACATTATTTGGATTCTTCCAAGACCTGAAACAACCCGTGGCAGCCTCTGTCCTGTCTCAAATATTTTTCCATCCTCTCCAGCTGATTTATGTTTTTTACATCTAGATGAAATTCAAGACTGACTTCAAAGAAGAATATTTTCATGTCCGCTTCATTCAGATCCTGAGCTGAGCCATGGGAAGAGAAGAGCAAGAGAATCATACCTACTTTGCTGGATTCATCCTTCTGGGTCTGTCCTCCTCTCCAGAGTTCCAGGGACTTCTCTTCCCCATCTTCCTCTCAATGTACTTGCTTAGCCTGCTGGGAAATTTCTTGATCTTCTTGCTAATCTTCTCCAACAGCAGCCTCTACTATGCCCCCATGTACTTTTTCCTCAGCCACCTGTCTTTGGCTGACTTGGGATTCACCTCCACCACGGTGCCCAAGATGCTACATATCTTGGTATCCCAGACCAACACCATCTCCCATAATGGATGTCTCACTCAGATGTATTTCTTTGTGGTCTTCTGCACAACGGATAACTTCCTCTTGGCCTCCATGGCATTCGACCGCTATGTAGCCATCTGCCACCCACTCCGTTATACCACTGTTATGAGCTACAAGCGTTGCCTGCTGCTGGCTGCTGGGTCATGGCTCTTGGCTCATGTCCACTCTCTTTTGTATGTCCTTTTAGTGTCTGATTTTTCTTTCTGTGCCTCTCGAGAAATCCCTCATTTCTTCTGTGACCTCCATCCTTTGCTCAGGCTCTCCTGTTCAGACACATCCTCTGTTGAAATGATGCTTGTAAGTGAAGGCACTACAGCGCTTCTTGGACCCCTGGTACTTATCCTTCTTTCCTATCTGTTCATTGTATTGAAGGTTTTGGGGGTCCCATCAGCTTCTGGAAAGTACAAGGCCTTCTCCACTTGTAGTGCCCACCTCACCACAGTGGCCTTGTTCTATGGGACTCTGATAGGCACCTACATCCGCCCATCGTCCACCTATTCTGGTTCTAGGCTGAGAGTGGCATCAATATTCTACACAGTTGTCACTCCCATGCTTAACCCCTTCATATACAGCCTAAGGAACAGTGAGATTCATGGGGCCATGAGGAAGTTACTTCAGAAGAGAAGATTATTGAGGGAACAGAGATTTTTTTCATAAACCTTGAGCCAGTTTGTAATGTCAAAATAATAATAATAATAATAAATTTTATTTTTACCCCGCTAGCAGTAGTAGTCCTAGTAGTAGAGCAGCAGTAGGAACACCACCACCAACAACAAAAGAAGTAAGTCCTAAGATGCTACACTGTCTCTGAGTGTCAAAATAGTTTTGGAGCTTATTGTCTGGATATGAAATATACATGACATTGTACCAAATAAATACTGAGTTGTTATAGGAAGAGCATCCCAGTGCTTAACTGGGAATGACATATTGTCTGTGTATTTTAACACAACTTTGTTCATTTTTTTCCAGGCTGTCCAGTCAGCCTTTGGCATGTATACTAGTCTGCTGCTGAAGAGAGTTGAAGTGTTTAGGTGTTGGCTCTTCTTTTCATTGTTGTGTTTTGTAAACTATTGACTTTTACACGGTGTTTTTAAAAAGTAAGATTTTGTTCTTAAGAGTCCATCCAGAGAGATAAATTTGTTGCTCTAACAATGGATTTCTATGCTGTACTGCATTGTACTAAACCATTGCCTCTCTTTCCCAACTCTTTTTGTTCCTTTGGGTGTCTCAAGTCCAAAACACACTGCAGAAATAATCCAGTCTGAGACCGCTTTAACTGCCCTGGCTCAATGCTATGAAATTCTGGGAGCTGTAGTTTTGTGAGACAGTAAGCCTTCTCTGTCAAAGACCTGTGGTGCCACAATAAACTACAATTCCTAGGATTCCCTAGCACTGAGCCAGGGCAGTTAAAGTGGTCTCAAACGGGATTATTTCTGCAGTGTGTTTTGGACCTGACTTTCAAAGCTTATATCTGTCAATCTTATATCTGCTTCATTCAAGAGGTATGCTTCAAGTTCATAATAGATAGCTCATTTTAGTCCATTTGTGAATGTACGCTGGTGACCTGGGACGTTACCTGTGCGTATGTCTAATTCCCTTTTCCTCTTTTTGGCCTTTCCTTGTGTTTCTGGTTGTACATTTATTTGGAATCTTTATTTTCTCCTTCTCTTCAAAAGACTATTGATTTCTTTTAAAACATTTTTAGGAAGGGGGGAACCCCTTTTGTAGTGTTAGCAGCAAAATGGCAAGATGAAATGCTGAAATGGCCTTGCTAGTCAGGGGGTGCATCTACACTGTAGAAATAATGCAATTTGACATGGCTTTAAGTGCTGTCACTCCATCCTATGGAATCCTATGGGATTGGTAGTTTTACAAGGTCTTTAGCTTTCTCTGACAAAGTGTCCCATGCTTCATAAAACTACAAACCCCAGGATTCCATAGGATGGAACCATGGCAATTAATGTGATGTCAAATTGCATTATTTCTATGTTTAGATGCACCAACAGTGATGTCTGTTATGCAAAAGGTCACTGAACAACTACTGTGGGGTTCCCAGTTCCATGTTTCTTCACTTATAAAGCACCTTCTCTTCAGTCGCACTACCATCATATTTATAAGCATGTATCTAATGTAAAATGTAACAGAATTAGGAAGACAAGGCCAGAAGAAAAACAGTGCATTGCTAAGACTGCCCTCTCAACAATGGCTTTTACATACTGTCTAGCTTAAAGGATCAGTATCCGGGCATCTGGTGCCAACTGGAGTCTACCCTTGTATTGTAATACTGGAAAGGTAAATGCCTATTTCCTGTTATTCAACTTAGTCTTTTCTTACTCTTTTCAGCATTTGAAAATGTGGCATGCAGTTGATTTGTTTTCTGCTCATTTCCTTCTGTATTCATTCATAATAATAACAAAATAAAAAAGAACTGAAAAAAGACATAAGACATTTTGGAGTGTTTATTGTTTTGTTTTAAATGCAAAGTACCAGACCTGTCCTGTGTCTATCTCCAACCAACACAATTACTTCCAGCCACCTCAGCTATAGGAGAACGAGCAGACAAACTATTTTGCATTAAGAGTACCCTTAGATTTCAGTGTATGGCAATATCTGAGATGAGACAAAAGAACTGGTAACAAGGGCTGAGTAGCATTGTTTATTCAACAGTTATTTCTCATAACAGAGGACATTTCCCTCTGGCAACTTTTCTACAATGGACAGTAGTGGTTGGTTGCAGTGTCAACATGTGTGTGTGTGTGACTCCACTCAGATGTTAATACAGATGGGATTAGGGAAAATCTACAAATAAAAAAGCCCTTATTTCTTTTAACCAGAGAAGACACCTCTCTAGGAATCTCTAGAACCTCCAGTGGAAATCTGTAGTCAATATCCACTAGATGTTGACCATAGAATTGTTCAGGAATACACAAATGCCTAAAGAAGCATTCTCTCTAGAACTTTGTAGGTCCTCCTGCATGGCTTTGATGATGATCGTGATGGTGATGGTAATTTTTCCCCACCTCTCCTCATGGATTAGAGTGGATCCCCATGGATCCAGTGGAAGATGGCCATAGTCATACTGGAGGACCTAGAGAAAACACATTAATCAAATCTGTGAATAATCAAACTTGCAAACTTGCAATTGTAGAGAACCAACTGTATAGGCTCTAAAGGAGCTATTCAGGGTTTTGAACACTATCCCCCAAATAGGCCCAGCCTTTTGGATATCTCCTTTAAGGTTTAGACAATACCAGAGGGTGAATTCAACACCCCACTGACATGGAAGCCACAGTGTAAAGGAAGTTTGGCCTTTCCTGGACAATCCCTAACCAAGCTACAGTCATTCATGCACTAGTAACCTCACGATTACTGCAATACACTGTACCTGGGACTGCCCTTGAAGATGACCTTGAAGCCACAACTAATACAAAATGGAGCATCTCAGTTGCTAGCTGGAACACAGCACGGTAGCTACCACTGATAATGGGCAGCTGAATGTGAATCTTGCCAAAGGTCCTGTGAATAAATGGTTTTTGGATCCAAGAATTGGATAGTTGGTCTTCTCTGGACAGGGTCACACTTCCCCTAAAGGACAAAGTTCGCAGTTTAGGAGTACTTCTGGACTCGTCCCTGCAGTTGACATCTCAAGTAGATGCGATGGCCAGAAATGCTTGCTATCAATACGCCAACTGCGACCCTACCTGGGCCAAAGGGACCTTGAAACAGTGGTACATGCTCTGGTAACCTCTCGTCTAGATTTCTGTAACGTGCTCTACATGGGGCTACCCTTGTATCAAGTCCGGAAGCTTCACTTAGTACAAAATATGGCAGCCAGATTGGTCACCAGTGCATCTAGGTTTGACCACATAACACCTCAGCTGCAAGCTCTTCACTGGCTGCCTATTCACTTCTGGGCACAATACAAGGTGTTGGTTATTACCTATAAAGTCCTACATGACTTGGTCCCAAGTTACTTGAGGGACTGCATCTCCCCGTATGATCCGCCCTGCACACTTAGAACATCTGGTAAGAACTTATTTGGAAACACCATCTTCCAAATATGTTTCCTCATCCCAAAAGGCCTTTTCAATAATGGCCCCGAGGATGTGGAATAGTCTTCCTGACGAGCTCTGTCTCACGACCCCCTTGGAAACATTTAAAAAGAGACTTAAAACCATGTTCTTTCACCAAGCTCCCCCCCCAGGAGTGAAGACCAATATGCCTGTCTGACAACGATATTCCGTCTTGCTCTTTGATGTTTGATGGACTGATGTTATTGATGTAATATTTTCTTCGTATTTTATAAGATTGTTGTATGTACTTGGTTTTAGTAGCCTGTAACCCCGCTTTGATCCATCGGGAGAGGTGGGGAAACATTAATAATAATAATAATAATAATAATAATAATAATAATAATTACTATTCCTTTGAGGAATGAGATGTGTAGCCTGGAAGCACTCCTGGATCCATATCTGTCAATGGAGGTCCAAGTAGACTCCATGGCTTTGAGGCCAGCTTTGGTTGCTATGCCAGTAATGGCCTGGCCTGTCCATTATCTAACCTGGCCACAGTAGTTCATGCACTGGTAAACTCCTGCATAGACTACTGCAACACACTCTACATGGAACTGCCCTTGAAGATGACTCAGAAGCCTCAGCTAGTATAAAATGTAGCAGTTAGATTGCTGGCTGGAACATGGTATAGAAATCATATATCACCTGCTTTAAAGGAATTGCACTGGCTACCAATATACTTTTGGTCTGTATTCAAGATGCTGGGGATGGCATTTAAAGCCTTAAATGGCTTGGGACCGTAATATCTTAAGGAGTCCTCTCTCTCTCTCTCTCTCTCTCTGCTTGCCTGGGGACTGAGGTGAGTAGAAGGGTCTCTCTTAAGTGTCTCATCAGTGGGAGCAATACATTGTGGGACGATGTATGTATTATGTATTTTATTGCTGTATTTGTGCTATTGTAACCTGCCTCGATCCATAGGGAGAGGCTGGATATAAATAAAATGTATTATTATTATTAATAATTATGTGGAGCAGGGCCTTCTTTGCTGTGGTTCCTAGGCTGTGGAATGATCTTCATTCTGGTACTCAAGCTGGCTTCATTATGACCACCATGTTGAAATGTTTGAAATGGATTCATTAAATCCCTTTGGGTCTAAATGGTTTTGCCCAAACCTGGGTACATGCATGGTTTTAACTAGTGTAATTGCTTAATGTGCTTTTATTCTGTTTAAATTACTCTGTGGATTTACATTTTAAGTTGCTTTCAGTTATCTATATTGATTTTATTTGTATACTAACCTGAGATATAAAACGGTTTAGGGTGGGATCTAAGTATGTAGGTAAATAAGTAAATGAGGGCCTCATTTCTACTACAAAATAAATTGTTGTTTGATTTGAATCAATGACGTGGTTTAGTGCTTTAACAAACGAAACAGCGGAAATCAAGGGGTGAAAATAATTATGAGGGGTGACGGGGGTGCCAAAATATTTCTCGCCTAGGGGGGCCAAATATCTAGAGCTGTGTTTCATTATTATTATTATTATTATTATTATACCACATTTCCAACAGATCAAGGCGGTTTACAAAAATCATAAACAATTACATAAACAACTACATAAAGCATGCACAACTAAAATTCATCCCCTTACCTTAACTAAATACAGTTAATTAATCAAAATGCAATTAACATCAAAATACAGTTAATTAGCATCATTCTTCAGTACCCTGCTGGGAAAATAAATATGGTGGTTACCAGTCTGAGATAGAGAAACACAGAATTATGAGTTCTGATCCTGTTACTGAACTTCACATGCACACCCACAAAATGTAAAAAAAAAGGGAGGCACTTTTGTTTCCCCATCCCACACTTTCACATCAAATCCTCCCTGCTATTCTATCTGCAAATGCTCAGTTGAGAGCTTTCAGATCACTTTTAGGTATGAGTATTCTTGAGTAAATGTTGAAAAATGTACTTTTTGGACAACAGTTGAGACCTCCCTGCCCATACTGCTTTGGGATTTTTGGGAACGCAGTGCTCAAATCTCTGCTCCTCACAAAGATCGTTTTTATTTTGGTGTCTTTTTATATGTGTGTGGTGTTGTCATTTGCCTTCAAGCCATTTCCAACTTATGGCAACACTAACGGGAACCTATCATGGGGTTTTCTCGGCAAAATTTTTTCAGAGGGGGTTTGTCACCTTTCTGTGAGGCTGAGAGAGTGCAACTTGCCCAATGTCACTCAGTGGGTTTTCATGGCAGAGCAGGGATTTGAACCCTGCTTTCCAGAGCCATAGTCCAAAAATCAAACCACTACACCATGCTGGTTCTCCTGTTTATAGGTATTATACATTAATTTGCAATTGGTAAATAGGTACCTGGGTTCTGTTACAGACCCTTCATCTCTTCCAGTGGAAAGGATGGTCCTAATTAATTCTCTGTCACCCCATTTTTGAACTGTTTTTAAAATGTCCCAATTTCTGTCTCTTCCTCCCACATCCTCCCTTTGTTTTTAGTCATGTCCAACTCTATGTCTAAGATTCTGTTATTCTAACTCTTGCATCATCCCTGAAGGGTTACACTCCTGAGCTTTGCTTCTCCAGAGGAGAATCTCTTTTTTGGTCTCTTAGCCTCAAGCTGATCCAGATGGAACATCTATCAAGCCTTGTGGCTGGTGAAACGGGCAATCCTGGCATAGCACTTTAGCTAACAAGCTCCTCTGGAACTGTCTCCACCACCAGCTTTTCTCCTGTTCTATTCCCCAGCCTAATGCAACCTTTGCAATTTCACCTCTTTACCAATAATTATGTATGGTTGCTTCAGCCAACAGTTTCCAACACTTAAAAGGACTTTCTGGCTCCTTGGAGAGAGCACAACATCTCAAAATGATGGGTATGTTTAGTCTGGGGAAGAGAAAATGGAGAGGTCACTTGATAATCATCCTTATATATCTGAAAGGATATCATGTGGCAGATGGAGTAAACTTGTTATCTGCTCTGAAAGAGGATAGAACTGCAAACAAATTGATTCAAATTGCAGTGAATGAGATTCTGAATCAACATTAGCAAGAACTTTTAGCTGGTAAGATCCATTTGGAAATTTAACAGACTCTCTCAGAAGATGGTGAACCCTCTTTCACTGGAGGCTTTTAGCCAGAGGTTAGGTGGGCACTCTCTAAGTGGGTGCTGGTGAAACTATGTTTCATCTTTCATATATGTGCTGATGAAACTTTCTTTCCTATTGTATAACCTTATGGACCAATATATGTTGTTGCTTCAGTCCTGTTGAACTTTCTGTAGTTGTTTGTTCCTAAGTGACCAGCAAGGTGTGTGCAAAAAGGAGGGCACTGCCCCACCGAATAAGAATGAGCCCTCGAAAATTGTTCACACCTAGGTGAGTTCACATTCCCTTGGTTAACTTTGTTGTTGTTGTGTGCCTTCAAGTCATTTCCAACTTATGGTGACCCTAAGGCAAAGCTATCATATGGTTTTCCTAGCAAGATTTGTTCAGAGGAAATTTGCCATTGCTTTCCCCTGAGGTTGGGATAGTGTGACTTATTGTAATGCTAGAAATTTGAAGAATTTGAAGGGTATGAGAAAGATGTGTCTTGGCTGTATCAAGTGATGGAGGCTGCCATCCTGTGCCCTCTTACTTGTAGAGGAAGCTGACGGCTCCAGTGTCAGTGGTGCTCTAGCTTTTACTCAGCTGAGAGCTGAACCCTAAAAAGCTGAATAGCCATGCACCTGCACTGCTTGCTGGCATGGTGTAGTGATTTGTGCATTGGACTATGACTCTGGACATCAGGGTTCAAATCCTCACTTGGCCATGGAAACCCGCTGGGTGATCTTGGGTGAGTTACACACAAGGGAAATCATACAAGTGCAGAAAGCCCTGTGATAGGGTTAGCATAAGTCAAAAACTACTTGAAGGCATATGACAACAGCAACAAACCCTATTTAACACCATGTAGCATCAAATTCTGTTTTCCCCCCCTGTCCCTTGGACAGATTCAATAAGTGAATCTTTGTCTTCTGCTGTTAAAAAAGGTGATCTGCTGCTTCTGGAAGCCTCTGGAAGTTGCAATTCACCTTTGTAAATATTTTACTGGGCTCCCTTGCTCTGTTTAGTTTTATTTTAATATACTTTTTCTAAAACAGAAATGGACTTTTGAATACTTCCAGTTTTGTTATCTTTCTTATCTTTGTTTTGGCAATCTTTGCAGCCCCCCCGACAATCTCTGAGCAGAGGTTTAGCCCCTGAATCTTCCTACTTCTGCTGAATAATAATGCACTTAGGTATTCCTCCAGTTTTTGTTAGAAGAAAAAATGTTCTGTACCCAAAAAACTAAATAAAATATGAGGGAGAAGAGTTCTATCCTAGCAACCTCTTTGATGTGCTACTTTTCTATATGTTGGAACACACAGAGAGACATCGCACACTCCCAACTGGGGCAGTGTTTGGCTGGAGGTACAACTGACATACCGCAATCTGCTTTTTGTGAGATTTAGGCCAGTGTTTTAGTGAGCTAAAAGCTCATTTAGCTGAATGCAGAGGCCAAAGGCTGGTACAGAACAGGGAACCAGGCTGCATTGAAATAGTGAGGAGGAGAGGAAAGGGCACTGACACCATATGACTGCCAATCGTGCAAGTGTCCTGGCAGCTGTGTTTTGCATCTTTAGATTTCTGAACCAGAGAACTCTTAGGCCTCACTAAACTACAAATCCCATAACAGTTAAAGTGGCATAATGGCACTATAACAGTCTTGTGTAATATTGACCAGTCTCCATCTCTCTTTCTCTCATTCCATCCAACAGGTGCAAAATGGCCTGGAAGAACCAAACAGACCACCCTGAAATTGTCCTTTTGAGCATCTCCAGCCAATTTGAACACAAGAGTTTCTTCTTCCTGCTTTTTCTCTTAGTCTACATGTTGAGCCTTCTGGGGAATCTCCTGATTGTTCTTCTCATACACTTTGATGAATACCTCCTTCATATTCCAATGTACTTCTTCCTTAGCCACCTCTCCCTGGCTGATACCTTCTTTGTTTCCACCACGATGCCTAAGATACTGTCAAACCTGATGTTCCAGACTAAGACCATCTCTTTCAGAGGGTGTTTGACCCAAATGTATTTCTTCTTGACCTTTGGCAACACCGATAACTTCCTTTTGGCCTGCATGGCCTATGATCGCTACGTGGCCATTTGCCACCCATTACGCTATACCACAGTGATGAGCCACAAATTCTGCCTCTTCCTGGTATCTGGCTCTTGGATTCTTTCTTCTCTCCACTCCTTGCTCTACACGCTTCTAGTCTCACGCCTTTCTTTCTGCACTTCTTGGGAGATTCCCTACCTCTTCTGTGATGTCTATCCACTTCTGGAGATTTCCTGCTCAGACACAACACTCATAAAGATCCTGGCACAGACAGAAGGTATGGTGGATATTCTTGGACCCTTTGCCCTCATTGTGACTTCCTATGCATGCATATTCCATGCTGTTATGAAAGCCCCAAAGGCTATTGGTCAGCGCAAGGCCTTCTCTACCTGTGGCTCTCACCTGGCTATTGTAGTCTTGTTCTATGGTGCCATCAGCTGCCTCTATTTTCAGCCTGCTTCAGCTTATTCAGCCCAGAAAGGAACCTTCATCTCTCTCCTGTATGCAGTACTGACTCCAATGCTTAACCCTTTCATCTACAGTCTGAGGAATCATGACATCAAGGCCTCCATGGCAAGACTGCTCGGCAAGCTCAGAGGTGTTTTGAGGTATTGAGGTTGAAAAACAGAGAGTGATGGAGAGGAGGAAGAGGATGATGGGGCAGAGAGGAAGGTGGAGATGAATGAGAAAGAAGAGGCCTTTTTATGGCTGCTCCCAAGCTGTGGAACTCCCTTCCTAGTGAGGAAAGGCTGTCTTCCTTCTTTGTTGTCCTTCTGATGGCAGGCAAAGATATTTTTATTCAGGCTGGCTTTCGGATAATTGACTAGCTGCTGAGGAAAGGACTTTCCCATGGTTGATGCTGTATTTTTTAATTTATGTGTTTGTAAATTTATCTTTTAGTGTTTTAACCTGTGTTTCATTGTCTTTTATCATTATAATGTGGTGTGTTTTATCTGTACCCATTCTTAATCTTGCTGTGGAATTCAAGGAGTTAGCTAGGTTAGACTGTGTCGTCTTATTACAGTAATACTTTTCAAAATTCCAATTTGCTTTGCATTTCCATTACTTTTCATGCTCTCTCTCTCAGGCACACACACATGACTTGGATATGTACTCATGTCTGTCCAAAGAGCATTCACATCTGATAAAGTGGATTGGAATCTGCCAAAGCTTAAGCTAGAACTTTCTGCATTTCTCTCAGATGCGCTACTGGATTCAGTTATGTTTTTAAAATCTTGTTGTGTTTTGAAGATTTTAATCCTGCTAATCTTAAATTGCCTTGAGCCTCAGTTTTAGGAAAAAAGTGATCTTAAATCCAGTTAAACAAAGGAAAGAGGAAGAAAGGGGGGAAAAGAAAGAAAGAAACTCCATGCCAGACTCTTATGCATATGAGAAATGATCTGTTATGTTCCCATCCACCAATGATTTGTTGTTGTTAATGGTCATCAAGTCAATTCTGATTTAGGTTTAATCTGCACTGCAGCATTCATGCAGTTTGACACTGCTTTATTGCATGAGAAAAGAAAGCAGAAACAGAGTAGGAGAGCAGTGGCTTTCTCTGTGCCTCCCTGCATAAACAAACAAAGAGCTTCATTTATATACCGCTTCATATTGAACAGTGTCTAATGTTAGGAAGGATCGAATTAGGGGAATTTAATTAGCTCAAATATTATGAGAGGCGTGTCCCAACAATGTATGCAGCGGGATCGTGTCCCTATGTGTATACCAGAGGTCATCTAGTCCAACCCCAAGAAACAGAGACTCCAATGCCAATGAGTTGCAATTAAAATATAAACATTTATTAAAGCCACACAACAAACGGGATCACACACGCACACACACATTCAATGCTAAAGCAAGGGAGGGGGAGAGTTTGGGAGTAAAGGAGAAAGGATAGAGGCACCTTGGAATATTTACCTTAGGAGTCTTCTCCAATGCGATGGATGCGAGTGATGGTGGATGGTGACACACGGCCGCGGGAACGGGAAAGAAAAGCGGCGACCGCGATGGCTAGGAGCTGAGTTCCGGTGAGCAAAGCTAACTAGAGGCCCGAGAGAGAGGGCTTTGGCTTCGCCCAAGTGATTTCAACAGAGTGCAAGGCTCGGGGAACTCAAGCCTGGAGCGGCAGCTCAACAAGCAAGGTTTCAGATTTGGAACTTAAAGCTCAACAAGCCTGATGAGGGCTGGAATCGGGGTCCTTTTATACCCCTGAACATATCCTCAGGCTATGGCTACCTGGCGAACAAAGGTCTTGATGGCTATCTTTTGTCTAAGCTGAAACTTACGCAATGGATACACAAAGAAGAGGTCTGGCACTTTTCAGGGGAGGACAAATATCTAGATGGCAGAGTTGTTAAGACAATCACTCGCTCATTGAGAAGGAGGCTACCTCTATTGTCCTCTCTTCTTTGGGCAGCCTGCGAAACTTGTAGGGCAACTCCCAAAACTGCTTGCTTAAGGTTTAAAATGTACCTTTTTTTCCTGTGACCAAGCCTAGCAAGCTTGCTGGCTACGTGGTCGGCTCGCTTTTAGGGTAATGGCGGCTTGCGATGGGGTCAGTCAGGGGTCATGATTTTTGATCACTTGGCACCCAGAATTTATATAAAACCAAACTTGGTTACACTAAGCGGTTTACAACTGTAAGCTAATTGCCCCCAACAATCTGGGGACTCATTTTAGTGACCTCCTCGGAAGGATGCAAGTCTGAGTTTAGCTTGAACCCCTTTGCTGGTCTTGAAGTCGCAACCTTATGGTTTTGAGTGAGTGGCTACAGTACAGGCATTTAACCACTGTGCCACCAGGGCGCATGCTGTTGTAGCACTTTCATTCTCTTCCTGAGGAAGACTATCATAACATCATATCTTTTTTGCACTGGAAAAATCCATTTGGCAAAAGGCATGTTTTTACAATTGTCTCCCTTAGGAAGAGAACAGAAGTGCTATCAAGGTTTGTGGAGAGGCATATAGAAAGCCATTGCTGTTCTCCCATCCTATTTCAGCTTTCTTTTCTCATGCAATAAGGCTTATAGTGTTGTGAGATATTTAGCCTTCTCTGTCATAACAAACTACAAATCTCAGAATTCCATAGCACTGAGCCATGGCAGTTAAAGTGGTATCAAATTGCATTATTTTTGCAGTACAGATTAGACCTTAGTTCACACCACAAATGAGAGACCTCCAAGTTATGCTGTTATCAACAGCCCTGCTCAAGTCCTGCAAATTCAAGGTGAATATGCCTTAGAAGAAGTCAAAGCACAAGGACCACCTTATACTTTGGCTATGACAGCTATGGAAAGCTACAGTTTATCGTTATATTTAAACTTCTTAACAGTCACTTTCCAAGTTTTAGAAAAGAAGGGTAGGTTTCCCTGATGTTAATTGCAGTAGTGATAGCTTGCAATTCCACTGGGGAAAAACAGTATTCAACTCTACTGACTGCACACTTGATTTAAACAAACATACAAATAAAATGCAAAACAATTTCAACAGTGCAAACCAGAAAAGCACAACAGAGCTGCCTGCTATAACCTTATCAATGGGGGGGGGGGGGGGAGAGTGCATCTTTCTCCTCAAACTGTTGGAAGCAGCTGGTTTTAAACATTCTCCAAACGTGAGCAGAAATGGAGCCCTGCAATGGTACTACACAGTGGATGCAGTGTTGCACAGCCAGCCACATGACAGCAAACTTGGATGAAGTAAGTTTGGAGTCTAACCAGGTCATTTCCATATGAGAGACCGTACCTTAGTCATTGAGATGCATGGACAATTGGATTGCCCCAGATCCAATCTGATCCAGTAGTCCACACTTCCAAAAACCCCAAGGTCACTCTGGAGTATCTTGGAAGCTCTGGAGTAAACTTTGGGTTGTTTTTTTTTTATGTTGGATTAAAGAATAAAAGGTTTTGCTGTCTAGACTGATGGGACCCAGTTTGGAGTGAGTACAGTTTTTTTCCTTGTGTAGATACATCCATAATTTCCATTTGTTCATCCAGACAAATGATTTTCTTTCTTTCTTTCTTTCTTTCTTTCTTTCTTTCTTTCCTTCTTTCCTCCTCCTCCTCCTCTCTCCTTCTCTCTCTCCCTCTCCCTCTCTCTTTTGAACTACAGCTCCTGCGGCCAGAACAGAGTGGTTATGATGTCTAGCTGTTTCTGGGAGCTGTAGTCCAGAAAGCTACATTTCCTAAGCTCTGGCCCAGATACAACAGTTTGTATGGATTACTCCTTAGATTCTGGAGAATCAATAGGGTCACCTTTCCCTAATCCATTGCTTCAGACAGATCATCAATTAAAGTGGTTAGATTGTTTTAGCTCCCCCAAACCAGCTATTCTGATACCAGAATGTTACCTGAAAATGTAGTTATTCACTTCTATTCCAAGAATAGGCATGTTCCTACATGCCTGCCTGAGATGCAACTTTCTTTACGATAGAGGGTGCCTATCTCATAAAATTGTTGACAACCTTAAAGAAAGTTCATTTGGACAGTTCTTTGTAGGAATGGCTCTACAATAGGGACAGGATATATTGCCAGAATTCAGTAGTGGATGTGTTGCCTGTAGTGATGAGGATCATCTTCTGAAAGGGGTGACAACATAATTCACTTGTTTGATGACTTAAAAGGATGATTAAAGACGTGAAAGAGTGTCATTAGGATTTGGTGATGACTTTGGTGTCCCAGAGATACTGTGTGTATCCTGCTGTACCACCACTAATAATGTACTAAAAACCATTCACCATTTTCAGGAACTGGACAGACCTAAGCAGGGAGGGATTTACAAGATGTTGGCAGTTGTTGTTGTTATTAACTGCCCTCAAGTTGATCTCAACCCATGGTGACCCTGTGGGTGAGACATCTCCAAGACCCCCTGTCCTCCACTGTTCTGCTTAGTTCCTGTACATCCATACCTGTAACTTCCTTATTAGAGTCCATCCATCTAGC
>NC_056523.1:186741651-186742077 GCF_019175285.1 Sceloporus undulatus | reverse complement strand
ATGCAGCCTTCCTCTCTTTCCACTTCCCTCCACCTTTCCTAACATTAGGCATTCTAGCTCACCTTTTCCAAGAGGAAAGCTGGTTTTCTCTCTCCATGTGCTTTGGTGAGATCTGATCTTTTAAACTTGGGATATTGTTGTGGCTCTTGGGGGGAGTGGACAGAAGCCTAATTCTCCTTTAAGTGTTTATTTTTATTTTTAAAAAATTGTTATATAGTCAAGGACGATTTGGAGAAGCTGGCCTGGGAACATTGTTAGAAGGGCCCTTTAAATTTTCCACATTTTCTTTTCCCTTTTCCTTAAGGGGTTGTGGGTACTTCTGCTCAGAGGAAGTGAGTCAGAGACTTGCTCTGCAAGCAGCTAGTCTACATAACTATAAGGCCAGTGAACTGAACTCAAGGACAGAGTTTGGGGACAAAGGCCAAG
>NC_056523.1:186741050-186741551 GCF_019175285.1 Sceloporus undulatus | reverse complement strand
GAACTCAAGGACAGAGTTTGGGGACAAAGGCCAAGCCATCAGGGGGTCTTTACACTTGTGTTTAGCAGGGGAAACCCACAGTTTTGCTCAGAGTTTCCTTAAGACTTCTCAATATGGACACTGAAGGCCCTGCTGCAGTCACCTGCAACACCTGTGGGATGTTTGTCTTCTTGCCTAGGGATATGGGGAACTTTACCTGCCCCAAGTGCAAGTTGGTAGCCCTCTTAGAAGAGAAAGTACAGCAGCTGGAGGCCCAGGTAGCTACACTTCAGCATCATAGGGAGGAAGAGGTTGTCCTGATCAGAACGGACCAGATGGTCCTGGACAGGAAACACACAAAGGAAGTTGCTGGGGAAAAGGAGGTCACTTCACACACAACAGAAGTAGATAGTTGGAAGAAGGTCACACACAGAAGTAGGGAAACCAGGGAACATTCTGTAAGCTTACAGCTACAGAATCGATTTCAATCTCTCTCTGCTATCAAGGATGATGAGGAACAGC
>NC_056523.1:186739854-186740950 GCF_019175285.1 Sceloporus undulatus | reverse complement strand
CTTCAGGGACAGAGCAGGGGACCCAGAGAGCTCCACCAAAGGGAATGGCTGCTGCTAAGCCTCGGAGGAGGCGTGTAGTGGTCATCGGGGACTCTTTGCTGAGAGGCACTGAACCAGTGGTTTGTGGGCCTGACAAGATGTCTCGGGAGGTGTGCTGTCTCCCTGGGGCAAAGATCCGTGATGTGACAGAGAGGCTGACAAGACTGGTCAAGCCTACTGACCATTACCCCTTTCTTTTGGTTCATGTGGGAACCAATGATACTGCAAGGCATAGCCTTCAGAATATCATAAGGGATTATGAGGCTTTGGGTAGGAAGTTGAAAGAGGTGGATGCACAGGTTGTCATCTCCTCTCTTCTGCCAGTCGAAGGGCATGGTCCAGGAAGGGAGAAGAAAATAGCGGATGTAAATAACTGGCTCCGTAGATGGTGCCGCCAAGAACAATTTGGATTCTTGGACCATGGGTTGCGGTTCCATGAGGAGGGACTTCTGGCAAGGGATGGGTTGCATCTCACGCCAGTTGGCAAAAACATTTTTGCCAATAGCCTCAAGAATTTGATCAGGAGGGCTTTAAACTGAGTTATGTGGGGGAGGGAGACAGTATTCTGGAAGGCAAAAAGACTGGAGAAGATAGTCAAACTGACAGAGAGGGAACAAGACAAACAGTGCAAGGACCCAACAGTGGGAGGCAAAAGAACTTGCACAAGCAGCAAGTAAAGGGAACACATGGTCTTAGATGCCTCTACACTAATGCACAGAGCATGGGAAATAAGCATGATGAACTTCAACTCCTGGTACAACAAAGCAAATACGATATAATAGGCATCACTGAAACCTGGTGGGATGAGTCTCATGATTGGAATGTGGAAATAGAGGGGTATAACCTTTTCAAGAGAAACAGGCCAAACAGGAAAGGAGGAGGAATAGCCCTATATGTCAGAGATATTTACACCAGTGAAGAGATCCAGGACATCAATCCTGGAAGCCAGGTGGAGAGCATCTGGATAAAAATTAAAGGGCAGGGAAACAACAAGGATGTTATGGTGGGAGTCTACTACAGACCCCCAAGTCAGACAGAGGAATTGGATGATGCCTTT
>NC_056523.1:186738823-186739754 GCF_019175285.1 Sceloporus undulatus | reverse complement strand
CAGACCCCCAAGTCAGACAGAGGAATTGGATGATGCCTTTCTAGAACAGATGACCACACAGTCAGAAAGGAGAGATGTAGTAGTGATGGGTGACTTCAACTACCCTGATATTTGTTGGAAGTCAAACTCAGCCAGATCCTCAAGGTCTAGTAAATTCCTCACTTGCCTCGGAGACAATTTCATGGTCCAAAAGGTGGAAGAGGCAACAAGGGGATCAGCTATTTTAGATCTGATCCTAACCAACAAGGATGACTTGGTTAATGAAGTGCAAGTGGTGGGATCCTTAGGTGGAAGTGACCATGTTCTCCTGGAGTTTGTTATACAATGGAAAGGAGAAGCCAGGCATAGTCAGACACGCATCCTAGACTTTAGGAGAGCGGATTTCAGTAAACTTAGAGAAATACTGGGTGCGATCCCATGGTCAGGAATACTAAAAGAGAAGGGAGTTCAGGATGGATGGGAGTTTCTCAAAAGGGAGATAATGAAGGCACAAATTAAAACAGTTCCAGTGAGAAAGAAAAATGGGAGGTGTCGCAAGAACCCAGGATGGATGACAAAGGAACTTTCAGCTCAGCTAAATTTTAAACGGAACATGTATAAGAAATGGAAAAATGGGGAAATCACCAAAGAGGAATTCAAACAAATAGCTAGCAAGTGTAGAGATAAGGTCAGAAAAGCTAAAGCACAGAATGAACTCAGGCTTGCTAGAGAGGTTAAGAACAACAAAAAGGGCTTTTTTGGATATGTCCGCAGCAAAAGGAAGAAGAAGGAAACGGTAGGGCCACTGCGTGGAGAAGATGGCAAAATGCTAACAGAAGACAGAGAAAAGGCAGAATTACTCAACACTTTCTTTGCCTCAGTCTTCTCAGAAAAGGCAAAGGGTGCTCAACCTGAGGATAATGGAGCAGAGGACAGAATAGGGGAATTTCAG
>NC_056523.1:186722648-186738723 GCF_019175285.1 Sceloporus undulatus | reverse complement strand
AATGGAGCAGAGGACAGAATAGGGGAATTCCAGCACAAAATAAGTAAAGAGATAGTACAGGAATACCTGTTTAACCTAAATGAATTTAAGTCTCCAGGACCAGATGAGCTACATCCAAGGGTATTAAAAGAACTGGCTAATGTAATATCGGAGCCATTGGCAATAATCTTTGAAAACTCCTGGAAAACAGGAGAGATCCCAGCCGACTGGAGGAGGGCAAACGTTGTCCCCATCTTCAAAAAGGGGAAAAAAGAGGATCCCAACAATTATCGTCCAGTTAGTCTGACATCAGTACTAGGAAAGATTCTGGAGCAGATCATTAAACAGAGAGTCTGTGAACATCTAGAAGCCAATGCCATAATCACAAAAAGTCAACATGGGTTTCAGAGAAACAAGTCATGCCAGACAAATCTAATCTCTTTCTTTGATAAAATTACCAGCTTGGTAGATGAAGGGAATGCTGTGGATATAGTATATCTTGATTTCAGTAAGGCCTTTGACAGGGTTCCCCATGACATTCTCACAAACAAGCTTGTAAAATGTGGGCTGGACAAGGCAACTGTTAAGTGGATTTGTAATTGGTTGACCGGCCGAACCCAAAGGGTGCTCAACAATGGCACCTTTTCATCCTGGAGAGAAGTAACCAGTGGGGTCCCACAGGGCTCTGTCCTGGGCCCAGTGCTATTCAACATCTTTATCAATGACTTGGAGGAAAAAATTGGGGGAATACTTATCAAATTTGCAGATGACACTAAAGTAGGAGGAATAGCTAATACTCCAGAGGACAGGATCAAAATTCAAAATGACCTGAATAGACTAGAAAGCTGGGCCAGAGCTAACAGAATGAACTTCAACAGGGAGAAATGTAAGGTACTGCACTTAGGGCAAAAAAAATGAAATGCACAGATATAGGATGGGAGACACCTGGCTTAAGGAGACAACATGTGAAAGGGATCTAGGAGTCCAAGTAGACCACAAGTTGAACATGAGTCAACAGTGTGATGCGGCAGCTAACAAGGCCAATGCGATTTTAGGCTGCATCAATAGAAGTATCGTATCTAGATCCAGGGAAGTAATAGTGCCACTATATTCTGCTCTGGTCAGGCCCCACCTGGAATATTGTGTCCAGTTCTGGGCGCCACAATTCAAAAAGGACATTGAGAAACTGGAGCGTGTCCAAAGGAGGGCGACTAAAATGGTGAAAGGTCTGGAAACCTTGCCCTATGAGGAACGACTCAGGGAGCTGGGGATGTTTAGCCTGGAGAAGAGAAGGTTAAGAGGTGATATGATAGCCCTATTTAAATACTTGAAGGGATGTCATATTGAGGAGGGAGCAAACTTGTTTTCTGCTGCTCCAGAGACTAGGACCCGGAGCAATGGATGCAAGCTACAGGAAAAGAGATTCCACCTCAACATTAGGAGGAACTTCCTGACAGTAAGGGCTGTTCGACAGTGGAATGCACTTCCTCGGAGTGTAGTGGAGTCTCCCTCCTTGGAGGTCTTCAAACAGAGGCTGGATGGCCATCTGTCGACGATGCTTTGATCTGGATTTCCTGCATGGCAGGGGGTTGGACTGGATGGCCCTTGCGGTCTCTTCCAACTCTATGATTCTATGATTCTATGATTCTATGATTATTGTTTTTTCCAGTGAGTTGTGCCTTCTCATGATGTGTCTGAAGTACAACAAGCTAAGTTTTGTCATCTTGGCTTCCAGGAAGATTTCTGGCTTGATATGCTCTAGGATGCATTTGTCTGGGAGGTTTTCTGCTAGTACTGTATTATGGTGTCATCTATTATTTAGGAAGTCAAAGAGTTGGTGGGGGGGGGTATTGTGGGTACTCGCATCAAATTTAAGCTTATCTGAATTTTGCTGTTCCTCACCTTGCATTACGTTGGCTGTATTACATATCAAATTAACTTAGATGCTAAAGGACTAAACTTTGTGGCTCTGCTGCTTGGAGATTCAAATCCCCTCTTGCTAATGTACAGTAGCAGAGAGCCAGCTTGGTGGAACGGTTTGAGTGTTGGACTAGGATTCTGGTTTAAATTCCTGCTGGGTGACTGGGCATGTCATGCTCTCCCAGTTT
Organism: Sceloporus undulatus; assembly: GCF_019175285.1. NCBI lineage: Eukaryota > Metazoa > Chordata > Lepidosauria > Squamata > Phrynosomatidae > Sceloporus > Sceloporus undulatus. The sequence goes on along the minus strand of NC_056523.1, from coordinate 186,736,636 downwards.
TAGAAGAAGCAATGGAAAACTGCCTTGAATAGGAGAGTCAGCATGGTGTAATGGTTTGTGGTTTGGACTAAGACCAGGTTTCAAATCTCTACTCAGTCAAGGAAACCTGACCATGGATACCACTGGCTGACCTTAGACAAGTTGCACTCTAAGTCTCTCAGTCTCTCACTCTAAGTCTCTCAGCCTTAAAGGAAAGCAATAGTAAACCTCATCTAAATAAATATTGCCATGAAAACCCTATGATAGGTTCACAGTATGTCAGAGTATACTTGAAGGCACATAACAACCACACAGAATATCTTATCCATACATGCCACATCCTCAGATTTACAGGTATTTCCTCAAGGGTGGGAAAGGTGTGGTTGAATATCTTTTCAGATCCTGACCTTTCCCTTTCCCACGTTGGGGCAGATACTGCCATAGGATTGCATAGTAGTATGACTTTTAAGCATAACTGCTAGCAATATGTGTTTATTAAGTCTGCTCTTCAAGATAAGAATTTTATCAAAATTTAGGAAACTGTGTGTAACAACAGCATCATTTCATAATTGAGGGTATATGTATGTTATATGTATAGTCGTATTTACATAAACACATAAATATAATTACATATTACAAATAAATACATAAATATAATTACATATCACAGTCAGCCCTTCTTATACACGGATTTTTTATACACGGATTCAAGCATCCACGGTTTGAAAATGTTCAAAAAAGTATAAATTTCAAATATCAAACCTTGATTTTCCATTTTTTATAAGGGACACCATTTTGCTCCATTATTATATTTAATAGGACTTGAGCATCCACAGATTTTGTTATCCATGGGGGATCCTGGAACCAAAACCCAGCGGATAACAAGGGTCCACTGTACTTATATGTGTATGAAATACTATTTGCTAGATGAATGGGTTGCCTTTTTGCATGCAGAACTACTCAAAATGTAACAGTCTTTTAATCTTGATATGAAAGGATAAGTATGATCAGGCAGTATTTGACAGGCTTCAGTTTTGAATGGCATGTTATATGTGTACCCTGACAAAAACATACAATAAAATAAGTATGAAAACACCCAAACGACAAAGGAGGAGTTCACAAATTAGACTCAAAATTGGCATCCCTACTGAAATAGTAATAACATCTTAAAACATTTCTGAAATCTGTTTTCAGTGTCTGACGGGCTTTAATTGTAGTAACTGGTTGTGTTCAAAGTCCATTAGAACTATGCCAACTGTGTGATGTGATTTCTGTACAGAACCCATGGACTATGCGAATGGCACAGATGTTGATGAGTTTGTCCTTCTGGGTTTCTCCTCCCAGCCTGTACAACAATTTCTCCTCTTTCTGTTTATGTATGTGGCAAGACTTTTGTGGAACATGATGATGGTGGTTCTTATAACCTTGGATGCTCATCTCCACACTCCCATGTATTTTTTGCTATGTAGACTGTCTTTGGCAGATGTGGGCTTTCTTTTGGTCACAGTGCCTCAGATGCTGGCTCGTCTCAGTTCCTCCTCCAAGACTGGATCTGGAATTCTGGCTTGTTAACTAGTACAGTAGTTCCAATGGAAGGAGAATGCTCATGTGACTCCTTAAGCTTAGATTTGTGCTGGAGTTAGATAGCAGCATCCCAGGAGCTAGTTAAACTGCCTGTAGATACTCCCTCGGGAGCTTCCAGTGTTGATCTTTAAGCAGTACCTCTGAAGATGCCAGCCACAGATGCTGGCGAAATGTCAGAAATTAACTCTTCTAGAACATGGCCACATAGCACGAAAAACCCACAAAAAACTAAGTACCTACTTAGTTAGACAACCAAACAGAGCATCCCTGCCTGGCTTTGCCCATCTTCTATTTTGACTGGTGCTTGTATTCTATGCTAGAAGATTCATTTTGGGCTGCGCCTGTGGATACAGGTAGGGACAGGGAGAGATTCAGTGCCTACATGTATATTTAGTACTTCCATAGATACTGTTTGACTTTTGTACTATATTGTACCAATGGGAAGTGTAAACATTGACCAGGATCTAGGATGTACATTTCTTTTGCTAAATAGGGTGGTAGGAATTTCTTCCTCTGCATGCTCTTTTACATGTGGAACATTTGACAGCCCCTCTATTCTTTTTGTTTTGATCTGAGTGTTCTTCCTTTAAGCCCAGATAGTTAGCCATTCCACTCTGGACTTCTTAGCTCCAGTATTCCCTTCCTGAACTCTTCTGCTTTTTTTCCTATTCATTCCTTGTCTTCTCTATCTTTCATCCGTTTTTAAGATACCTCAAACCTTCAAGTCTGTTTCTCTTTTCCACTAGCCACTTTCTTCCTTATGCATGCTCTCTCTCATTTTCAGTCTTGTTCCTTCCAAAAAGCTAGAATTGTCTAGTGGATAATGTTTTGGACTAAGGCTATGGACCTTATCACACTAGAGAGAAATGGGATTTAAATTAGAATTAAATTTTAAAAATACCTGTATATGCGGGAAGTTTATCACACAACATTTCCCCAGACCAGAAATAACGCAAAAGGGACAGAAATGACAGCTTTTTACTTTTGGAACTTCCCCAAAGTAAAAAGCTACCATTTTCCCCTTTTGCCTTCGATTTATCTTCACATTATTTCACTTTGGCAGTAATGTTGTGCAATAAACTTCCTGCATTTGTGTTTTTTTCTAATTTAATTCTAATTTAAATCCCGTTTCTGTTCGGGATTCCACGAGTGTGATCAAGTATTATGAAACCTTGGGTTCAAATCCCAAGAAAAGTTGGTGGGGCTAAATAAATAAAAAAAACCAATCCCCATCCATCCATCAGTATCACAGAATGACTTGGGGCCAGTCGCTCCTTACATCTCCATCCAACCTACCTCACTGGTTTGTTGTGAGAATATAATGGTGAGAGGTAGCTAGCATTGTTGGGTGACATGTGGGATGTTTTTTGATTCACCTCCTCTGATGGCCTTCCCTGGAAATAGGATTTAGTTTCCTAATGCAAAGCTCAATAACCAGTTCCCATGCTAGAGATTGGCTTTGGAAGGGATCAAGACTCATGGACTCTGTAACAAGGTGAGGTTGAATTCATCCTTAAAGCAGGCTGGTGAGACTGTGACCTACTCCCAAAAGGACTGGGCAACATTGGACAACCAAGACTCCTATGTACTTTAGCATCCACAGGCATGATTAACCAGAAAGGTACTAAATGATTGAGCACTAAGAATGTTAAGACACTTATTGTGGTTCAATATGTTTGTGCTTTCCAGTTGTTTATTGGCTTATGGCAACCCAAGAATTTCATAGGGCTTTCTTAGGCAAGGAATACTCAGAGGTGGTTTGCCAGTTGTGTTTTATTTCAGAACTTCCCACAACTACACATTGGAGAGCTCAGTTGTGTAACAAAGATATAAGAGGTAAAAAATGTCCCTAGGGAAGCACAGAAACAAAGCTAGATTCTGTGCATTTACTCAATATCCATTAGCCTTAGTGATCAGATACAGCATCTAAGTAAGTGTGAGAGATGTATTACCAAGGCCAAATCAATATTGGTTTGTGCTCCAAGGCTCTTTCCACCCCCCTATTTTTAATTCCTCATTTTTTGTTATACTGAAACTGACAAAAGCCTCTTAGTGATGTTTAAAACAATATTTTTAATAATAACGGTCATTAACTACTTTTGGGACTTTGCACCCAAAATGAATGGCAAAATGACGCTCACCTTTGACACAGTATCCAGCTGGATGTGCAGAAATGGAAGGATGTATAGTCCTCAAGAAGAATGGTTGGATCAAACTGTATGATCTTGCAGAAACTGATAAATGGATGTAGTTGTTGAAAGAAAGTTCTGCAATTATTTTTTTAAAAGATTGGGAATTGATAATTGACGATATGAGAAAACATGGTGGGGGGAATAGCAATTTTAGGATTTGAAGAATAGTGGATTGTACTAATAAGTAGAGGCTTATTTTACATATTACTTATAGTCAAAGAATTTAACAAGGATAAACATCACTTGGAAGTCACGTGTATTTATCCTCTTTTCATTTTTAATTGCTTTCCGCCATTGCATTATGATTATATGCATTATATTGGGGTATATAGGGTTTAGTGTGTAGATGCAGATATGTAGATGTAATTTTGGTCAACAAACGGAGATTCAGAAAAGTTTTTCACCAGAGCTTGTGCCGGGAGACCTATTTGTGAAATAAAATATTTGTATACCAAGAGGAAAAAAAGGAAAGGAGGAGGAGGAGCCCAGCTGGATCAGAGCAAAGGCCCATCTAGCCGAACTTTTCATTTTTCACAGTGGACAACCAGATGTGAGAGGAAAGCACAAAGCCAGAGAAATTGTGCTTTGGGGGCTTGATCAACCTCACAGCCCTCTAGATATTTAACAATAATCACAAGGGTAAATAATGGTCTGCTTTTCACTTTCCTTCACTCTTTTTTTTTCAGACCTCATTCATATTTAACTTGTGCCAGTAGTGATTGACAGCACCCTTGTCAGTGGGTAGTGAATCCATGACAGGTTTCCTGGGCTGCAAGAAAGGAGTTATCCATGATGCTGGCTTTATTTAGGAATTTATGTTCAGTACCTTGAGGTCTCTGACTTTGTTCTCCCTGATTCCTCTTTGACCACAGTTACTCCACTGCTTTTCCACAGCATAATCCAATAGCAAAACAGAATGCATGGCACATGAAAACAAAGAGGTGCAGAGGATTTCAAAGCCTAATGTAAATTTTGCAGTAACTCCCTCCCCACATACATACTTCACACCTCCTTTCCTCTCTAAAACAGTAATGGTGGTCCCATTTTTCTAAGAACACAGAAGTCTAGAAGAGTGTGACTTGAATCCTATTGCAGAGGGATCTTGCAGCACCTTTGAGACTGTGTGGAAAAGGTTGTAGTGTAAGCTTACACAAACTTGGTCTGTTTCCTCAGATGCAAATCCTTCCTGCATCTGAGGAAGCAGACCTAAGTCTACAAAAGCTTATGCTACAAAATCTTTCATGTTAGTTTCAGAGGTGTTACAAGATCTTTTTGCATACTGATATGCCAGATTAACATGACCTTGGCTGCATCTGCACTGCAGAAATAATAATAGCTCTCTCTTCATAGGCCATAGTTTCTAATTTTGTTGTCCTCTGCCTCAATCCACGGGGTGAGGTGAGTAAGAAATAAAGACAGTCTGCCTTTGCCACACACAGGCTTGCTATCCGCAGACTTGAGCTCATGTGGATGGCAAGCCCAAGGGGACAAAATGGCATGTATGTTTCTGGTGCTCATGCAGCGCCGCATGTAGCAGCACACCACCATTAGAGTCCACGGGACTTCAGGTCCCACGGTTTTTTCCATACACGGTATGTGTGTGTGTGCGTGTGTGTGTGTGTCCATCCCGGAATGGATCCCCCATGTATAACAAGGGCCCACTGTGTTGTTGTTGTTGTTGTTGTTCCTTCATCTAAGTCACTGATGTGTATATAATAACATTCCCCAGGTGAATGGGTTGTCTTTTTACTTGCAGAACTATTCAAAATCAGCATCTCTATTGAAATGGTAATTCCATCTTAAAACATTTCTAAAATTCCCTTTCAGTGTCTGATGGGCTTCAGTTGTAGTAACTGGTTGTGCTCAATTTCCATTGCAACAGTGCCAACTGTGTGATGTGATTCTCTCTGCAGAACCCATGGACTGTGAGAATGGCACAGACATTGATGCATTTGTCCTTCTGGGTTTCTCCTCTCAACCTGAACAACAATTTCTCCTCTTCCTCCTCTTTCTGCTAATGTATGTGGCAGGACTTTTGGGGAACATCATGATGGTGGTTCTCATCACTTTAGATGCTCGTCTTCAGACTCCCATGTACTTCCTGCTACGTAGCCTGTCTATAGTAGATGTGGGCTTCCTTTCCGTCACAGTGCCCCAGATGCTGGCTCATCTCAGTTCCTCCTCCAGGACTATCCCCTTCTATGCCTGCATGGCCCAGTTCTTCTTCTTCTATGTCTTTGCTGTCACTGACCATCTCTTGGTAAGTGTCATGGCTCTGGATCGCTATGTGGCCATTTGCAATCCTCTCCGCTATGCCACAGTGATGAACCAGAAGGTCTGTGGGCAATTGGTGGCTGGCTGCTGGACGCTTTCTACCCTCCACTCCATGCTCCATACAGGGCTCCTCCTTCGTCTCAGTTACCATGGGGAGAACCACCTGGACCACTTCTTCTGTGATCATCAGCCTTTGCTACAGCTATCCTGCTCAGACACCAGCCTCAATGAAACAGCCATCTTCACTGAAGCTGGAGTATTCATCATTGGACCTTTCATCTTCATCATTCTCACTTACATTCACATTGTGGCAACTGTGATCAAATTTTCATCTTCAGCCAGACAGAAAGCCTTCTCCACCTGTGGTTCTCATCTCACCATAGTAGTCCTCTTCTATGGGGCTACCATTGGGGTCTATTTCCTGCCCACATCTAGCTATTCATCCCAGCGAGGGGCTATCTTTGCGGTTGTCTATGCTGTTTTCACTCCAATGTCCAACCCTTACATCTACAGCCTCAGGAATAAAGAAGTAAAAGAGGCTCTGAAGCATCTCCTAGGAAAATGGATCTTTTCTCCAGAATAAGTGGGAAAGATGAGTAAATATGCCACCTTTATTCCCATCATATTCCCTATGATGTACTAGATTTCATTAGGAAGGGAATGTCTGAACTGAATAATGGAACAGCCAAATTGGGACAGTTGGAAGGTATGAAGGTAGGGAATACACACGGAATAAAAGTAAGAATGACATCTTGGAAGACATTGTACTTTGGAATCTGTACTCTCAACAGGCTCCAACTACACTGATGTGGACTTTGATAGGAAAAACATGCCCTACCCAATGTGTAGGTATTGGGTGGTAAAAGTACAGCTTGTGCGCTATATGTACTCCCTGAAGATTTGTTTTTCTAGTGCCAAGGGCTGCCCACTCCCAACATCTTGCACAATTTTGGGGTTTTTTTCCTTTTTCAGTCAGGACTGTCTGCGGCAGTTTCACGATTTTTAAAATCTTTCCCTGGATTGCTTTAAATCCAAGGGAGGCCTTTTTCCTTTTCAACACTGGAAGTTATTTCCTCTTCCTGGTTTGAAGAAAGACCTCTCCATCACATACAAGAGTATTGTAAAACTGTTCACCATGTCCACTAAAGGTCATAACAGAACATTTTACACACACACACACACACACACACACACACACATATATATAAAATGTGTGAGGTGCAGGGAATGGCTTTCCAAAGTCTGTTGAGTAGCAAATGTAGTCCCTGAACTTTGGGTAGTTGCCCATCTCTGGCAACTAACCGACCAACTGTCCCATTTTGACAGAGACAGCCCCAAGTAATCCTCTGTCATCCCACTTTTTCTGCTATTTTTAAAATGTCCCAGTTTCTCTCTCCTCCTCCCACTTTCTCCCTTTCTACTTCAGTTGCTACAAATCAGCTAACATTGATTAATAATAATAATAATAATAATAATAATTGTATTTCTTTTTTCTCGCCTCTCCCTGCGGATTGAGGCAGGATTCACCAACAAATTAACATAGTAAAGATATAAAATACAATCAATAAAACACTGACATTATTATTAGTTCAATAAAATAGCTAAAACTTTTAGAACATCTACAACATTTAGAAAACATACATCATAAGTAGAAGTGAAGCATTTTATCTTAAAGATCTCCTATAAGAGATCGGATGGATAAGCCCGACGAAAGAGATCCATCTTAAGTGCCTTCTTAAAGGCATCTAAGGTGGTGATAAGATGGATCTCTTCCAGTAGGCTGTTCCATTGTTTGGGGGCTGTGGCCGTAAATGATCTATGGGTAGTTGACATTATCCTGGGCTTATGGTGTTCTAATAAATTCTTCCCAGATGTTCTGAGAGTGTGGGGCAGATTGTGTAGGGAGAGGCGTTCCCTCAAGTAACTCCAGCCCAAGCCATGAAGGGCTTTAAAGGTAATAACCAGCACTTTGTACTGCGCCTGGAAGCTAATCAGCAGCCAGTGAAAAGTTTTTAACACAGGTGTTATATGGGCCAACCTAGGTCTTCCATTGACCAATCTGGCTGCCGCGTTTTGAACCAATTGAAGCTTCCAAACTTAGTACAGAGGTAGCCCCATGTAGACTGCATTACAGAAATCTAGACGAGAGATTATCAGTGCATGTACCACTGCTTCAAGGTCCTTTTGGTCCAGGTAGGGACCTATCATATAGGTATGATAATGGTCTAAACAATCTAAAAATACCCAACCCAATGTCTATCTATTCATATGAAACATCCGTTAAACTCAAAACATTGAATGGAAAAAGTTGACTGGACCTGAGCATACGCCACAGATGAAGAGGCCACTTCAGGCAGATCTCTGGTGTTCTGGAAAGGCTGCATATTATTATTTATTCATTATTATTGCCTTTTGTACCACCAGGGAAAGAGGTATTTTATAACAGCCTTTCTCAGCCTTTTTACCCTGGAGGAATCCTTGAAATAATTTTCAGATCTCCAAAAAACAAAACAAAACCATCATATCTACAGTTCAAAAGAAAAGGTATATATCCCACCCACCCACCCCGCCCCGCCACTCACAGTATCTCACAGGAACCTTGGTTGAAAAAGTTTGCTTTCTACTAACAAAAAAAGGGGCTTGTGGGATTTTGTGCCTCATGAGCCAAAACACACTGCAGAAATAATCCAATTTGACAATGCTTTAGTGGCCCTGGCTCAATGCAAGGGGATTCTGGGAACTGTAGTTTTGTGAGATATTTAGCCTCCTCTGTCAGAGAGCTCTGGTGTTACAACAAACTGCAATTCCCAGGATTTCCTAGCACTGAGCCAGGGGAGTTAAAGTGGTGTCGAACTGGATTATTTCTTCAGTGTGGATTGGACCTTGGTTGATCTGGAAATGATGTATTTTGACTGTTGAGGGAGGTGGGTCACCACTGCTCTTCAGCCTCAAGCAGCAAAATGTCTTGAATCAGTCCTGTACTGCACATCTGCGCTTGACGAATGTCAAGGGGATTGATTTCAGCCCATGCTAAATTTTTTGACTGAAACCAAGACCAAGTCTGTAGCATTGTTTTGATTGTGACCATTTGGTCACACAGAGAGCCAGTGTGATATAGAAATGAAGAGAGACCACATTTAAACTCCCACTAAGCCATGAAATGCAATTAACCTAACCATCCTCATAGGGCTGTTGTGAGGATAAAGTGAGGAGGAAGAGAGCCATGTACACACAATGCCTTGAGTCCATTCAAGTGCAAAAGGGGTATATGGTAGTCAACTGTTATACATGTGAAATATGTTTCAAGACCAACAGTGGAGGCCTGAGACAGTGGATAGTACCAAACCCTATACTACCAATATTTTTGACCACAATTGACTGCAGGTTACTGAAATCGCAGAAATGATAAGCTTGGATTAGGGTGGACTACTGTAAATGTAAATAAATTCCACTCAGAGTACACTACACACAATGTATGATACCCTGGCCAAGATACAAAACACTTTCAGTTTAGCATAGCATATACCCACACAGAGATAGTTATAATACCTGTGCAAAATAACAACATTGCACAACACATGTCAATGACTAGGTGGTGTTGCACTAAGCGAAATGAACAATATGTGATGCACAACCACAGTGCATGATAGGCAGCCACAACACTCAAGGTGCAATTGCAATGTGAAAAGACAAGGCACTGGGGAACTTGCTGTCTGTACAACACCCATCACAACTTTCAACAGAATTCATCCCTTGCTCAATGGTGACCTTTTTGGTCCCAGATGTGTATGGCCCCAACTGGATGCCAGCCTTTGTGTAGTTGCTGTGCCACAGACTACCATCCCCATCCCTCAGAATGTCTCTGTGGAAACTGCATCTTATTGTTAGTGGATTCTGTCTGGTAAGCAGCTGGTGACTTCCTGGTCACTGGTGGCAGTGAGTCCATTTCAAGTTCTAGTCTAAACTTTATAGGAGTGATCCAAGGAGATGAAATGATTTGGGATGGGCTTCAGTCCGTTGGAGTTCAACCTGAAAGTGGATTTGCCACCTCACCAACATTGAATCCATTAGGTGCCACTGCCACCCACTTGAGTCAAAGTGTAGAGTTACCAAAGCCATTTCCAGAATAAGGTGGCTGCTTCTATTCTGGCTGTCCTTTCTGCTCAATTCTCAACTACCATCTTCTGCCTAGTCCCGCATCATGGACTGTTTACATTTTCCCTCATTGTTTTAAACTGATTTTATCTTTCTGCTGCCTTGAGGTTTTGCATTACAGAACAGAACAGGTTATAAATATTTCAATAAATAAATAAAGACTCTACTTAGAGGCTTTGCCAAAATGAAGATGGTTTGGAGAAGCCTCATCTTATGGTGAACCTGTTTGTGTGCATAAATCAAGCTACTGTCTCTTGGCCTTAGCCCTCTATCTGCAATAGGGCAATAATGATAATACAGTTGGCCTGCCTTATCCATGAATTCCTTAGCCACAGATTCAACCCTCCGCAGCTTGAAAATATTCAAAAAATATATAAAATGCAAAAAGCAAACCTTGATTTTACCATTTTATATAAGGGACACTATTTTACTAGCCCATTGTATTTATTAGCACTTGAACATCCATGGATTTTGATATTCACACTGGTCTTAGAACCGAACCCCAATGGATAGCAAGGACCCATGTGCATCTCCAATGACTGACTTCTAATGAAACTGAATCCTGAAAAAATGCCAGAACCCTTTGGAAGTGATTGAACATGCACATATATAAACTAAATAGAACTTGGACTGGCTGTCTTGAATCTCACACAAAATGGGGGAAGAATGTGACCTATGTATGCTTAATTCCCTGCCTACCTCTGGCAAAAAAACCCATGGAATATGTTGGAGTAAGAACACTGGAGTAGATTACCTTCATGATAGTTTCCAGTCCCACAGGGTTGTAACCCAGAGTTTCACCTCTAGGCTTCAGGGTGAGGAATGTTTGGCTCTTCAGATGTTATTTGACTGCAACTCACAACAGCCCTCACCAGTGGCTATGCTGTTTAGGAAGGATGGGACTTACAGTCCAACAACTTCTGGAGGACTCCAGGTTTAAGCTCTCCTGATTTAGTGCATTAGTTTCCACCTAGTCTCCTAACTCTCTTTACAAAGAGTTCCTGACACATGGCTTCTCCTCCTTCACATACCTAGCCAACTGATAGGACTTTACTTCTCCTATACCAAAGAATGGGATCTAGAACTCTGGCTTGTTAGCTAGTAGTTCCAATGGAAGGAGAATGCCCATGTGACCCTTTAAACTTAATTTTGTGTTGGAGTTGGATAGTAGCATCCCAGGAACCAGTTAAACTGCTTGTAGACACTCCCCAGGGAACTTTCAGTATTGATCTTTAAACAGTATCTACCTAATTAGACACCCAGAGCAACTTTGCTTGGCTTTGCCCCTCTTTCATTTTGGCTGGTGCTTGCACTCATCGCCAGAAGATCCATCTGGGGCTGTGCCTATGGATACAGGTAGGACCAGGGAGAAATTCAGTGCCTACATGCCTTTTTAGTACTTCCATAGATACCATTTAACTTTTATATGACATCAGCAGCAGCGCCTGGAAAGCTAGGCAGTTGTGGTTGCAGAGAACTGCTAGCCTAAAGCAATGGGAAGTGGGCTCTAGGTTCGGACACTTCATTTTTAAAATAGGTTAGTCAGAGTTGTCTCTTCTTCACTCATGCTTTGCCACATGTGGAGCATTTGACAGCACTTCCATTATTTTTCTCTTGAACTCAGCATCCTTCCTTGCAGCCCAGATAGCCATTGCATTCTGAGCATCGTGGCTCCAGGTATTCCCTTCCTGAAGTCTTCTGCCTCTGCTTTCCCTATCCATCCCTTAGCTTCTTCATCTTCTACCCACTTTTAAGATCCCCAGACCCCTCAAGTCTGTTTTTCTTTTTCTTTTCCACTAGCTATTTTCTTCCCCAGGCATTCTTCCACTTACTTTTACTCATGTTCCTTCTAAAGAGTTAGTATTATCTAGTGCAAGGTTCCCAACTTTTTTGATTCACAGAGTCCTTCTAAAATCTATTTCTATGGTGGAGCCCCTAAAAGGCCTACCTTATGTCTTACAAATTAATGGTATTTAGCAGTAGTGTTACTTTTTGTTTCTTATTCTTTAATTTCCTTCTGTTTTTATTTCTTTCCTTGTCCTGGAGAGGTTGCAGAGCAGCTAGGAAGTGCACACAGAGACCTAAAGGCTCCTTGGAGAACAGGTTGGGAACCACTGATCTAGTGGATAATGTGTTGGACTAGGGCCAGGAAGCCTTGGGTTCAAATCCTGATGAATGCTTTTTGTTTTATTTTATGAATTACCATAAGATTTAGGATCTGACATTTCTTTTGCTAAATAGGGTGGTCCTCTGCACGCTCTGCTGCATGTGGAGCATTTGACAGCACCTCCATTCTTTTTCTCTTGATCTGAGTGTCCTTCCTTGCAGTCCAGATAGTTAGCCCTTCCATTCTGGACTTCTTAGCTCCAAGTATTCCCTTCTTGAACTTTTCTGCTGCTGTTTTTCCTATTCATCCCTTAGCTTCTCCAACTTTCATTCACTTTTAGGATTCCCCAAACCTTCAAGTCGATTTTTCTTTTACACTAGCCACTTTCTTCGTTATGCATTCTCTCTCTCATTTTCAATCATGTTCCTTCCGTAAAGCTAGAATTATCTAATGGATAATGTTTTAGACTAAGACTAGGAAGCCTTGGGTTCAAATCTCAAGAAATGTTCTTGTTTTACTTTGTGCACCACCTACACCAGTGGGGCTAAATAACAATCCCCACCCGACCATAGATCTCACTGAGTGTCCTGGGGTCAATCACTCCTTACCTCTCCATTTAGCCTACCTCACTGGTTTGTTGTGAGAATAAAATGGAGGGAGGTTGTAAGCTTCTTTGATGGGATGTTCCCATCTTTCAATTCTGATTCACCTCCTCTGATGCTGTTCCCTGGAAATAGGATTAAATTTCTAGGGCAAACCTCAAGAATCAGTTCCCATGTTAGAGATGAAGACTCATGGACCTTGTAATGGGGTGAGGCAGGCAGGAAGGGCTTGAGTTCATCCTTAAAGCAGACTGGAGAAACTGTGACTTGCTCACAAATGACCTGTCAAAATTGGACCTCCAAGACTCCTATGTAGTTTAGAATTATCAACCAGAAGAGTAGCAAATGACTGAGTGCTAAGAAATATTAAGACACCTGCTGTGGTTGAACTCTCCCAGAAATAATAAAGGCTGCCCATCCTATGCACACCTATTTGGGAATAAGCTAAACTGAAGTCAGGTTCTCCAACTACACTGAAGATTTAATGTGGTCTGTCACTGTTTTAATAATGACTTGCCTTCCAATGTTGAGACTACCTTCTTAAAAACAGTTCCGAAGTTCTTGTGAAGACTGTATATGTAGAGTCTTTCCCTCAGCAGTCTCAGCAAGTGACCACTCGTCGCAAAGACTCCCAAGCCATAAGATCTCCCTAATGTGGTATTTAATTTTTTTGTATAGAGACAGATAATACATGTGGGGATGGATGGGTGGGATAGCAGTAAGAATGTACTACAGAGCCTTGTATTCTCTGTATTTCTGGTAGGCTTTGGTGACAGGTCTTCCTCTGTCCAAGTTGGTTTCTAACATTTGCACATCTGTAGGAGTAAAGCATGATGGCATGGTTGAGTAGGGATTGGAGATCAGGGATCGAGTCTCCACTTGGCCATGGAAACCCACTGGGTGACTATGGGTGAGTAACACAATCTCATTCCCAGAAGATGGGTTTGCTTTAGGGTCTCCATAAATGAGAAATGACCTGAAGGCACACAACAACAACAACAACAACAACAACAACAACAACAACAACTCCAGAATCCTAGTCCAAGCCACCCACACCACAATGGCTCTCACCTTTTTCTACCAGCCAGTAAATTT
>NC_056523.1:186718056-186722638 GCF_019175285.1 Sceloporus undulatus | reverse complement strand
TATCTATCTATCTATCTATCTATCTATCTATCTATCTATCTATCTATCTATCTAATCTCTCCCTCCCACTTTTCTCCTGACGTAGAAACTCAAGGCTGCTAACAACAAATTCAAAACAATACAAATTAAAAACAACACAAAAAGATTAAAAAGTATAAATATACAGTTTAATAAACAAGCAGTTTATGACATTAAAAACATTAAACATGAAAAATATTACAATGTATTTTAACAACTATATACAAAATTTAACATCTGAATCTCAAAGCGTTTAAAAGCCCAACCCTCATCAGTTTGGAAAAGCTGGATAGCACAAATACATTTTTACCTGCCACTGAAATAAGGCTTGCCTCTCTCCAACAGCAATTAACAAACAAACATCATTTAAAAAACATCAGTTGAAACATACATCAGTTCAAAAAGACAAATAAGATGTAAAATTACAATTTAAATATCATATGAATAAGCCTGCCAAAAGGGAGGACTGGTCTTTAATGCTCTTTTACATTCAGAAAGCATATTCAGCTGTCAAGTCTCTTCCCACAGGTCATTCCACAGTGTAGGAGTGGCTGAAGAAAAAGTCCTCTCGCTGCCAGTCTGAAGGATCTATATCATAACAGCAATGCAAAAATGACTGGCACCAGAAAATCAAACCTTGCTACAATTTTTTATGCATATTGACATATGTATTGAAATATGTATTGGTCTTATATGATCTTTTAACTAGTGTTATGTGTATAATCTGTTGTTGTTCTCTGTCTCAATCCATGAGTGTGTGATGATGATGATGATGATGATGATGATGATGATGATGATGATAATAATACAGGTTGAAGTTTCCTAATCCAGAAATCTGAAATCCAAAAACAGTAGTTGCACTTTACGACCTCATTGCAATTCTGAGGCAGTGAAATTTCTAATGTTGGAGTCTGGTTTCAAATTGAGAATCTGGCTTCCAAAATGTCAAATTTCTGCCCCAAATTTCATTCTCCTTTGTAAAATTGTATTATCTTGTGTCTATAAATCTTATACTATGAAGCCTTTCAGCTCATATCCCCATTTATATGATGTGATTCTCTCTGCAGATTCTCTTCGCAACATGGACTGTGAGAATGGCACAGACATTGATGAGTTTATCCTGCTGGGTTTCCCCTCCCAACCTGTAGAGCAACTTTTCTTCTTCCTCTTCTTTCTGCTAATGTATATAGCAGGAATTCTGGGAAATCTTATGATTCTCATTCTCATTAACCTGGATGCCCGGCTCCAGACCCCCATGTACTTCCTGCTGCACAGCCTCTCTGTGGTTGATGTGGGCTTCATCTCGGTCACAGTTCCGCAACTACTGGCTCAGCTCAGTTCCTCCTCCAAGACTATCCCTTTCTATGCCTGCATGGCCCAGTTCTTCTTCTTGTATGTGTTTGGTGTCACTGATCTCCTCCTGGTGAGTGTAATGGCTCTGGATCGCTATGTAGCCATTTGTAATCCTCTCCACTATGCCACAGTGATGAACCAGAAGGTCTGTGGGCAATTGGTGGCTGGCTGCTGGATCCTTTCTACCCTCCACTCCATGCTCCATGTAGGGCTCCTCCTTCGTCTCAGTTACCATGGGGAGAATAACCTGGACCACTTCTTCTGTGACCATCGGCCTTTGCTACAGCTATCCTGCTCAGACACCAGCTTCAATGAATCAGTCATTTACTTTGAAGGTGGGCTCATCATCCTTGGACCTTTTGTCTTCATCATTGTCACTTACATTCGCATTGTGTCAACTGTGATGAAATTTTCTTCCTTAGCAAGGCGCAAAGCCTTCTCCACCTGTGGCTCCCATCTCACTATGGTGGTGTTTTTCTATGGGGCCATCATTGGGGTTTACTTCCAACCTGCCTCTAGCTACTCAGCCCAGAGAGGACCAGTCTTTGCTATCATGTACACAGTCATTACCCCAATGTCCAACCCTTACATCTACAGTTTTAGAAATAAAGAAGTGAAAGGGGCTTTTAGGCATTTCTTGGGAAAGAGAATCCTTTCTCAGCAGCTATGAGCAGTTTGTCACTGGGCATCCCTGCTGTCTGCACTCCCAAGGGACATTGCCAGAGGCAGGGAGCCTCATGCACTCCAAAGGTTTTGGCCCACAACTCCTGTGAGCCTCAGCTATATTACCCAAAGATTGGGATTAATGCAGCTGGAGCCCAAAAATGTTTGCTGGGCATCTGGTTGCTTATGCCTGGCATAGGATGTAGATGGCTGAAGTGAGTGATAGAGAAATATTTGTTTTCCACTTGGGCCAAATAATGAAAATAATATAATGCCATATTTCCATCAGAAAGAGATGGAGTGTAATGAATTTGATGATTTCATCTGATTCCATCATGCCATGCTAGGCAGCCAAGTGTTTCCTATATCTTCAATGCAAAATAGCTGGATTGTAAAATGAACTCTACAACTGAAATAGATGGATCACAACACACACACACACACACACTTTTATGAATTAAGCTCTCCAGCTCACTGTTGCCTCTACCCACACAATGGCTAACAAGGACAGTGGTTTCATGGCACACTACATTTATTAATACATGAACCCTTGCTACGGCACATATACCAAAAGGAAACCATTTTGAACCCAGGGAAATTGACTTTTGGTAAGCAGAGTTGTTGCTTTCACACATAAGCACTAACTGACCACTGCAAAGATCAGAGAGACCTGTATGCTTTTACAAATTTTCCTTTGAAAATTTAGGGCAATGGTGATGATATGCATCTTTTGGGATCCTACTGCATTCTTTCCTACTCCTGCAGCTGGATAAATATGCTTTATGCCTGAGCCCTTAACACCACTCCTTACTGCAACCAAAGAAGTGGAATGATATTGATGAAAGCTCATGTGAAAATAAAAAACAGCTAGTCTTAAAGGTGCTCCCACGTTTCTTTTTTCTTTTCCCTCCTTTTAAAGAGGTCCTCTGTGATTAGACAGACTTAGAGATAGGAGAAGCTCTGTGATCAGATTACAGACAAATAGTATGGGTTCCTCGTCTCCCTCTCAGATTCATTACCATGCTGTTGTTCCTCCTTTTAAATGTTTTTTTCTGATTCCTCCTCATTTTTTAGCATATTCTATTCTCATTCCATTTTCCTTGCTAAGGCTGCTGCCACACTGCCATAATAAAGGAGTCTGACCCTGCTTTAACTTCCATGAATCAATGCTATGGAATTTAGGATCTGTGGTTTCGTGAGATATTTAACCTTCCCTGTCAAAAAGGTCTGGTGTCCTCACCAATCTATAAAACCCAGAATTTCAGAGGCTTGAGCCATGGAAGGTAAAGAGGTGCCAAGCTCTTTATTCATGCAGCATGGCAGCAGCCTTAGGAGTTTATCAGACGCGAGTTTTTGGCATTTTTTCCTGCCTATCGCGCAATGTTAGTGTCACCAACGTTGCGCAATAACGTGAAAGCGCGATGTTCTTCCAGATGCCATTCATTTCTATGGGAGCCCGTTGCGCAACGCTCCCATAGTTTAAGTGTCATTCCTCCCCTTTTTGGGCATTGCGGACAAAAGTGGAAGCCAGGCCATCGTTTCCCGTTATCTTGCGAAATGTGTTGCGAAATGGTTTGATGTGGTAGGCAGCAGTGCAACGCAACGCTAAAGTTACTGATTGCAAAGTTCCCATGATGCTGGGCTGCTTTTAGACACCATTCCCTTCCAGTGGCCTTCCTTTTCCAGGACAACCCCTGGGGAGGGGGGTGGCTCTGTCTTGCATGAACACCTAGGAGGCTTCCAATGTAAGGAACCCCCAGGGGTCATCCATTCCAGCATGGACACCTAGGAGGCTGCCCCATTCCTCTGGACACCTAGGAGGCTGCAAATGAAAGGTTCCCCTAGGGGTCATCCATCCCAGCCCCATTCCTCTGTCCTGCATGGACACCTGGGGGCTGCACATGCAAGGGGTCCCTAGGGGTGATCCATTGCAGCCCCATTCCTCTGTCCTGCATGGACACCTAGGAGGCTGCAAATGAAAGAGGCCGCTAGTGGTCATCCATCTCAGCCCCATTCCTCTGTCCTGCATGGACACCCGGGGGGCTGCAAAAGCAAGGGGTCCCTAGGGGGTCATCCATCCCAGCCCCATTCCTTTGTCCTGCATGGACACCTAGGAGGCTGCAAATGCAAGGGGTCCCTAGGGGTCATCCATCCCATCCCCATTCCTCTGTCCTGCATGCACACCCAGGGGGCTGCACATGCAAGGGGCCCCTAGGGGTCATCCATCCCAGCCCCATTCCTTTGTCCTGCATGAACACCTAGGAGGCTGCAAATGAAAGGGACCCTTAAGGGTCATCCATCCCAGCCCCATTCCTTGGTCCTGCATGGACACCTAGGAGGCTGTTAATGAAAGGTGCCCCTAGGGGTCATCCATCCCAGCCCCATTCCTCTGTCCTGCATGGACACCTAGGAGTCTGCAAAGGAAAGGGGCCCCTAGGGGTCATCCATTCCATTTTATTTAATAATAAAAATAATGAAAAAAATAAATAAAAATAAAGACAGGGGTGTATATATTTAATAATAAAAATAATGCATCCTGTATCCCCCA